>NC_080106.1:815000-1120000 GCF_950005125.1 Chionomys nivalis | reverse complement strand
TTTCACTGAGGTTCACTACCCAGGTGCTTGTCAGACAACAGGAAGGACAGAGCTGGGGGAGGTATTATAATGTAGCACCAGGGAGGCTGAGGCGTGGAAACGGTTGCCAGTCTGCGACATGCTGAGCGTGACTCTGGTCTGGCTGTCTCAACTAACAGATAGAAATGCCGCATACAAATGTTGGAGAAAGAACTTAAAAGGAAGATGTCCTCTCCTCTTGACCCTGCCACCTGTGGTGGGCCAGGGAGTTGACCCTCTCCCTCACCAGCTGCCACACTTGGGAAAGGGTTTATTTGACTTCCATTTCTACAGTACTGTTCACCACTGAAGGATAGGAACTCAGACAAGGTAGGGTCTTAGCCGATGAAAGGGTCTTCACTGGCTTGCTCTCCGTGGCTTGCTGAGTGTACTCTGTTACTACTCAGAACTACCAGCTCAGGGACAGCACTATCTCCCCACTGATCACTAATTAAGAAAATGCCTCACAGCTGGCTCATATGGAGGCACATTCTCAACTGTGGTTCTCTAGTTTGTGCCAAGTCGACATAAAAACCAGCCAGGGTTGTCTATCGCCAAGCCTGTGAAGGAGACTTGTCCATGAGAGTACTTCTCAATTTTGCTTACATTTTAATCTATCATTACATCTTTGGATAAGAATCCTTAACAGTTTTGAGTAACAGATTTTCTCCCATCTGTTTCTGCTTCTCCTTATTTTACCAACTTCCTATTTACATCAGTTTTTATCTATTAAATGAGGAATGATACTGACATTTATATTGGTCAGGGTTTTCTAGAGGAATGAAAATTATAGAACAAATCTCTCTCTCTCTCTCTCTCTCTCTCTCTCTATATATATATATATATATATATATATATACACACCTGTATCTATTCTCTCTCTCTCTCTCTCTCTCTCTCTCTCTCTCTCTCTCTCTCTCTCTCTCTCTCTCTCTCTCTCTATCGGATTTATAAGAATGGCTTATAGGCTGTGGTCCAGCTAGTCCAACAGTGGCTGTCTATCAACAGAAGGTCCAAGAATCCAGTAGTTGTTCAGTCCATGAGGCTGAATGTCTCATAATCTTCAGTATGTGCTGAGATCCCAAAGAAGCAGGCTATAATGCCACTAAAAGAACAGACTTGCTGGTGAGAGCAAGAGCAAGCAGGCAAAGAAAGAGCAAGGCTTCCTCGTCCATGCTCTGGTGTGGTCCAGACTAAAGGTGTATCATGCCACCTCAAAGATCTGGATTATAAGTGGATCTTCCCACTTCAAATTATTTAATTAAGATGTGCTCAGTCATTTGGGTTTTAGTTTATTCCAGATGTAATCAAGTGGACAACCTTTATGTATAAAATTTAATTTTTAGCTTTAATTTTAAATGTTTTATATATATGCATATATATGAATGAATGCATATATATGGTTCTATCTACCTGCCTATTGCCCTCCGTTACCACACTTCCTGTCCTTACATACCTCATCTTTTCCCAATTCATCCCTCAGTGGCTACAACATTAGAGAAAATACATGTTTTCCTTCTGTAAACCTTAACAGTCATTAGATCATCAAAAGGGATGGAGCCCCATTGGGAACACCTCTGTTCTTGAAGGGCAGTTGAAAGGCCCAATCCTGGCTAGCATCCATTGTTGCTGTGTGTTAATGGTTGCAACAGCAATGTCCTGTCTTCATGATCCCCATCTTCCTCTTCATAAATTCCTTCTGTCATCTCTTTTCAATGTTTTTTGGACCATTTGGTTAGGATGATGCAGATAGCCCAGTAAGTTGTTTGCCAGAGAGGTCTAGTCATTTCGTGTTTACCCTGGGTTTGCTGTTAAGACCCTATCGGTGAGTAAACCACACCGTTTTGTTCCAGCACAGAGAGATAACAAGGTGCTCACAGCTCTTGAATGTGAAATGCAAGTGGCTGTGAAGAAAATGTATTAATGGTCTAACCCGGATGTGTAACGTGTAAGTCAGTCACAACACTGAATAAGCATGTAAGGCTTGTTTATTCATCCAATAGTGGCATGTTTAATTGGGGAGGACATGGACCCAAAGGGTTAATATGCTCCCACTGTCTCTTTAAATGAAAATGTCCAAAACTTTAACTTCTTTGAAGCATATTTTGTCTGTTTTTGGTGATGTGTTTTACTCCAATGGCCAAATACAAGTTCAAATCTAGTATCCTGTAGGTGTTGCTACAGTTTCTTCTAATATTTTTCCCTTTGAGTTTTCATCGGTAAGTATTCTGGTTTATGCTGAAGTATATTTGTGTATGCTTAGGCTAAGAGCTCAGGCTCATGTCTGTTTGGGGATATTCAGTTTTCTCTGCACATAGATGCCACCTTGCCATTTCCCACAGAGTAATCTGGGTGCCCTTGGCCATGCAGGTGGGAGTTCACTCCCAGGTTCCCAAGTTCTTGCTATTCGCTGGCCTGCCCTTGTGTGTCTGTCATTAGAACCATCATGCGTTCATCTCTATAATCTGATATGAAGTTTGTCATGTGTGACTTCTTAAGGTTTGTTCATGGTTATTCTGGCTTTGACACCTTTTCAAGATTCTATATGAATTTCAAATGGACTTCTTTCCCCCCTGATTTATGTGTCAATGTGTGTGTTGTGTGTGTCACCTGCTTATGTCTATGTGTTTTTTGTGCAGGTGTTTTTTGCCACACTCGTGTGTGTGTGTGTGTGTGTGTGTGGAGAGAGTTTTCTTCTGTCAGTCCTCCGTCTTATTCACTGAGGCAGCGTCTACTGATGAAACCTAGCACTTACCATGTGGCTATATCTAAATAGTTATCTTGCATTAAGGATCCACTGTCTGCCTTGCAACTTGGAATTAGAAGTAGGCAGCCATGTGCATCCTGAATTTTACAAGTGTTTGACCTGGATGCTTGTCCTCTTCCTTGTATTGGAAGTCCTTTAACTGCTGAGCCATCTCTGTAGTCCTTAAAATGGACTTTCCTAGTTCTTCAGCATATCTTTGAGATTCTAGGGATTTCCCTAGTGTCATTTTATGTCCTATTGTCAACTTATTTATATAATTCCATCTCATTAATGTTTTCAATCCATAAAAAGTTTAGTGCTAAGAACCAGGAAATCATTTTCTCAAACAATTGCTATCATAACTTAACTATAATCATTCTAGAATGAATATGTAAATATTCCACTTACAGAATCTATTGAATTAAAAGCATATATGTCCTCAGTCAATAATTCTACTCAGACGCTTAACTTTCTAGATATAAAGTAACACGATAAAATGTGTAATGGTTTTGATCACGCTGTTGATTGTAGTCACAAGGAGATTTAAATAGAAAGTATTAAGTGTGGTACCTTCATACTTTGGAACATCTCACCGAATATTAAAGGTGTGAGAGATGAAGGAACCCATTAGTTTATCTGGGTCAGATGTAATGGGCTTGGATGCCCAGGATTCTATTACTGTGCAGAACTTCAAAGTCTTCTGTGTGGGTGTCTAGCTACAGAAAAAGTACAGGAACAACTAGGGTGCTCACAGTATTGACTGTATGGTGAAAGCACCCACAGGTTGAAGATGGCAGTAAATAGAAGCAATAGGATAGTCAAGAGGTTTATTACATACATCTTTATGGCAGTGACTCCTTTACCTTTCAGCTCACTTATTGAAGCAGCCAAATTTGGAATCTGCAGATTATTTTCAACTTCAGTATATTCCTTCTCTAAATTTGTAGTTTTAGATGTCTCTGAAAAATGAAAATAACTTTATGTAATGGTAGTTAAATATTACAATTGCTGAAGCAAATAAGAAATAATATACTTATTTCAATAATAATTCAGAATATTAGTGGTGTAAACAACCAAATAAAAAGACACAGATGAACAGCCTGGATTAGAACTCAGGCTACACCTTTCAGCTTCCTCCTAGAAACAGACCTCACCATCAAAGATGGACACCACCTCAGACTAAAGGACAGAAAATGTTATTTTGAGCATATGGACTTAGGAAACAAGTTGACATAGCTATTCTAATATCAGAAAACATAGTTTTCAAGCCCCAAATACTCAGAAGCTTTTGATGCTTTTGTTGCTACAACTATTAATTACGGTCACTCTGCAAATTATTTGTTAGTACTTATGAAAATTAAAGGCGTGCATGTTCCCAATCCAGCGACCCCCTAACATACTCTACTGTATAAAGCCAGAGAATAGCAATGTCTTAGGACACTGTAGTCGCAACAACAGAAATGCAAGGACAACATAAAGGAAAGTCTACAGCAAGTGTGCTGCTTCTCCATTTCGGAGCAGCATGTAGCACACTAAAGGTTACCTGGTTAGAGGTAAGGTGGATCTGTGCACAGGATCCTACTACTTCACACAAACAGAAGAAGCATGGAAGGCAAGCTGGGTTTATAAAACTGGCCGTCTGAAGGGGGCTCACGGGTTTGAGAACTTTGGTAAACAGGAAAACACGGGAAAGGAATATTTGATTTCATACGTCTGTTTTACCGCGCTCTTTTTACCTTTGGTTTTACGTTTCCTTACAGCGGACATGGACATGTGCACAGCACTGGAATGCTGACTGACTTCATCATAGAAACGAGTTGTTTTAGACAGCTCTGAAAAACGAGAACAGCGTCATTCAGCGACAATGGAAATAAACTATTTTTGAGCACAGTTTCCTCCAACTATTGACATAGAGGGGTTTACAAAGCCTTTCCAGACTCCGTCTGATGTATCCGTGCCTGGCAGATGATATTTTATAAACGTGCATTGTAAGAGTGCAAGTCAGGGAACTAATAAGAGAAGCAGGAGGTCCTGGCCTATAGTTACCCCTTTTCTTCTTGACATTTTTGTTTTCTTCTTTCTCTTTTTTTCTTCCTTTCATTTCCTCTTTATTTTATTTTTGTGGTATTAAGGATTGAACACAATTCCTTACATATGCTGGTTGATAGCTACACAACTGAGCTGCAAATATCTAATTAATTTCTATGTTCCTGTAGGTATATAAAACCTCAGGAAGAGCATCTTTTAGAGCATTTCCCATGTGTTTTTTTTTTTTTTTTTTTTTTGGATTTTTTCGAGACAGGGTTTCTCCATGGCTTTTTGGTTCCTGCCCTGGAACTAGCTCTTCTGGACCAGGCTGGCCTCGAACTCAGAGATCCGCCTGCCTCTGCCTCCCGAGTGCTGGGTCCCATGTGTTTTTTTATAAATGAGTTTTGATGTGGTTGAGGCGCAGACCATTGTTAATCTCTCTTTGGAAGGTAATTCTTTATGGAACCCAGATAGGGAAATATGTCCCTTTATTTGGGTAGCCCTTTTGCTTTATTGATATTACCCCATTTTTGTTACCTTTTAAAAGCTACCAAATACAAAATTTTATCTTCCCTGACATGACCAAATTTTAAAATCTGATGAATCCAAATTTGCCAATATTATTTTTGATGCTAATCCATTTTATATTGTCAAAATGAGCATCGTACTGGATGTGCCTGCTTGTCCCCATATTTTTGCAGGTAACTCTAACTTGTAAGGTCTGCCTTCATGTTGGCTTATGTTTTGAAAGCGGTTTAGCCTGTGAAACCCTTTCATGCTACTGATGTGGATATATAACAGGCTTCCCTGTACCATGTGTGGATTTCTCCAGCATGGCTCTGGTCTCTGTGTCCCCTGTATGCATTTGAGAAATGCAATGCCCTCACTACTGTGGGTCGGTCGTACGCTTTGAGGTTATTATTTTGTTCTCTTACATATTTACAAAGATTCTATGTGAATGTTAAATGGACTTTCTATGTATGCAAAAATACCTTTTGCATCTCAGGGACTTCTCTAGAGTTTTTTTAAAAATCCTTTTCATAGTATGGACATTTAATAATTAAATTTGTGCTTACATTTTTTCTTACACAAAGTTTGTTTCTCAATGTGACACTTAGAATTGGGTTTTTAATTTATTCTCTAGCTGAATTATATTAATTGTAAATTATTTGTCAATATGCATTAAATTTAAAAGCACAGATGTATTTTCCCCACAAATCTCATTACACAGTCTATCGTATAGAAACATTAGTGAAATAGGACAATTGCACACGCCAGCTATTGAAGCACTGCTTATTGACCCCTGAAATAAACACTGAAGACTTAAAGGGCATTGTAAGAAGGCATTAAAGTGGCTGCTGGATAAGTTACTGCACATTCTCTTTTAGAGCATTGTGCAGAAAAGAGATGGTGTGAGGGATGAAGGAAGTCTATCCATTTACCTGGGTCAAGGCAAGTAGGGGCTCACTTACACGCAGGATGCCAAACTTTACAGAGCCTCGTCCTCCCACAAGCACAGGCATGCACTCTCAAGAACCATGGGACATACTGTGTTCACAATATTGTCTGTTGTGCACACAGGTTTGAAGACGGCTATTCGTAAAAAGCACCAGCGGGAATGGTACAGAGTTCTCTCCACACATCTGTATTCTCACAACTCCGTTACCTGCAGTGAGGTCTTTGTTAGTGGCAGAGGTGGAACCACGCAAATTATAGTAAATTATGGTATCTTCGTCATTTAAGTTTACAGGCTGTGGTTGCTCTGGAAAATGAGAACAATCTCAATAAATTACACCAGAAGTAAAGTCATTTCCATTTTTAAAAAGTTAAAATAAATCCTAATCCCCTTCTGAAGATGTTCACTCGTTTTTAGTTATTCTAGATGCTGCAGCTTAGCCAGCACAAATCAAGTCTTTCTGCTTTTTCTTACCCTAGCTGTTTACGTTATAACAGCACTTGATAAGGGTGTCTGTTGAGGAACAAAGAGTTAACACAAAACTGGCTAACTACTCAGTTCTAGTGAAGCCCTGTTTACTGGAGAAGAATCTTTAGGCTCTAAATTACTTACTAAGCCCTATCAACAAACTAATAATGTCTGTCTTTACACCCACAGATAAGCAGCTAAGTGTGGCCTTCACCCCTAATCAAGGAAACTTCTCTTTGTAACAGAGAGCACTACAGAAAACCACAACCAATCAAAGCCCAGGCCCAATGGCTACAAAGAACCCTCACACCTAAGGCATAAGGAACGTTGCAGAAGAAGGGGTGAAAAGATTGTAAGAGCCGGAGAGGTCAGGGAGTTTGCTGTGAGACTATGTCGCCTAGGAATATCAGAAACTAGATACCAATAAAGTCTCACCAACACGACTGCTCAAACGTGAGATGAACAAGGACTAAACCAATGAACATGCCAAAGTTGACAGGAAAAAGCCCATGGGGCCTCAAGGCTATACAAAAAATTACAGGCATTCAGGTGAAGACGGGAGCACGAGAGTTAGTCCTCCCCAGAGATAAACACACCCTTTAGTCATCCTTGAAAACATACAAACAACTGACATTATACAGACTTAACAGGTTATATTTAGGAATATCTATGCATATAAAATACATACACATATTCAATAACAATTAATGACTAAAGAGGTCATGGATTTGAAGGAGACCTGGGAGGGGCATGTGGGAGGTTTTGGAGAAACAGGGAGGGAAGGGAGAAATGTTACATTTAAATTACAATCTCAATAATATACAACAAAAAAAATGAATATAGTAGACACACTCATAGCCTTTGCTATATATTGCCTCTTATATTACTTATTAGGACATTATTCAAGGTTGTTTAATGCTCCTACTTCCTCATCTACACATGGAAATAATAACAGTGCCATTACATGAAGTTGATAAAGATTTAAATATTGAAACGGTGGAAAATACTCAAAACAGAACCTAGAATTTCACAAGTGGTTAGTAAATGTTGGCTATTATTACTGGGGAACACGATGTTTATTCCTTGCTTGTTTTACCTGTGCTATTCTCTGACATGGGAGCTAGATCTTAACACAATGGCATTTTATTCTATTAAATACCTGTGATGGTCTCTCAAAGATTCAAGTTGTAGTTTTGTTTGACATGTGTCAAGGGGCAACATTGGCTGCCATGTAGGAAGCACCACTAATGATGTATTTCAGAAAAAGTAATATCTCTAAAGCTTATTTCTATTTAAATT
Organism: Chionomys nivalis; assembly: GCF_950005125.1. Classification (NCBI taxonomy): domain Eukaryota; kingdom Metazoa; phylum Chordata; class Mammalia; order Rodentia; family Cricetidae; genus Chionomys; species Chionomys nivalis. The sequence continues at coordinate 1,111,985 of NC_080106.1, read as the reverse complement.
TCCTTAGAAAATTTATAGGGCTTAATATTCCTGACACTTTATTTATTTAGTATACAGTATTCTGCCTGCATGTATGCCTGCAGGCCAGAAGAGAGCACCAGAACTCATTACAGATGGTTGTGAGCCACCATGTGGGTTGCTAGGAATTGAACTCAGGACCTTTGGAAGAGCAGGCAGTGCTCTTAACTTCTGAGCCATTTCTCCAGCCCCTCCTGACACTTTAAAGATTTAAAACTTAAGTAAATCTTATTTGAAGGATTTAGTTTTTTTTTTTTTTTAAAAAAAAGGATATGGCAATTCTGAACACATATGCAACAAATACAGGCATACCCAATTTCATAAAACAAATACTACTAAATGAAAAATCACTAGTGAATCCTAACAGCAATAGTGGGTGACTTCAACGTTCACTCTTACCATTAGACATATTGTCTGGACACACAAAAGAAATCAACATTGAGCTGTGTGTGGTGGCGCATGTCTTTAATCCTATCATCCAGGAGGTGGAGGAAAGTGGATCTCACAGAGTAGATCTCTGTGAGTTCAAGGCCAGTCTGCTATACTGAGTGAGTTTCAGGGCAGTCAGGCTACACAGAGAGACCTTGTCTTGGAAAAAAAAAACCCAATAAGCAACATCAACACACTGTAGTTAAATAACATCATAAAATAAATGAACTAGAAGACCAGAACAGTAAAGAATACACATTGTTATAATCAGTAATATAGTGACATTGGTAGCTCTCTTGGTTGCAGTTGCAACAACATAAATGTTAGGATTCCATAAGGAGGAATGATAGGTGAAGGGTTATTAAATGTTAGGATTCTATAAGGAGGAATGGTAGATGAAGGGTTTTATTTTTCATCAGGAACATAACACTAAAAGCTCAAGCTGTGGCATGAAGGAAATCCTCCAGTTCACCTGAGTTAGAAGTAAGGGTCTACACCCAAGATCCTACCACTGCACAGAAAGACAAAGCCCTCCACACAGGCTGTTTGCTGGAAAAAGGACTCGTGGGTTTGAATATTCCAGAACATAGTAACAATGGGAAATGAATGGAAAGGAATTTTTTTTTTTTGAGACAGGGTTTCTCTGTAGCTTTGGAGCCTTTCCTGAAATTTGCTCTGTAGACCAGGCTAGCCTCGAGCTCACAGAGATCTGCCTGCCTCTGTCTCCCGAGTGCTGGGATTAAAGGCATGCATCACCGCTGCCCAGTGGGAAAGGAATGCTTTGATTCACACATGTGTTTTACAACGCCTCCTTTACCTTCAAACTCAAGTTTCTTGGCAGCAGACCTTGACTTGCGCAGGTTATTTGAAAGTGAAGTTTTGGATAGCTCTGAAAAAATGAGGACAAAATCATTCTGCAGCCATGGTAATAAACTATTTCTGAGCACAGCTTCCTCCAGCTATTGACATAGAGTGGCTGCCAAGCACCAGTAGACTCTGTCCGATTCATCCTTGCCTGGCAGATGCTATTTTATAAATGTGAGTTCAGGGATCTAATAGAGCAGTGGGATGCCCTGCAGGCTGGCAGTCACGTGGTGCGTCTACTGCCTATTTCTTGACACCTTGTAATTATTGTTTTCTCCCTTCTCTCTTTTCCATCTCCCCTTCCCTTCCTTTCCTCTTTACTTTCTGTGGTACTGAGGACTGAACACAACTCCCTGCATATGCCAGTTGAGAGTTTCATGATGGAAGCTCCCTCCATCCCCAGTATTCTACACACTTTTTATACTGATATGGGGGTCTCATGGCCAGACTGGACTTGAACTCTGTTTGCTGTCAAAGCTGACCAGCACTTGTGATTTTCCTGTTTTCTGCATTATTCTCCCAGGGAGCTTGAGTGACTTGCACAGAACTCCAGGACCAGCCATTTCCTCTGCCACTTTCCCTTTTCATTCTGCCTACTTTCCTGCTATTAATACCATTTAAGGAGGTAACATATTTTTCTCATTAAGGTTGATGTCTATGTTCTTGTTGGTATGTAGTACTGTCTCAGGAGTGTCTTTCAGAATATTTCCCATTGTTTTTATGTGTCTTCTTGTGGTTTAACTTCAGACCTTCTTTATCTTTATAATTCTTTCTTGGATGTAGACAGGAAGTCATGACCTCTTTCTGTGCACAGCCTTTTGATTCCACTGGTACCTTCCCATTTTGTTTGCTTTCTTTTTGACTAACATTTGTACCAATTGTACAAAATTGAATTTTTCTTAATGTGCACAAATTTTATCTAAGATCAATCTTAATTTGCCTATATTTATATTTCTTGACCATGTCCTCAATGCTAATTAAAAATACATTCTAAGGTGAACATCTTGTATATTTTTGCATACTTTTTTCTAAATATTTTTCAGGTTTGCAATAATTCGTAAGGTAATTAGTTACTGAATTCTCTAGTGTTTCTCTTACTGTTTTTCATTATTATTTAGACTGTTACAGTTTCTGATGATTCCGTATGCATTTCTACTTTTCTACTCTAGTGAGATATCTTTGCAACTCTAGGAATTTCCCCACAGGCTGTAGTTAATTCCTGTGTTAGTGTCAGCTAACCAATATAGTTCAATATTATTACTATTTTCAATTCAGAAGATCTAGTGCTAAGAATTATGTAAACGTTTCCCATGCCTTTATTTCCACAATTAGCAACAGTAATTATATAATGCATATAGAAGTATCTATGGACAGTAAAAACATACATTTTCTAAATACAATAATCTCACTCATACACTCTACTCTACAGAGACAAACTAGCATTATAAAATGCGATTAGTAGGGTATGTTGACACACACTTTCATCCTTACACTTGGGAAGCAGAGGCAGTCCATCTCTATGAGTTCTAGTCAAGCCTGCCTATATAGTGAGTTCTGGACCTGCTGTGGCTGCATAGTTAAGTCTCTGTCTCAATAAAAAAGTGAATGATTTTGATTGCACTATTGATTGTAGCTACAACCACAGAGATGTTTATTTTAAAAGGGACTACTGATAAGTAATATATTCTCATTTCAGAACATTACAAAGAAAATGTAAAGTATAAGACCTGAGCGAAATCAATCAATTTATCTGGGGTAGAGGTAAGGGGGTCTATGCACAGGGTTCTATTTCTGATCAGAATCACATGACTCTCCACATGTGTCTATTTACAGAAAAAGCCTATTTGTTGGAAGAGTCCACACTGAAGGATACTGGTACATAGAAACGGTGTGAACATAATACAGGATTTCATTTCAAACACGTATTACAGTGCTTCATTTACCTTTAAGGACTTTGATTTTTGGAGCAGAGGCAAGCGTCTTCATATTGTTTGGAAGTTCATCACTTCTTTCAATTGACGTTACAGGGTTATGCTGTTCTGAAAAAGGGAATAAGATTATTAACTGATACAGTAAAAAAGCCCTAACTTCAAAGTTTACAGTTGCAAAAATCAACTCATTACATATATGGTGCACCTTTTATTTTTTTCCTTTCACCTTGGTCTTTCCTTTCTCTCTTCCCTTCCTGATAATACCCAGTCATGGTTATAAGTGTTCTTTTTCCTTGTAGTTTTGGGTTGAGTTTCCCAGGCATTAGTGATGTCTACCAGGAAAGCCTGTGTTTGCTATTAGCGTGTTTTTCCGGGGTTTCCTTGAATTTTATCATTGTTGAGATTTGGATATCTATTGGCATATCTTTGGACATGTCAACCTGTTAATAGTATCTGATTTGGATCTACTCTGAGGATTCTCTTTAGTTTAAAGTTAGTTCATTAAAGAACCCCAAACATTTATTTAGTGACTGGAAAGAGATTCTCAGTTTAGGTTAAAGCACTTGCTGTTCTTGCAAATAAATAGAGGACCTGGGGTTCGAGTCTCTGTACCTACATGATGGTTCATGACCATCCATAACTCCAGTCAGAAGGAATCAAAACGCCCTTCTGGCCTCTCCAGGCACCACAGTGCACATAAATACATGGAGGCAAAACACTTATACATATAAGATCAATTGTTAAAAGTATGTATTTATTTGGATGTGCCCGTATGTGCACACACGGAAATCGGAGCACAACTTTTGAGAATTAGTTTTTTTCTTCTATTGTATGTATGTTCTGTATGTATGTATGTATGTATGTATGTTCCAAGGTTTGACTGAGGGTGTCAGGCTTGGGAAAACAAGCACCTTGACACATTAGGCCATCTGGCTAGCGCCAAATCAATTCATTTTTTATAAGCATTTATTAATTGCACCAAGTGATGTGAAAAGTTTTAAACGCTTGTGACGTCAAATTTTCCATATTATTTTCTTTTCTGACGGTGTGTCTGTGGCCAGTTCAAAACCACAATATCAAATTTACTATCATGTATGTTTTATCCTATGTTTTCTTTTAATGTTTTTATAATCCAGTTCTCGCTTGTGTTTCCTTGATTCAAGCTAAGCTGTTTTTGAAAACAGTCCAAGCCTAGGTCTCAGTTTTATGCTTCCGCTTAGGGATGTTGTTTTTCCCAGCACGATGTGTGGCGAACTGTGGTTCTCACTGAGTGGAGCTGGTGCCCTTCACCAGGCAGTTCACCTCCGATTCCCTTCTCTATTTCATGGCCTACCTGGCATCTGTCTGTACGCCAGAACTGTGGTGCCTATGTCTTGGTCACATGTTTGGAATTTAGGAAGTGTGACTCTTCCTAAATTGTTCTTTTTACACCATTTTGATTATTACTGCTTTTCGAGAGTTCATACAAAGTTGAAAATGGACTCCACAAAACGCCTTTCAAATTCTGACAAGGATTTTCCTTACTTTTCCCACCACTCTCTGTTGTTTTTATATTTACCAGCATGATTTAATGTCTGTCATAGTTTCAGCCCATAAAAAGCCTAGTGCTGGATACATTAATGAGATATAATATTCTTTGGCACATGAGCACACCTATTTATTACACTTTTCAAGAAATTATTAGGTAACGTTATTAAAATTAAAAGCATATATGTGCCCTTAGTTCAGCAATTCCTTTTAAAACCCATTTCATTGAAACATAAGTAGCACAATAAAAAAGTGTGCAAAATATTTATAACTCCATCGATTATGGTCACAACAGAAATATATAGGGGCAATTCAATAAAGGAACCACTGATATGTGTGGTACACTCTCGCGCCAGAACATCATGCAGAAAAGGACATATGCAGGGGAGTTCACACACTGCATCTTATCCTCTTAAGAACCACAAAGCCCTCTGTACACGCATATTTGCAGAGGAAGCATGGGGACACGTGTGGGGCTTGCAACAAAGTTTTATTTCACATGTTTGTATCACACTGTTTTATTTTACCTCGATGGCCATGGGTGTTTGCAAGGGAGAATGGAGTGTGCAGACTATTTAGAAACTGAAAACTTTTGTCAAGTTTTAGTTTTCTTTTTCTCTGAATCCCAGGAACAATATCATTCAATTATAATGAGAAACTGTTTTAACTTTGAAAAAAGTTCAAATAAATCTCAGTCTCTCTGCAAATCACAGCTTCCTTTCACCATTTTCAGTGGTTTGGGTAAAGGTCTGACACAGAGCTGGTCTAGTCTGTTTCCCTTTCCTCTCCACAAGAGTGCACGTCAGGGAAGTTACAAAATTGCTGTATCTCTCCCTCGCTCTCTGTCTCTCTCTGTCTCTGTCTTTCTCTCTGTGTGCATCCATAGCTCTAGTCCTAGAAGTTTGGAGGCTGAGGCAGGAAAATGAAGATTTGAGGGCCAGTCTGACCTATGTAATGGCTTGGTGCCAGCTTTTCTATGTATAGAAAGTCTCTGTCTCCAACAGGCACACAACAAAATAATTGTCATAGGCAAATGTCAAAGAGAATACTTAAAAAAAACAAACACTTAGGAAAGTAAAAGAAACCGTGAGAAAGTAAATAATGAATTTCAAATATCGGTTTATCTCCACATACTGCTGCACTCTGTATGGAGTTGACATTCCCTCAAGAAGTGATACAGGGCAGGGACAGAGGGAGAGATACTAACAAATACTATTCTGAGCACACTTGAACCATGTTAAGAAACAAGATACACACATGAAAATATTCAGTAAGCATTTAGAGGCAAACGCTTTAATACAAAAGCAGAATGCCTGGTGGGAATGTTACTCAGTGGGTAGAATGCTTGTCCAGCATACACGAAGACCCAGGCTTAGTACTGCTCTGTATAAACTTGGCATTGTGTTTAATGCTTGTAATTCTACGACATAAAGTCAAGTACATCAGATGTTCAAGGTCATCTTCAGTTACAAAGCCAATTGTCGGCCAGTCTAGGAAACATGGAACCTAAATCAAAACCCACACAGGAAACAAAACAACAGAAAGCAGTCCAGAACAATTTTAGCAAATGTTCTTCTACTTATGACTGCACATATCATCTCAAAGAATACACACTTAGCATTGCCTTTTAGATCCAAAGTTTTGATGTTCTGAGAAAAATGTTTTCATCCTGGAATCATTTCCATTCAACACACAAAAGCAGACCTTTCCCTTTGTATGCTGTGAATATATTTTGTCACCATTGGTTAATAAAGAAGTTGTTTTGGACTACAGAGGGCAGAATACAGAATATAGTAGGTGGAGTCAGGGAGATGCCATGTGGCTGCTGAAGGAGAAGGATGCTGAACCCTTACCGGTAAGCCACAGCCTCGTGGTGATACACAGATTAATAGAAATGGGTTAATTTAAGATGTGAGAGCTAGTTAGGAATACGCCTGAGCCACTGGACAAACAGTGTTGAAATTGTCTATTCTTACAACTTATAAGTAGTCTAGTGCTAGCTAACATATCTGGAGATTCTAGGCATTTGTGGGCAAAATGGTTAACTGTAATTTTCTCAAAAGTATTTGGGAATATCTATTAAAGTTTAAAATATATCTTTAACCCAGTCTTTTGCAGAAATGTAAGCATCCTAATAGAAACATTCAGTGCATTCCTGACGGAACTGTGAAAAACACTAAAAGTGAAGGTCTTTGTAACAACCCTTGATTGCTTCCCGACACACCCTTATTCAGAACATTATACTCAAGACTTGAAGGAAACCTGCCCGTTGGCTTGGGGTAAGGTGAATCTTCGCATAGGGTGCTGTTTCTGGATAGCGCCACAAAGCCTTCCACACAGGAAACAGGGCCAACACCCGCCAGGCTCCTAACACTGGCTCTCTGTCCGAGGGTCCAAAGGTTGGGCACACTGGTGAGCAGGAGTGGCAGGAACGAAATACACTGCTATGTTATACACCTGGGTTACAGTGACTCCTTTACCTTTAAGCTTCCGCTTCTTGATGGACGATGTCGAAGTGCGAAGGTTACTTCGAGACTCAACTCCTTTTTTTCTTAACTTTCGCGTTTTAGACAGCCCTGAAAGATGAGAAAAACGTCATTACGTTTTATGAAAACTAAACTAACTTCATCCTTTGAAAGGACAAGTTTTGTGCCTTTTCTGAAGCACAGTGATTTTGATGAGACCGCTGAAGCAGCGCACGTATATTAATTTTTCTTGCCTGGTAGTCGTAAAATTGTACGCAAGGAAAATTGGTGAGCAGAGTTAAGTATGTTGGCACATGTCTGCTTGTGTTTCTGACACAGTGGGGCACTGATGCAGGTAAAGAGAGACTTGGGGGCCAGGTTGGCCCAAAGAGTGAATTTAATGCCAGTCTTGCTGTACATAGCAAAATCTTGTGTCAAATAATAAATCAAACACTGGAGGGCTGAAGACATTGTTCGGTTGCCCACAAATCCCTGAGTTCAGTCCCCAGCACGATGACTACCAGACAAGATAGTACACGTCTATAATCCCAGCACTCAGGAGGTGGACGCAGGGGGATCAGAAGTTTAAGGTAACTGTCGGCTACATAAGGAGTTTAAGGCCTGCTCGAAGTACATGAGACTGTTTTCAAACCTCTTCCCCTATATAGAACCCCAAACAAACAAACAAACAAAAAAACCAAAATATATATAATGAATATAGTTTCAATGTTTACTCACTTGAAAACAAATGCTGAGATTAAAAAGCATAATCTGAGCAGCAGGAATGTTTTATATCTACAATTTCTTTCTTTTTTTTCTTAATTTTGTTTTTATTGAGCTATGCGTTCTTCTCTACTCCCCTTTCTTCCTTCCCTCTTCCCTGACCCCTACACTCCCAATTTACTCAGGAGATCTTCTTTTTCACCTTCCTATGTATATCCATGTATGACTCTCTTAGGGTCCTTTTTGTTTTCTGTTTTCTTTGGGGTTGTGGTCTGTAGGTTGGATTTTCTTTGCATTATGTTTAAAAGCCACTTACGAGTCAATACGTACTATATTTGTATTATATCAGGCTCCCCAGCTGTTGGTCTAGAGTCTGTGAACTCCCAAGAGCTCAGGTCAGTTGAGACCCCAATCTATACTAGCTCTGGGGGTTACAGATGTGCACAGTTACAACCTACTTTTTCTTTTCTTTCTTTTTTAAAACTCATTTATCTATCATCTATCTAGCATCTCTCTCTCTCTCTCTCTTATCTACCATCTATCTATCTATCTATCTATCTATCTATCTATCTATCTATCTATCTATCTATCTATCTATCTATCATCTATTATCTACCATCTATCTATCTATCTATCTATCTATCTATCTATCTATCTATCTATCTATCTATCATCTATCTATCATCTATATATTATCTACCATCTATCTATCTATCTATCTATCTATCTATCTATCTATCTATCTATCTATCTATCTATCTGTGACAGGGTTTCTCTGTAGTTTTGGGGCCTGTTCTGGAACTAGCTCTTGTAGACCAGGCTGGCCTCGAACTCACAGAGATCCTCATGCCTCTACCTCCCAAGTGCTGGGATTAGATGTGTGCACTACCACCGGTCAACTTACAACCTACTTTTTTATGTGGGTTAGGGGGATCTGAAATCAGGTCCTCATACTTGTGCAGTGAACACTACCCTGTGAGCCATATATACCTGGGCATACTCACTCAGACTTACAGAAACATCAGTACAAGCAGCCCAGTAAAAATGTATGAAATGGTATTGATTGCAATATTGATTATAGCTCTGATAAATAAACATCACTAAAAAGTAAAGCATTGAATTATGTGACAGTCATACTGACATTTTAGAACATCAAGTGGAAAGATAGCAATACATCATTTAATCTGGTTTAGGAGTAAGGCATATCTACGCACAGTATTCTATGACTGGACAGAACCCTGAGCCCTGCATGCATGTATCTGTTCAGAGAAAGGCAGGGGAGCACACGCTGGGCTCGTGTGGCTCTTTCTGGATGGGGCCGCAGGATTGAGAAGTCTGGCGACTAGACTAGAATGTTATTTCTATTGTATGTATCTGTCTTACTTTTTTTCTTTTTACCTTTATGCACGTATTTCTTTGGAGATGTGACCGAAATACGCAGCTGATTTTCAAGTTCAGTCTTTTGCTTGTTTATATCGTTTGGTTTCGGAGCCCCTGGAAAATGATATCATACAATTATACAAGAAGTAAACTAACTTTAACTTTAAAAACATAAAATAAACCCCTGATAACGCACAACGTCCTCTTTTTCTAATAAATTTAGATAAAACACAAAATAATTGCATTGTTAGAGTGCAAGTCAGGAAACTCAAGACTAAATCTCTTTTGAAGGGAGGGGGGAGCACCTTGGCATTTGAGATGCTGGAGTAGAAAATCTGGGGGTCAACCTGGCCTAAATAGTGAATCTGATGCAAGCCTTACTATATACACACTGTAAAAAAAAATTGAAATGCTATCTAAAACTACTAGAAGAACATTTTTAAAAACATAGCATAATGTGCAATCCCATGAGTCAATTAATTATTTATTATAAATGGAATTTTACCCCTAGGCAGAATAATTTTTATAAAGAGGGTGGCATTTGTGTAGTGAAAACTACAGAGAGAAATGCAGAGAGGGGCAATGAATACTGTTAAGAAAAACATATTTTTAACATTGCAACAAAACAAATATGAAAATGTTTGACTTGGAGGGCAAATCTTGAAATAAGGAAGCAGAATATTTGTGGGTAGAGAGTAGTTTGTCAATATTAACAGGCGACAATTATATGAAAATATCGAGTTTCCACAGTCAACTCTTCCATTGATTACAGCAACCGTCTGCATGCAAAATGTCCTGCTGTCATTGGTTTTTAGATTGAAAGTCTAACACTCTGGTAGAAAATGATTTATCTTCTCATCATTTCCATTCCAGATGGAGCAAGAGAACATGATTTCTTTCTAACCAGAAAGACACGGTGTGTGTTCTGAGTGGATGATATTCTGGGCAGCTGGTGCATATTCTGAGCGGATGGAGTGTATTCCGAATATGTGGCGCATATTGGTAGGTTGTACAGATTCTGAGTGGGTGGGTGGTGTGCATTCTCAGTAGATGCTGTATATTCTGACAGAGAACTCAACGGTGTTGGAAGTGACAAGGCCCTCGGGCTTGGCTGCTCCACCCTGCTGTGGCTCAGGTGATAGCACTATTTGCTAGAATATGGGATGTGTGGCTGCAGAATTTTGTGCTTGGCCAGCTGGGTTTTGGTCTGGCTTTCCTCTCTTCTTCGGCGACAGCAATGTTTGTTCCGCTCCATTTTACATCGAAAGGCCGTAACTTGCTCTTTGATTCTACAGGTGTTTGCTTTTAGAGGTTTGGCCTGCATCTCAGAAGATACTTTGAATTTCTGCATAAACGTGTCGCTGACTGTTAGTCTATGGAGATAGTTCAAGTGGGATTAAATGCCTTTTACATTCCAGGATGCCCAGGAGCCTCTGGAAGGCCTAGAATAGAATGGTAAGGTTGAGTCTAAAATGCACCCCGCCCATTGGTTCATGGCTTGAATAGCTGTTACCTGGGTAATGGTGCTAATTTCAGAGCCTTTGATGTGGGACCTAGCTGGCAGAAGTTGACCTCTTGGGCAGGCCTTTGAAGGTAAAAACTCAGTTTTTGTTCTGGTGCTGTTCTCTGCTTCCTGTCTACTCCAATCAGAGGAGTTCGGTTATCTACTCCTGTCCGGTGCTGGGGCTTCTTGGCCATGTCTTCCTGCCATGGTGGACTGAAACACCAGTCAAAGCAAACCTTTCCTACCCTACATCGTTTGTTTCCAAGCAGTTTGGCTCCAGCCACGGGAAAGTCAGTGAATCTCAAACTGCATGGTGATTTTCTTGTCTTTTTGTCTGTTTCTTTGAGTGGTGCTATCACTGACACTGAATACCTTTGTTCTTTGATATGTGCTGTAATAGAGTTTACTTCCTGAGGGTCTCACAGCTTTAGGAAACAGCACTGCCAACTGAGGAAGACTTCAAAATGTGAGCGTCAGTCTGACACTTCACGTCTAGCCCAGAACGTGCCAGCTTGGCCCCCAGAAACTTTGGCTGAGAGCAGGAGACCTGGGTTAGAGCTGGATCTGGGGCTGAACCAATGGGAAGCAGCACTGTGGGTGAGATGACGTAAAGGCTCAACCCAGGATCAGTTACATTTGTCCACAGGTATAGGGAGACAACTGATACCAGCTTGAGAAGGTTTGAAAAGGGAGGGTGTGCCACTGAGAAAACTCTTGTCCACCTTCTTAATTTTTTCTTTTTGTCTTCTGAGTCCTAGGACTAGGCTCATTGCTTTTAATTATCCTCAGCCATCAGACATAATTTCTGATCATTTCTTTCTAGTCCAAAGAGGAAGAAAATGGCCTCATTTCCTTCACTCGTATTCCCCTTTCCTTTCCCAGAAAGCAGGCCCCAAATCTTTTATGTCCTCTGCATGTGCTTGTAACAGAAAGATCGCAGTCATCTATTTCATTGTTGCTGTCATGTTTTTTTCAGGAAATTTTATGGTGTATGTATTTCTCTTAGGCATTAGGGTGCATAGTACACCAAAAAAACCATTCATGTTACAAATGCCTCTACAGTTGCTAACATAGTCTTAGATATCAGTGGGACTGGACTGCGGAGGAGATGGCGGTGAAACAGGAAAGAAAGGTGAACGTAAGGTTGTTTGTCTTCCTACTTCTTCTGCTTCACTTTTCCACAGCGCACCTTGCTGGGGCTGCAAAAGAGAGGGATGCGTATGTGAAAGGAAGAGGATTATGGGTTTCTCTTACCCATCCTCAGGAACTACTGAGGATGAAAGAAGGGAAAAAAAACCTCTGGGAAGGAAATGGAGCTTCAATTTTGTCATTATGGGGAAGGACGAGGAATGACAGAGACGCAGCTCCCTTTCAGATGAACGTGTGCGAGCTGAATGGAGTTTGGTACGTGTCCACTTGCATTTTTTTTTCTAAATACGATTCCTATGTAACATAAGTTTTCAGTTAAATAATCACGCTGCACACAGACATTATTAAGTGTTACCTGAAATCTTCCTGTTTAGTAATTGCTGGATGGTTGCGGGTATGCCGGAACTTCCCCTAGATGTCCTATAGAATGGCTTTGGAATTATATTCTCATACGGTGTAGAGCTTTCCACGTTTGCCTCTAGAGAGATTTAGATTGTTAGCTGTAAGATGCCTCACATTTACAGCTGCCTTTAATAGTCACGGTAAACTAGGTGTCAATAAAGCAGAACTAAAGACAGATACTGCAGAGTGAAGAATGGAACCAAACCCCTTACTTTCCCTCAGTTACAGTAATCAACTCACTTAAGCGTAAGGCCTGCAATTACGAAAAATCTTGAAGAAAACATAAAAGATTATGCTTCTGGACACTAGAATACCAAAAGAGGTTAGGGCGTACCTCGGTGTTGAGCGCTTGTCTAGTCTACACAAGAACCTCAGGATCACCAACACTTGATAGCTCTATCATAGGACGTGGTGGCTGCACACTCTTATGAGACATTACAGATAGTTATGCAGACAAAAACATTCCCCTTCTAAGATGGTTGCTGTGGTCAATATTAATTTTAATAACCCTTTAGGAAACCAGACTACAAATGTCTTTTAATATTAGAAATCCACGGGACTGGAGAGATGGCTCAGAGATTAAGAGCACTGACTGCTCTTCCAGAGGTCCTGAGTTCAATTCCCAGCAACCACATGGTGGCTCACAGCCATCTATAATGAGATCTGGTGCCCTCTTCTGGCATGCAAGCATACATGGAAGGAATGTTGTATACATAATAAATAAATAAATAAATCTTTAAAAAAAATATTAGAAATCCACATATATTTTAAAAGGAGATCTCAAATCTGGGCCTTTTTTTTCTTCCAAGGAATGCCCCACTGTGTGTGTGTGTGTGTTTCTGTCTGTATTTATGTACGTATGTATGCATGCATGGATACATTTACTGGTGGCAATAGCCTTTAAAATTCAATGACCTTTAGTGGTGGAATAAAGCATTCTCTAACTCCGAAATGTTACGCTGCCAACAGAAAGGACAAATGAAAGCTATTTCATTTTCAGATACCAGGAGAGCTCTTTGTAATATTGTTAAATAAAAAACATACGGTCCAGAAAGAATAAGTGAAAAGAGATACTTCTGAGCTATTTTAGGAAATTAAATCTTGTGATTTGTCTTTGTGTATACTCCCTTACCTTGACTGGTGAAGGGTAACAGATTGATCACTTTTGTTGGAAATGTCTTTGGTGGGTGGTACTTGGCATTAACATTTTCCTGAGGTTTGGTTTTCATTGAACTCAAACCTGAAGCAAAATTGGAAAAGGAAATTTGCATGACAATTCTGATTACTCACAAATTATGTACCAAATTCTGTATACTCACTTGTATTTTTCACTCAGCTTTTCTTTCTCATGCTTTATCAAATGCTTACTGGTCTATTACTTCAATTTCTAGAATGACTTCCATCATTTTCTCTTTCTTGTCTTTATATCATGTCCTGTGCTAGCATCTTTCTTAATTTGGACCTGGACCCCTCGCCCAGCATGCTCATTTCTACATTTGAGCTATAGGCGGGCACAGCTAGAAGGCTGGCTTTAGAGAAGAAGCTCTGCGTATAAGCTGCTGAGTTCCCAGCCCAAACACGACTAACGATTGCTAGATCCAGTCGTCATAAGTCACACTATCATAAGAGTAGCATATGTGACTATAGAACAGAAAATCTAAACAGAGCCAGCCCTGTGGTGCAGGCTAGTAACATCGGAAAGTTAGAAGGCTGAGGCAGGAGGACCACAAATTCAAGTCCAGCCAAGCCTTCAGGATAAGTTAATGACAACCTGGACAACTTAGCAAGACCCTGTGTCAAATACGAGAGAGAGAGAGAGAGAGAGAGAGAAAGAGAGAGAGAGAGAGAGAGAGAGAGAGAGAGCGAACACAAGACAGACAGGCAGACAGAGACACAGGCACAGAGATTACAGATTCATATACTTTAATCTTTAATTATTGGCTAGATATTGAACTAAACCTGGATGGTAAGAGACTTTGTAAGGCCACAGTGACAGACCATGGAAAGAATGATTATTGTTGAAAATTACAGAAGCCGTGACTTAGACTGTCATAATTTGTTAGGAAAGGAGAAAGCTGAGGAAAAGGTGTAAGTCAATAAAATAAAAACCTTAATGCACAGTAGGCTGATGCCCAGCACTGCAAATTTATTCTTATTATGTAAATTATTTTCTTGAAATCACCCACATGTAATTATTTGTGCCGAGAGTCTTTGATATAGCTTAATACTGTAAATTGGATGCACTTTTGGGCATAGTTGGCTTAGAAGTCTACCCCAATTGATTTAATCTCAATAGATGACATTTAAATATATTTTCCCAAATATTGCTAAGATATATAAAAGAGTAAATAATGAATTCTGAAGACCAAACTCAAAGGAAGAAACTTTTAGTTGAGAAAGTTTTTTAAGAAAGTATTTTAAGAAAGATTTGTGTGGGTAGTGCATGCTTTAAAATTTAAATATGATTTCATAAAAAGAGGATCTAAGAAATTCACCAATTAATGGAAAAGAAAACAAAAAGCTGTGGTGAAATTTCTAGAAAATACTTGTATAAAACATCACGACATAAATCCTACCACTGCATATGACAACGTCTAAGAAATCAGTGTGAGATGGTGCAGAATGGACACTGTCTGTGTATTGTTAACATGCATCTTTGCTGTGCTCTGAATGTTTGGGTCCGCTATCTGCACCCTGACACAGAATCATCTTGTGATGGTACCGGATACAGTCTTTGTCAAGTCATGATCGCTGTTAGTGTTATCATGAGGCCCCTGAGCTCTGCTTGCTCCTTCTAGCCCTTGAGGATACAGAAAGAATAGAATTTCTGAACCAAGAAGTAGTACCCCCATGACAAGTATGTTTCTATTGTATATAGACCATCCAGCCTAAGATCATACAATCTCTCTCTCTCTCTCTCTCTCTCTCTCTCTCTCTCTCTCTCTCTCTCTCTCTCATTTTAAAGTATTTCATTGGAGTAAATAAAAACCACACAGTATGAAAATTCTTGGAAGCAACTACTTACCTTACATGTTAATATATTTTCTTTACCTTGATTGTCCACGGGGGAACTTACCTGGAGTAATATCTTTCCTTGGAGATAAACTCATATCTAAAACAAATGTCAAAAAGTCACCCAATGATACTATGGAATTGTATACACATTAAGCTCTCTGTGCTGATCTTTACTTGTAAGACTTTTTTCATATGAGTGGTCTCTTGTCTGTTACTCCAATTTCTTTCTTTCTTTTTCTTGCTTTCTTCCTTCCTTCCTTCTTTTCATTTTTCCTTTTTTGTTTTTTGAGACAGAGTTTCTCTGTCTTTGTAGACCAGGCTGGCCTTGAATTCAGAGTCAGAGACCTACCTGTCTCTGCCTCCCGAGTACTAGGATTAAAGGCGTGGGCCACCACTGCCCGGTCATACTCTCATTCCTCTTCAGATTGTATAAATCTTTCACCTTTTATTCCAATTTCTATGAAGTATCTTGTCAATTTATCATCTTTGCTTGTACCCTGTATCCTACAGTGGCATCTTTGTTAATCTTTTTTTCAAATAACACTTTTCTTTTTTTTCTTTCATTATTATTATTATTATTAAAAATTTTCACCTCCTCCCCTCCTCCCATTTCCCTCCCCCTCTCTCTCCAGTCCAAAGAGCAGTCAGGGTTCCCTGCCCTTAGCCCTCATCCAAATTCTGTTTTACTCTGAGTAAGATTATTAATTTTGATATCTGTCAGTAGTCTCTTTCCAAACGTTTCTCTTCCTAATTTCCAACTTTAAAAATTTTTAATTTGGATTGATTTTATTATACTCTAACCACTAACACGTGCCTATAAATTGATCATAAATATGGTCTTAACAAATGTGATTTGAAGGTGCAGTGTCCCCACAGGCTCATGTGTTTGAACATTTGGTCCCTAGCTGGTGGTGCTCTTTTGGGAGCTGTGGAATATTCAGGAAGTAGAGACTCACTGGGTTAAATGAGTCCCTGAGGATGGGTCTTGAGGATGCATGGCCTAGACCTATTTTTCTCTTTACTCTCTGCTTCTTGAATGCAGATTCAACGTGATCAGTGGCCCCTCACCTTTGGTACTATGCCTTCCTTGTCATGTGATCAGTGGCCTCTCACCTTTGATGTTACACCTTTCTTGTCATGTGATCAGTGCCCCTCCTTTGGTGTTATTCCTTCTTTGTCATGATGTAATATTTCTCCTTGAACTGTAACCTAAGTAAACCCCCTTTTGCAAGTTACTTCTGTAGGGTGTTTTTGGCAGATATCAAAGAACTGATAGAAAAGATATATAGTTGAAATTGTCTAGACTTAAATAGAGCATTTTACTGTTTTGTCTAAGGTTGTCATTCTAACGTGGGAAGGATCTAATTAGTAAGAATCACCCAAAGCAACCATATCTAAATGAAAACACTGAGAAAATAGCTCATTAATTCCAGTGTTTTTGGGTATAACAAAAAACAAGTTTGAACATGTATTCCAAATAATGTCAATTTTCAATCCTAGCTTTCCCTCAGTTGTAAGCTTTTGGGTGAAGAGGCCTTACTTGATTGTTTAACAGTATACATTCAATTCATATTTAATAATACATGGAAGTACAACATTCACACTTAAAGTTACAGACAAAATGCCTTGCCAGTAAAGCCACCTCCCAGCACATATGTCTGTAGTGGGACGGGAAGATTGTACAGCAAATGTCGGATTCAGCAGGGAGATTGGTGTCGAAGACCCCTTCTCCTCCTGTCCTTACAAGGGGCGCGCATGGAAGGTCCCCGAGGTCACTGATCAGAACCAACTCTGAAAACTGTTCATAGCTGAAGCTTTTCTTGGCTAAAGGAGAAGTGTGTCTAACACCATTCAAGACCAATGATCTGTGACCCATAAAGCCTAGTGGGGAAAAAATCCACTGCAGGGCTGCACCATCCCCTCTCACCAACTTAGTCTGGTGAAAGGAGGTGCAGTGAAGGGCCTGTGCATCGTAGTCCTCTTCTGGGCACACTCACCAGAAGGACTTCCTGCTCTTTCAAGGGCAATACGATGTTTTAACTCTAAGCCAGAAATGGAAAGTGAGAGGAACAGCATCAGAATGATCCCCCCACCCCCCGCCACCCTGAGATGCTCCAAGATTGATGGCCATGGGGTTTGGATAGGTTATTTTCAATTTTCATATTATTTATCTTATGCTTATTGATAATGAGCACTAGAATTTCTTTGTAAGAGAGAATCCACAAAAAGTGTTGCTTATGCAATGACACAGTTACTGTTAGTATAGGTTAGAACGTAAATCATAAACATATGGCTTGAAAAATTATTCTTACTGTGTTGGTCACTCGGTGTCCCCAGTAGTTTTGTTCCTTTAATAATATTTAGGTTGTCATCTAAAGACACAAAACACATTTCAGAATACTATGTAACAGAAAAAAAATGAATGTACATTCCCAATTCTGCTGATACCATGCTTCATGGACATTAGGGTTGATGGTTAATTTTGAACGTCAAATGAAAATTTGATTTAGAATCCCTTAAGAGACACACCTCTGAGTATGTCTGTGTGCATGTTTCCAGAGAAGATTAACGGAGAATGAAGGGTGGGTAACACTAGCCCACATATGAAAACGAGACTCGTCTGTGTGTCCCACGTCTCTCAACAATTCTGCACCTACTGCTACACGAAATACAGCTCCATATTACAGAGACTATGCCAATGTCATAATGATTTAAGTCATGCTATGCCTATGAAAAAAGAAAGGAGTAGCTATGTATTTATAGTGTTTCTTACAGCAACACTTTTGGTTGAATGACTTGGTTCTTTGCATTTGTTCCTGTGAACCCGAGTCAACAGCCGGTATCATTTTCTTACGTGAATACAGCATCGTTCTCATTCTTCTCCTCTGTGCTGCACTAGGAAATTACGCTACTTCTCTTTTAGTGTTTGATTAGTATGTGCTATATTTGCAGAATAGTGTGTTTCACTACAATATTTGTGCTACAGTTCCACCATCATATAGGCCCAAAGACAGATTGATAGTGTGTCAAATTAGTAACACAAAAGGGATGCAATGAATGTACCCACTGTCCTGTAATTATAAAATTATTTCTAGTTATGTTCCTTTTGGGTGATATTAATTACTGTGTGAGACCTCCAAGTCTCACCCAGAAGAGCTTTTTAAAAGCAGGTGTTTACCAACACAAACTGTCTAAAATTTTGCTTTGTTGATATCCCATCTTCATTTTAAAAAGATAGTTTTGCTCACTGTGAGATTCCTGGGTGAATTTCTCCTAGTGTTTTGAATGTATATGCCCAGTGCTTTCCGGGATTTGTAATTCCTGATAATCTCAGGGTCTTTCTTTTTAATGAAGAGTTATATCTTTTCCCACTAAGATTTGCTTTTCACGATTTTTTTTGTTTGTTTTTTGTTTTTTTAGACAGGGTTTCTCTGTGTTGTTTTGGAGCCTGTCCTGGAACTAGCTCTTGTAGACCAGGCTGGCCTCAAACTCACAGAGATCCGCCTGCCTCTGCCTCTCGAGTGCTGGGAATAAAGGTGTGCCACCGCCTGGCCTGCTTTTCATCATTTGTAATACAGTGGATATGGCTATGGATTTCGTGGTGCTTATTTCATTACAGTCTCTTAATTTAAATCAAATACTTTAAAAAATGAACTGTGATTTCTTCGACTACCTTCCTGCTCTTTTCCTGTTCCTGTCCGTTTTCATGTTGTCCACTTCCTGTTCCTGTCCGTTTCCATGTTGTCCACTTGCACCTTTTTTCATTCTAGCTTACATTTCAGAGTCAGTGCTCTGATCAGTCTTTCCTCAGCGTTATGTCCTTCCCCAGTCCTTTTGCTATCATTGGCACCCTCTATAGCATGAGACATTGTTATGAACTGCGATATGTTCCTGTGATTCACATGACGTATGTCTGGAGCCAAGGTCTCTGAGAAGATCGCTAAGGCTCCACGAGTTCACAGGGTGAGTCCTTTCTGGTACTGGTGGTGACATTCAAAGAAAAGGGAGGGACTCGGGGAGGCTTGCTTCAGTGGGAGCTCTCTGCTTGTGTACTGGTGCTCCTCCCCCACTAGACTTTGGATCAGTTTTAAGCTAGTAGCATTAGTTAACGCTCCATTAATGGTAGACACAAGAGTGCCAGTTACAGGAGAGTCTTTGTGCATATCGATTAAGGGGACAGCAGGTGCTCACTGTCAGCTTGACATACTCTAGAGTCACCCGGGAGATCCTCTTCTGGGAATGCCTCTGCTGCTTATCAAGACTGAGTTAACTCAAGTGGGAAGACCTGACATGATGGGTCATACCGCTCCTGAGTGCAGGAGACCCAGGACTGTCTAAGAGTAGAAACAGCCAGCTAAGGACTAGCATGCATACATCTATTGTTCATTTCTTCCTCCCACTGTAATGTGATGTGGCCAGTTGGTAACTTAAGGGAAGAGCATTTAAGTCTAGGGGAGCTAATAAACATACCCATTAGACTTGAAAAGAAAAATAGCTCTTCTTACCCTGCTTACGCCATCCCGTTTTCACTGGTTCCTTTGGTTTGGGTCTTGAAGGTATCCTTTTCATCTCTGTAAAATGAAACTGATTTGTAAGATACTTTGAAAGACAAACTGTAGCATCCAGTTCTCTTCTCTTTCTCTCTGTTGTTTGCATACATGCATAGTAAAAATTATTTAATATTTATTATGAAATAATAATAATCAGAAGGTGGAAAGACTGTTCCATAGTTAAAAGACCTTGATGTTTTTTATGTAGGACTGCTGTCTGATTCTCAATCACCCATGCTGTGCAGCTCACAACTGCCTGTAACTCTAGCTCCAGGGCATTGGACTCCCTCTTAAAAATTCAAATTCATAGTATTTAAAATAAAACAAATACAAATAAATGTATAGCATATACTAGTTATATAAAACAATGGGCTTGGCTATGAAATTCTTATCCATGCACCCAACATTTTCATCATATTCTCTTATTACCCTTTCTAAATACCACCGTGTCCTTTCTTTTTCTTCTCTGCATTAGTTTCACAATTTTCCCACCCTGAGATTCCACATATGAGAGAAAAAACATCCAGTCTCTAATATTAAGAGTCATGGAAGATTCCTGGTAGAAGAATATTTTAGCTCTCCTTAGGTTATGTAACTGCACCAAGCAACAACAATGCCCACAAGAGAAAGTGTTCTCTCGGAGAAAAGAGGGGTATGAGTAGCCAATAAAACAATAATCAATAATATTCTTCTTGTTGCCGACCACGGTGATCATTAACACACACACACACACACTCAGCAATCATTCTTCAGTTCATCCAGAGGTGTTTCCATGGTTTTCTTGTTATATAACTCTAAATCTAATAGGTGCTGGTGATGGAAAGCAATAACCAGCAACGCCAAGGAACAAAAGCCTTTCTACATCATCTTACTAGGGAGATTTAGTACCTCAGTGAGAGAAAAAGAGAAGAATTTAAAGAAGCTTTGGGATTAAGATTGTAGGTTTTTTCCATTCAATGTTTTGTGATTTATGCTTTTTCTTGTATTTAGAAATGAATGTCTAGATGCATCACCAAAAGCAAACAAACAAACAAACTCTAAAATGAAGCATGTTAGAAAACTTCTACTTTGAGTGTGGCAGTTAAACATTAACTGGGAGGCCTATCACACCCAAAACGTTTTGTGTCAAAGCTGATTGAAGCAGGACATGTACGGAAAGCTGAAGAATGTTTCCTGATCCTGACGCAGAATGGAAAACTGGCTGCAACTTAGACATCTTTATTGTTTGTATTTATTGTAAAGAGTGAAGGGATTCATAATGGAATTTTTGTCCAAGTACTAATGTATGTAGGTTATATTCATCCATCACCTTTTCTTCTATTCCCTTTCCCCTGCCCTCTTCCTTTTCCCAAAGAAGAGATTGTCAGCTAGTGTAAATAACTGCTAAGCCTATATTTTTTATTTTTATCAATCTGTGAGTCAGTGTTGTCCCTCACAGGGTAAAAGCACCTTGCCACCTGAGCAGGACATAGAATGTGATAGGAATAACACTGCACACCTGTTTCTGTAATCTTCTATGTTGCTAAAACTGTGATTGATTTTGATGAAACATTTCCTAAATGGATAGCAGTTCTAAAGGAAATGCTATCTAGCTAACTTTCAATTTTTAATAAATACCTGGTCTACAAAGAAATAAGAGAGTGTGCAGACTGTTATCCATGTCACAATAATAAAAGTTTTGTTATTAAAGGTGCACATTAATGAAAACAATGATGAAAAGTATTAAACTTAAGTTTTCTTACCAAGTCCAGTCTTGGAGTGTGCCTTGAATTCACTTTTTAATAAATGTTGTTCAAAGGTCTCCTTCAAGTTTTGTAGGTCATTCTCTGTAGAAATGATGGATTTCAAAGACATTTGGTAAGGCAATTTCAAGATAGAACTGTAAAATTTCTGTGTATGTGTGATATTAACTTTATTAGACTTTGATAATGATGAACTCTGGACTGTCACATCATGTAACTTTGGAACAGGAAGACCTATGTGCACACATATAAGCCTCCATGCATTGAAGTTCAAGATCTTTGTTCCAAAAACACACATCCAGGTAATAATGTAATTCTTCCATGAACCGGTGCCTCAGTTCTTTAACTAACATTTGCCACAGAGATATCTCCTCTCAAAGTTTACTACGGAGCTTGCTGGAAAGGAGATTTGTAGGCGAACAGTGATGATCTAGATTGGCAACAGGGTCAACTGAATCCACAACTAAGTGTTAAATCCATGGGCAACTTTAGAAGCCACCTCAGACTGGTGCCTCCTCACACCCAGGAGACAATATGAATGTTCAGCTACGGCTCCCTCCCTCTTTCCTATTTTATGCACATTTTACACTTCGCACATATAAATATTCTACACTATCATATTTTTTTCCATCACTCCCATTTTATTCTGAGTGCCAATGATGAAATTATTCTGAAAACAAATCTTTGGGTCACAAAACGCCATTTCTTCTTTAACAAATAAAAATTTAGTGGAAACATTATACCTTAGTTACACACAGACAAAACTCATTAAAGTGTAGTATGTTTTCTTCCAGTGTTTTTAAAATGAGCCTTGTTTAAATTAGTTTTTTAAAACTTTTTATTCAATGTTAAAGTTACAGACTTCTTACTCTGTTTAACCATGCCTGAGAATTCAAAGAAAGAAGCGGTGCAATGGACAGCCTCATCCACCCAGACAGTGTATTAAAACTTGATTCATGTGATTTTGATAATTTTACAATCTTAAAAAAAGTATAACAAGACTTGGAATTTACATCTGCGGCAGGTCTTCAGTGTTCCAGTACAGTATGTCATTCAACAAACCTCTTCACATCTGTCTCCATTCACTTCTCAAATCTTAACCCCAAACAGAGTGGGGGTGGGGGAGCCTACTTTAAGGTAAGTCTGTGACTCAAGGTGTGAGATTACTTTTTAAGGTTCCTGGTGCCCAGTTTAACCAAGTCTTCAGCTTAACCAAGAATCTCAAACTTCTAATCACCCTACTTCCTCCTGCCTGGCTCAGATCATGCCAACATTATTGCCCAGAATGGCATGCAGTCGGTCAGGAAAAGTGGCCAACACCTCCCGCTTCCCACACAACACTGCTGCATTCATTCACCAAACTGCAAGACATCATCTCAAGTTGGGAGAGCTTCGCTCGTTTCCTGTTTCACTCCTGTCAGTAGTGAGCAAGTCTGAACTGCTTGAATTAGTTTTTAATCACACTGTAAATACAACAGTGTAAACTACTTTCTTATAAGAATATTTTATCTCACAAATGAATCCTAGGTCACAGATACTAAACCTGCGGTTGGGAGAAGGAAGCCTAGCATTCCAGGGCACAGCAGTGATGACAATAATATATTATACAGTTGATATCTAAAAGGGGACCCTGAGCATTTGTGCCATAGAGGAAGGATAACTGTGAGGCACCAGGTCTGACAGCTACTCTGGTCATTCATTACAGAGCATCTACACACACTGAAATGTCACAGGATACCCCAAGATCATGTTCAATTATGCGTCAACTGAAAATAGCCAAACATCATCATGTGATTTTCTACGTTGGTGACTTTGTAACTATTGCAGGCAGCAGTTGTATATAACTGCACATGGGTGGCTCTGGAAGTTCACAGTGAGTACAATTGGATCCTTGTGCATAAAGTGTTTTCCCTTTTAATTGAGGCAAAAACCTGATTGTGGTAATGTTTCTGACACACACTGCCAAGATCTTTCCAACTCTTCCAACACCAGCAGCCATGCACACAAAGGCCTGTTTTGCTGCCCTGTGCCCTGATGACCTTTCTCATTCTGGTTGCTTTTTTTCTTCATTTTTATTGTTTTTATTGAACTATATATTTTTCTCCACTCCCCTCTCTTTCTCCCCTCTCTCCTACTTCCATCTCCTGTGTACTATTATATTTCTTTATGAAGCTTCTCCCTTTTAAAGGAAATGACTCATGAAAGCATACAATATACAACATTTGTGTTCTGCAAGAGCCTTTGTTTTTGACATTTTTTAAATTCTTTTTTGGTATTTTTTTGAGATAGGGTTTTGCTGTAGCTATCGAGATTGTCCTGAACCTAGCTCTTGTAGACCAGACTGGCCTGGAATTCACAGAGATGAGATCCCCCTGCCTCTGCTCCCCAAGTGATGGGATTAAAGCTGTGTGCTACCCCTGCCAGAGGCTCTTTCTCTATTTAAACCAAAGGAAGTTTGTTCATCTCCTTCCCCAGTGTGTTGATTAGATCTCCCTTCTCTGTCCCCCCTCCCCCACTACTACTTAACTCTTTAATCAGCCTACCCTGTTGGGGCTGCTGAAGCTGAGGATTTTATCCTAGAAATCTGGTTACAAAGACACCTCATAAGGTATTGTATATCCTGTGAATTTGTTTTTGTTTTTCTTTATCAGGGTGGTCTCTTCAGCCTATGGTCTTCCACATAAGCTTTACAGTTAATGTATTAATTTTCAGTAAAAATGTGCTTAAAATCTTAGTTGTAATTTGCATTGAGTCCATAGATAAATTTTAAGGAAATGAGTTTTAAAAAACCCCATTTTCAATTTATAAACCTGTAATGTGCTTCCATTTCTTCAAGCTTTTTTAAGACTACTTTTATTAATATTTTGTAGTTTTCTGTGCAACTATTATCCATAGAGACTGTTGTAATAGGCTATTTGTAGAGTTAATGCTTACTATATTTTGTACTCTAAATTATATTTTTTATTCATTGAATTCTCCATCTCCAAGATGTCTAATTCTACTTTATGATTACCTGTCTGTGTTGCTTTTCTCACTTAGAACATGAATTGTTTTTCCAAGTCCTTTGAATTGTCTAGGTATATGTGTTCAAATTTCTTTGCTACTATTTTGAATTATTTTTTCATGCAATTACTAAAATCCCATTGTTTGGGGGCATTTTAAACATTAGATATAAAAACAAATATTACAATTCAAAATTACAACAGCCCTGGAGATCTTTCTTTTTCCTGTGGTTCAGTTACTGCCTGGCAGCTCTTTGTTTTAACTAAAGAGGGCCCCCTTTAGCACTTAGTAAAGGGTGTGTCTGCTG
Organism: Chionomys nivalis; assembly: GCF_950005125.1. Classification (NCBI taxonomy): domain Eukaryota; kingdom Metazoa; phylum Chordata; class Mammalia; order Rodentia; family Cricetidae; genus Chionomys; species Chionomys nivalis. Next base: position 1,086,976 of record NC_080106.1, on the reverse strand, counting down.
ATAATGCCTTGAATTCCATAAAACTTTCTTTCCCTATTGAACGTGGTTTTCCCCCTGTTTGGGAAAGACAGCTTGGATGTTGCTGGCCTGCCATTTTGTTGAAGTTTGCTGGTTTCTTTCGGGATTGCGGTTTGAAGGATGCCATTATCAGCAACATTCTAAATTCTGATGTATTTTGACAATCTTTTCTACTCTCTAAATTTCCCACTTGAGTGACAAGCACACTCTAAGCTCATCATATTGCTTGCACTCATTAAGTTATATAGAATCTGATAACCATGTTCTGAAAGAACCTGCCATACAGCATGTGATTAATATTCCAGAAGCTTGCAATGGACAGAAAACACTACCTATCGCTTCCTGAACAGGCAAGGGTGAATACACTATACATCACATGATTGGTTATTTGACGGAACAAATGATACATACTGTAAAAATACTAATACGTAGGGTTATTACTGAGTAAGGGTGGCTCTTGTTTAAACTTTTTTTTTTTAACTAGAAAGTCACAAAATGCAAAGTTGAAACACCGTACCGATTGGACTGTGTTCCGTAGTGTCAAATCATAAACGTGTACTTACCAATCACTCTGTCCATATCCAAGCGAAATATGATCTCACTAATCATTGGGTTTAGTGTTGTTAGTGGTTCGGATGACTCCTGAACGTCTGTGACGGATTTGGTCTCAGCTGTAGTAACGACAGACTCCAGATCAGTTCATTGCCCATCAACATTTTGAGGCAAAGTTGAATCACTTGACAGGATGATGGGGAGGACTTGTTAACCAATTATCTTGAAGAGGTAGGGCTGAGTTAGGGTCTGGCTTTCTGGGACCCAGAGGGGAAAAAATACGGGCACATGACCCAGGTGCCCTCTCACTGTGGTTCCCACACAGCACAGCTGAGCTTGGACTTCTTGTTCCTGTTTCATGAGTTTTTCCATTATACTAAATAAAAATAAATTGCTTTATCTTATAGCTAGCCTGGTTATTTCCTGAATAGAGCTACCTTCTACAATGGGATTCCTTAGAGACAGCACACGTTACAATCACTCAACTTCATTTCTTCACAATCTGACATTAGCTGAAGAAAAATGCTTTTATTGATGTGTGTGTATGTTATGTGAGTTAAGTGTGTGCATCTGTATGTGTGAGGGTCATGTAAGTGCTGGTGCCCTCAGAGGTGAGACGTGTTCTTTGGAGCCCTAGGAACTGGAGTTAAAGGCTGCTATGAGCAAAGGGCTGGGAACTCAATTCTGAGAAGCAGAAAGTGCTCTTAGGCACGGAGCCTTCTCTCTAGCCTTAAGCCACCAATTTATAAAAGTTTATGAAATACATACTATACAACAGTTATCCTGCTGACACTTGCAGCTACTATCAGTGTTTTGTGTGTGTGAGGTATGTACCTCGGTACACACTCATATGTGCGTGTGTGCGTGTTGGTGTCAAGTGGCCTCTTCTATCACTATTTGTTGAGAAGAGATTTTGTGACTGAACCAGAGGCTTGCTGATTCATCTTGAATGGTTGCCCCTTGGGACCCAGAGACTTGCCTGTCTGTACTCCCTCCAGCCCTGGGGAACGGACATGAGCAGCCATGATCAACAAATATTTTTAAATTTTATCTATCTATCTATCTATCTATCTATCTATCTATCTATCTATCTCTATCCATCCATCTCTATCCATCTATCTATCCATCCATCTATCTCTATCTATCCATCTATATCTATCTATCTATCTATCTATCTATCTATCTATCTATCTATCTATCTACCTATCTATCCATCTATATCTGTCTATCTGTCTGTCTGTCTGTCTATCTATCCATCCATCTATCTCTATCTATCCATCTATATCTATCTATCTATCTATCTATCTATCTATCCATCCATCCATCATCTATCTATCTATCTATCTATCTATCTATCTATCTATCTATCTATCTATCATCTATCCATCCATCATCATCTATCTATCTATCTATCTATCTATCTATCTATCTATCTATCTATCATCTATCTATCTATCCATTCATTTATGTGTGCGTGTGTGTTTGTATGTATGCAGGAAGGCACACACATGTATATCATAGTGGGAGTGTACAGGGGAGTCAGTTTTATTCTCCCTCAGTATGGGTTCTGGGGTTTGAACTCAGGTCATCAGGCTTGGCAGTAAGTACCTTTACCATCTGAGCCATCTTGCTGGATTCCATAGCCAACTTTTTAGGAGGGTTCTAGGGATCTGAACTCAAGTTCATATTTGGGCAGCAAGCACTTTACTCGCTGGGGTATTTCGGCAGTCCCAGAGATGATCTCCCTTGATCCTCACAGCCCATGAATAGCATTTAAACCCCAACCAGACCAAGACAGTGGAGCTTAGAAAGATTATACATGTTGTAAAAAGGTTCTTTGCTATGGAATGTAGAAACTTGGGATGGACTGATTCCCTTATATTTCATAATCTGTTCTCCAGGTCACAGCTCAAATGTGTATGTAGCGGACCGAGCATGCAATGTGCGGGACATGGATTTGGTAGTGATTGGTAGCATGAAGAGGGGGATGGGATGTGTGGAAGAGCTGTTTCACTCTTGTCAGAATGACCTTACTCCCCATCTGCCTGCAATGTTCTAGTCTAGTCACGGACACTTGGATGATCTCCAAGAAGATGAAGCCTTGCAATGTACTCTCTCTCTATGTCTCTAGTCACCAAGGCTCACTGAAACAGCACTGTGTGGTTCAGCATCTGCCACTAGGGACACTAGACAGTGCGGTACTGCAGCCTATGGGTGCTGCCTCCTGTAGCTTAACATGGCACAAGAGAAAAGTAATGAGGTATTCCCTGACACCGTTTTTCAAGAGACTTATCCCACTCACAAGAGTGGGGTTTTTTCTGACTCAGTCACTTCAGAGTGAGTGTTACTTTCCAACAAATAAAGTGAGAGGGAGGTGGCCATTTGTATTTAGAGCTTTCAAAATTATACAAAAATAGAATAATTTGACTGGACAATAGCTAATACAATTTAGCAGACAATGTTACCTGATAAAATTTAAATATGAATATGAGATGAATATACTTTAAAAATTGGAAATAAATATGAGATAGCTACACAGTCCTTAGAAAAGTATTTCTTAAAGTGATAGTTCATGAAATATTAATACAAATAAGAAAAAAGAAGAGCCTTTTATTCAAATGGGATTGTTTATAAAAACTTCATATATGTTATGTGTTTTCATGTTTATGGATGCATGTGCATGCCACAGTGTGTTTGAAGGTCAAAGGGCAGCCCTGGGTGTTGTCCTCACCTTCCACTTTTCTAAGGCAGGGCAGGGGCTCTCTTGTTCATCCCCGTGTGCTTCTGGCTAGCTGGCTTGCAAACTCCTGGGCATTCTCCTCTCTCTCCCTGCAAGTACAGACGCTACACCATCTGGCTTTACATGGGCTCTACAGTCCTTGTGCTTTAGGGCAAGCGCTTTTCCACTGAGCTATTTCTCAAACTCCAAATAAAACTTTTAAGTGCCGTGTAGATCGGGGACATCAAGAACTGTAGGGCGCAAAGGACCAGTAGCGCTTTAACACTCAGCAGCGCCGTCAACTTAAATATTGGTCATAAAGCTCTAAAGTATTCACTCTGAGAAAGATTTAATTATAATTCCACAAATAAAGGTGACTCACATTTAAAACAGTTTTTAAATAATTAAACACTTCATGATTCTTATTTGGAATGTATTTAAAATATGCCACACACCTTTCTGTCTTTTTTGATCCAAGAATTGTAATTCTAGGTCTTCATTTGTAAAGAATCTGTTCACATTTTCATCTACCCAAAATGAAAAGAAAACACACAGCATTTTAAATATTAAACATAATAACACTGAAGCTTATGAATTATAGCCTAGTTCTAAAATTACCCAAATGTCTGAAAGTTAGGGACATTTTTTTATTCATCAAGAAGAAGAATGTTATCTCATTTAATGCTGGCAGTTAATTTGACAGATCTGGAATCATTATGCTCAAACTGAACAGTTAGGATTGTAAGTTTACTCCTAGACATTTATTTCCATAAGATAGTATCATTTCTGTTTTAACCCAATAGCTGACTATTGATTTCCATAAGCCATTCTTCTTCAAGTTGTGAATACACAAGAATTTAAACAATAGTTTTCCTACAAATACCTATTTCTGGGACAGTGAGTAGCACGAGGAGGAAATATGTTGAAGAACAAAGTGGATGGTAGTAATGCTAATAATATTTATATGACTACATAGTTTGCCAGTAAAGATAGACTTTATGTGTGTATGTGTGTATATACGTGTGTGTGTGTGCCTGTACATATATGGAAGGGTGTGTGCCTGCATGTGTGTAGAACAGAGGCCAGTGCTGGGTGCCTTCCTCAATTACTGTTCAACTTATGTTTTGCACTGAACCAAGAGCTCACTGATCCCACTAGACCTGGGAACAAGAACCTCAAGGGTCTTCTTGCCTATGATTCTCCAGTACTGGTATTATAAGAATATACTATTACACTTTTTATATGAATTCTGGAGACTGAATTGGGTCCTAATATTTTTGAGTAAGGCCCTTTACTGGTTAAGTTACCTTCCCAATCTTCTCACAAAGGATTGCTTTTATGATAAAAAAAAATAGATTTAAGATAATATTCACAGAAAAACGGAATGGCACATTTTCAGTATCACCTGACACTTAAAGGTAGATTTTAAAATAAAATTAAAAAGCATTTTAATACAGTCATCCCGCAGATGTTTAATCACAACCCAGTACATATGCCCAGCTCTGAGATCTTCTTCTCGGTAGGTGTTTTCATTTGTCATCTATAGATGTCTTTAATTGAGAAAACACTGGTCAGGAGAGCTGATACAGCCCAGGATTTAGATGCTCTGAAGGGACCTGCAACTGACTGTATCCGCTCCTCCTAGGTTAGGAAGAACAAAGGAATGATTCTTAAGAGATATCCTGTGGCTCTACGATTCTGCTGGAGCAAGCAAAAAATCTGTCACCATTCTCTATCCAAAATCTGGGGTTGTCCACACCTCCACCAACCACCAAGGCAGGCAATGGCATCCACGACTACATGAATATAAGAAACAAGCTGAGTCTGACACATGCATGGAGGAAAGCAGGTGGGGTCCTGATGTGATGGTAGAACACAGTAGCAATGGTAAACACCATTTCCCCGATCCTGAGTCTCTGTCAGTGAAAATGACACATAGAAAACACCACTATACAGCATTCCAGAAAGAAGACAATACAAAGAATCAATGAAACAAAGAGCTGGTTCTTTGAGTAAATTAACAAGATATACAAACCCGTATCCAAACTAATCAAAAGGCAGAGAGAGAACATTCAAATTAACAAAATCAGAAAGGAAAAGGGGGACATAACAATATCCACTGAGGAAATTCAGAGAATCATTAGGTCTTACTACAAAAACCTATACTCCACAAATACTGGAAAATATAAAAAAGAAAAAAAAGAGACAATTTTCACATACCAAAATTAAATCAAGACTAGGTGAACAATTTAAATAGACTTATAACTTGCAAGGAAATAAAAGCAGCCATCAAAGCCTCCCAACCAAAAACGCCCAGGGCAGAATGGTTTCAGTGCAGAATTCTCACAGAACTTTAAAGAAGAGCTAATAACTATACTCTTCAAATTGTTCCAAACAGCAGAAACAGAAGGAACATTGCCAATCTCTTTTTATGAGGTTACAGTCACCCTGTTACAAAACCACACAAAGACTCAACCAAGAAAGAGAATTACAGACCAATTTCGCTCATAAAAATTGATGCAAAAATACTCAATAAATTACTGGCAAATCAAATTCAAAAAAACATAAAAAAAAATCCATCATGATCAAGTCGGCTTCATCCCATAGATGCAGGGATGGTTCAACATATGAAAATCTGTCAATGTAATCCACCTTGTAAATAACTGATAGAAATAAACATATGATAATCTCATTAGATGCTTAAAAAGCATTCGACAAGATCCAACATTCCTTAATAATACACATCACGCAGAGATCAGGGATACAAGGAATGTACCTAAACATAAGCCAGCCGACAGCCAACATCAAACTGAACGGAAACTCAAAGCGATTCCACTAAAATCAGAAACAAGTCAAGGCTGTCCACTCTGTCCATATCTATTCAACACAGTGGAAAAATATATATAATGAATATACTTTAAAAATGAAATAAATATGAGATAGCTACACAATTCTTAGAAAAGTATTTCTTAAAGTGATAGTTCATGAAATATTACTATAAATAAGCAAAAGGAAGAGCCTTTTTCTCAAGTGGGAGTGTTTATAAAAACTTCATATATGTTGTTTCTGTTCATGTGCATGAATACATGTGCATGCCACGGTGTGTTTGAAGGTCAGAAGGCCCTGGATGTTGTCCTTACCTTACTTTGTCTGAGGCAGGGCAGGGGCTCTCTTGTTCATCCCTATGTGCTTCTGACTAGCAGGGTGGCAAACTCCTGGGCATTCTCCTCTCTCTCCCTGGAAGTACAGACACTATGCCGTCTGGCTTTACATGAGCTCTATGGTCCTTGTGCTTTAGGGCAAGCGCTTTTCCACTGAGCTGTTTCTTGTGTAGTTGGGGACATCAAGAACTGCATGACGCAAAGGGCTAGTAGTACTTTAACACTCAGCAGCGCCGTCAACTTGGTTTTTTTTTTTTTTTTTTTTTTTGGTTTTTTGAGACAGGGTTTCTCTGTGGTTTTGGAGCCTGTCCTGGAACTAGCTCTTGTAGACCAGGCTGGTCTCGAACTCACAGAGATCCGCCTGCCTCTGCCTCCCAAGTGCTGGGATTAAAGGCGTGCGCCACCACCGCCCGGTAGCGCCGTCAACTTAAATCTTGTTCAGTTAAGCTCTAAAGTATTCACTCTGAGAAAGATTTAACTATAAAGCCACAAATAAAGGTGACTCACATATAAGACAGTCTTTAAATCATTAAACACGTGATGACTCTTATTTGAAATGTATTTAGAATGTGCAACACACCTTTCCGTCTTCTTTGGTCCATGCTTTGTAATTCTTGGCCTTCATTTGTAAGAAATCTGTGCACATTTTCACCTACCCAAAATAAAAGAAAACACACATTTTGTAGTATTAAACATAATATCATTGAGACTTATGAATCAGAGCCTAGTCCTAAAATTACTCAAATGTCTGAAAGTTAGGTGCATTTTTTTTTTTTTTTTTTTTTTTTACTCATCAAGAAGAATGTTATCTCATTTAATGTCGGCAGTTAATTTGACAGATCTGGAATCATTATGCTCAAACTGAACAGTTAGGATTGTAAGTTTACTCCTAGACAATTATTCCCATAAGATAGTATCATTTCTGTTATATTGCAATATCTGACACCTTGATTTCCATAAGCCATTCTTCTTCAAGTTGTGAATACACAAGAATTTAAACAATAGTTTTCCTACACTACCTATTTCTGGGACAGTGAGTAGCACGAGGAGGAAATATGTTGAAGAACAAAGTGGATGGTAGTAATGCTAATAATATTTATATGACTACATAGTTTGCCAGTAAAGATAGACTTTATGTGTGTATGTGTGTGCATACGTGTGTGTGTGCCTGTACATATATGGAAGGGTGTTGCCTGCATGTGCGTAGAACAGAGGCCAGTGCTGGGTGCCTTCCTCAATTACTGTTCAACTTATTTTTTGCACTGAACCAGGAGTTCACTGATCCCACTAGACCTGGAAACAAGAACCTCAAGGGTCCTCTTGCCTATGATTCTCCAGTACTGGTATTATAAGAATATACTATTACACTTTTTATATGAATTCTGGAGACTGAATTGGGTCCTAATATTTTTGTGTAAGGCCCTTTACTGGTTAAGTGACCTTCCCAAGCCTCTCACAAATTTGCTTTTATGACAAAAAATAGACTTAAGATAATATTCACAGGTAAACAGGATGGCACATTTTCAGTATCACTGATACTTAAAGGTAGATTTTTAAAATAAAATTAAAAAGCATTTTAATACAGTCATTCCCCCAGATGTTTACTCACAACCCAGTACATATGTCCAACTCTAAGATCTCCTTCTTGGTAGGTGTCTTCCTCTGTCTTCTATATATTACCAATCTTTTTTTATGTGGTTATAGTTACCCTACTACTAAAACCACACAAAGACTCAACCAAGAAAGATAATTACAGACCAATCTCTCTCATAAACATTAATGCAAAAATATTCAATAAATTACTGCAAGCCGAATCCAAGAACACATCAAAAAAAAAAAAAATCATGATCCATCATGATCAAGTCGGCTTCATCCCAGAGACGCAGGGAAGGTTCAACATATGAAAATCTGTCAATGTAATCCACCATATAAATAAATTGAAAGAAAAAACAATATGATCATTTCATTAGATGCTGAAAAAACATTCGACAAAATCCAACATTCCTTTATAATAAACATCCTGCAGAGATCAGGGATACAAGGAATATACCTTGTATATATAATGTATTATGTAAACATAATAAGGCAAATACACAGCAACCTGACAGCCAACATCAAATCGAATGGGGAGAAACTTAAAGCAATTCCACTAAAATTAGAAACAAGTCAAGGCTGTCCACTCCCTTATATCTATATATCTATTCAACATAGTTCTTGAAGTTTTATCTAGAACAATAAGACAACAGAAAAAGATCAATTGTATACAAATTGGAAAGGAAGAAGTCATGCCTTCACTATTTTCAGGTGATATGATAGTAAACATAAGTGACCCCAAAAACTCTACCAGGGAATTCTTACAGCTGATAAAATACCTTCAATAATGTGTCAGCATACAAGATCAAATGAAAAAATCAGTAGCACTCCTATATAAAAATGATAAAGAATCTGAGAAAGAAATCAGAGAAACATCACCCTTCACAATAGCCAGAAATATAATAACATATCTTGGGGTAACAGAAGATACCAGAAATGGAAAGATCGCCCATGCTCTTGGATATATAGGATAAACATAATAAAAATGACAATCCTACCAAAAGTAATTTATAGACTCAATGCAGTCCCCATCAAAATCCCAACACCGTTCTTCACAGACCTTGAATGAACAATACTCAATATCATATGGAAAAATAAAAAACCCAGGATATCCAAACCAATCCTGTACATTAAAGGAACTTAAGAAGGCAGCATCATCTCTGACATCAAGGTCTATTATTGAGCTACAGTAATGAAAACAGCTTGCTATCGGCATAAGAATAGACAGGTTGATCAACGGAATCGAAATGCAGATCTGGATATTAATCAACACACTTATGAACACATGATTTTTGACAAAGAAATTAAAATTATACAATGGAAAAAAGAAAACACCTTCAATAAATGATGCTGGCATAACTGGATGTTTGCAAAGAGATCCATATCTATTCCCAAGCACAAAACTCAAATCCAAATGTATTAAGGACTTAAAAATAAATCTGACTACGCTGAACCTGATAGAAGAGAAAGTGGGCACAGGAAACCAGTAGCACAGACACTGAGAGCAACAATAAAATAAATGGGACCTCCTGAAACTGAGAAGCTTCTGTAAAACAAAGAACACAGTCAGTAAGAAAAAAAGGCAGCCTATAGAATAGGAAAAGATTCTCACCAAACCCATATCAGACAGAGGACTGATCTCCAAAATATATAAATAACTCAAGAAATTAGACTTCAAAATACCAAATAATCCAATTTAAAAATGGGGTACAGTTCCAAACAGAGAATTCTTAACATTAGAATCTCAAATGGCCAAAAGATACTTAAAAAAATGTTCAACATTCTTAGTCACCAGGGAAATGCAAATCAAAATGACTGTGAGATACCATCTTACACCAGTCAGAATGGCTAAGATAAAAAACAACTGTGGTAGCTTATGCTGGAGAGGATGTGGAGTAAGGGGAACACTCATCCATTGCTGGTGGAAGTGCAAACTTGTATAACCACTCCAGAAATTAGTATGGTGTTTTCTCAGCAAATTGGGAATCAATCAACTTCAAGAACCAACAATACTACTCTTGTACATATACCCAAAGGATGCTCAATCATACTACGAGGACATTTGTTCAACTACGTTTATAGCAACATTCTTTGTCATAACCAGATCTGGAAACAACCTAGATGCCCCTAAACTGAAGAATGGGTAAAGAAAATGTGGTACATTTACACAATGGAGTACTACTTAGTGGTTAAAAAAAAACAATGAATGTTATCTTAAAATTTTCAGGCAAATAGATAGAACTAGAAAAAGCCATCCTGAGTGAGGTAACCCAGACCCAGAATGATGAGCATAGTATATAGTCACTCATAAGTAGATACTAGCTGTAAAGCAAGGAAAACGAGCCTATAGCCCACAACCCCAGAGAAACAAAATACAAGAAGAACCCTAAAAGAAACATATATAGATCCCCCTGGAAAGGAGAAATAGACAAGATCTCCTGAGAAGATTAGGAGCATGGGGCTGTGAGGAGGCAGGAGGGCAGAAGGGGAAAAGGAGGGGAGAAGGCAAGTGGGGAGGAGAACTTGAGGGAATGGGATAGTCGACACGGGGGAAGGACAGAGACATGGAGCAAGAAAAGAGATATCTTGATTGAGTGAGCCATTATGGGGCCAGAAAGAAACCTGGCACTAGAGAAATTTTCAGGAATCCATGACAATGACCCCAGCTAAGACCCTAAGCAATAGTGAAGAGGGTGCCCAAACTGGCCTTGCCCTGTAGTCAGATTGATGACTATCTTAAATGTCACCATAGAACCTTCTTCCAGAAACTGATGGAAGCAGAGGCAGAAATTCACAGTAGAACACTGGGTGAGCTCCCAAAGTCCAGTAGAAGACAGGGAAGACCTATAATGTGAGCAAAGGGGTCAAGACCATGATGGAGATAACCCACTAAAACAGTTTACCTGAGCTAATGGGAGCTCACCAACTCTGGCTGACAACAGGGGAATCAGCATTGGACCAAACTAGGCTCTCTGAATGTAGGTGACATTTATATGGCCGGGGCAGACCGTGGGCCCACTGGCACTGAGACCAGGATTTTTCCCTATTGCTTGTACTAGCTTCTTGGAATTCTCTTTGTAGGGATACCTTGCTCAGCCTAGATATAGGTAGGGCAGAGGGACTTGGTCCAGCCTCAAAGCAAAGTGCCTTACCCTCTGGGAGGAGTAAATGGGGTGTAGGGAGGGGGGAAGGTAGAGGGAGCTGGAGGAGTGGGAACTGGAATTGGTATGTAAAATAAAAAAAAAAACAATCAAAAAGAATAGTTTATAATTCATTTAAGTTATAAAAAAGTGCACAAGCATATAATAAAGTAATCGCATAATCATCTCAGTAGATGCAGGAAAGGTCTTTGGCAAAGTGCAACTTCCCTTTGTGACAGAAGCTATTATACACTACATCTGTGGACAGCACCGTAATAAACGGAGGGATATTGAAAGCATGAGCTCCGGAATGAGGAACAAGCGTTTTACTCTGCTTTTACTCAATAACGTGCCTGACGTTTTAGACAGACCATAAAGCAAGAGCAAGAAATAAAACAGACACAAATAAGAAAGGAAGAAGCTAAGTTATCCCTGCTGGTGAATAGCATGATCCTTTACCTGAAAGGACACGGAAGAGTACCAGGAAAGTCTCAGATTAACAAAGAATTAGGATACCAAATCAATACACAAAACACACAGCTCTTCCAAATACCAAGAATGAAGTTTCTGATAAAGAAGTCAGGAAAAAAAAGAGGAAGCATTCACAGTAGCTTAAAAAAATATGTAAGAGAACCAGGATGAATAAGATTAAATTATAATTATATATACCATAATGAAACCGTTACCTTGTGATGTACATATCAGGGTTTTATTTAACCACAGAAACTAGTGTGTGTGTGTGTGTGTGTGTGTGTTGCTATAGATTCTTTATAGGAGAAGCATGCAGCCTTTTATCTTTGTTCCCCCTGTTGCCTTCTTTTACTCTCCCCCTTTGGAAGATATCGATTCTGCGTATGAGAAAAATTCTGTGTATTTGTCTCTTTGAATCTGGTTTATTTCATGGACATGATGACCATTTTATTTTACCAATTTTACTACAAATGACATTTTGCAGGATTTCTTTTCAATGGTTAAATAAAATTCCATTGCATACATCATAGTTTCTACATTCATTAATGAGTTGATGGACATTGAGCTGATTCTATGCACTGGCTGTTGTGAACAATGAACAAGTGCCTCTGTACTATTGATGATATAGATTTAGGTGTGTAGCCAGGGGTGGTGGTATAGCTTGATCATATGGTGGTTCCATTTGTATTTTTCTAGGTTTTTATAGAACCTCCATAATGATTTCTATAGTGGTAACATAGTTTATATTCCCACCAGCAATCTTTTATATCCTTGGTTAGGGTTATTCTTTGATAGTTTTTTACATTAGCATACAAATTAGTAGGTTTCGTTACAGTATATCTCATCATACTTTGTGTTCACTACCTTCTCTCTAGGTATTTTTTTTAATCTACTGTGAATGAATTTTTTCCTAACTTCTTTTTCATCAGCTTTATTATTAGTACTTAGAAAAGGCACTGATTTTTGTGTGTTGACTTTGCATATGTGTGTGGATACAGGTGTGTGCACACATGCATGTGCCCAAATGTGGAGGCCAGAGGTTGATGTCAAATGTCTTACTTGACCACTCTCCATTTGATGTACTGAGGCAGGGTCTTTTACTGAACCCCAAACTTGCAAAGTGGCTAGTCTAGCCAGCCACCTTGCCCTAAGGTTTCTGTTTCTATCTTCTGAGCACTAGGATTAAAGATGAACGTCTATCCCAGGCTAACTTTTATGAATTTCAGGGATCTAGACTTTGGTCTTTATGCTTGAGTGACAAGACCTTTATCCACTGAGTCATCTGCGCAGTTTCTGATCAGATTTTACATCTGTTCTTTTCATATGCATGGTTATAGGACTCGAGGTTATTTGCTGTCATTATACATACCAGGTGTTTTCTATGTGGGTAGTTTTCAGTTTCTTAAATTGAGGATGATCTTTTGATGTTGGGTACTGACATGCAATTTTCATCAGACCTTAGCTCGATGTTCTGACCTACAAAGCAGATGTGTGAAATTCATTGAAGACAGTTATAAACCAAAAAACATGATGAAGCACAATGGCATATTTCTTTCTTCATTTTATTAAGGTGGTGATTTCCAATATTACATTGTATAGCTAAATAATCATCATCTAAGTTTTTACAAATTTTAGAAATATTAACATGGTTGAGGAAGTCATGAGTTGGAATCTTTCTCATGAAATTAAAAAATACCAAGGGAGAGGGGAACAAATATGGTAGCTTTAGGTCAAGGGAATCAGACTAGATAGGCTCAATAGTTTTTGTTCTTAATGGAAAACCTAGATATTGAAACTCTGGAGGCTGGATGGGCACAGAATCTGAACCTTACTAGAGTATATTTTTGAAATACTTTCTTTTCTTTATCATTATACGTTTTCACTATATCAGACAAGTCTGCTTTTCTCAACCCATTTCTGTCTTTTGCACATTCATTTCTCAGATTGGGTAATACTGAAGTTTATTTTGTGCATTAACCCTTTATTTGGCAATATTTTGCAGTTACTTTAACTGGAGACCATGAAACACAGCAATAAAGAGCAATAAGTTGTAGGTAAAACTTGGGCAGCACAAAGGCTCCATGCTGTGTGGCCTGAGAAGGTCTAGGATTCAAACTTTTGATCGTGGACAAAAACCAGTGGAATCATCCAGGTGACCAGTGTCTTGGGAATAAGACTGAGGGAAAAAATGGAATACTATAAGGAGTTCACACCCACAAAATTCACTGGAATGAGTACAAGCTCCACCGCCCACAAGACACATTTTGGTGTGCTGTCAAAAGCAGGGCCAATGCCTCAGCTGCTGTGGCATCTTACAGAGAATGCTCTGGGAGACCACAATGCAGGATGTGGTATGTGCCTGAGACCAGCTGTCAATATCCAGTACTAGATGCCCCACAAAATGAATGCTTTTTACTTAATACCCCAAATGACTGTAGTTGAGAAAAACTCTCATCAAAAGAACAGTCATGTTTCCTATACACTACAAAATAAAATGTCCCTTTGTCTCTGGGGTTGTTGTGCCATTAAAGCAGTAGGCAGAGAAAGTGGTTTCCACGCTGGCTACAGGATTAACTTTAATGACTGGGGGAAATGAGATGTTTTTAACTGAGGCCTGAGGAATTTCCTGGGTCACCTTATAATACTCTTTTGCTCCAAAGTCATGACAGACAGAAAACTAGCTATTTACAATGATAAAATTACCAAGGTACCATGATAATAAAGGTTTGGATTACCTCACTGGGTATCAAGATGGAGTTGAAGACAAATGAGAGTGTGGAGGGAGGGATGACGCAACTTTACTCATGGTGAAGATGTTGCTGATGTGATAGCCAAAAGCTTAGAACATCACAAACGTGTAGCTGGTGGCATCTGGAAGGCTGACTAATTTTCAAGGAACTCTACCATGAGTTAAGTTATATTCTTTGCACATTTCTATGAAGTGGCTCCTTGCTCGTTTAAACTGAACCACAGGAGTGTGGCCATGAAGATGTGTCCACAGGCTCCCCTTCTGGTTCTTCTTCTCTTCCTCTTTCCACACTCACAGGTTCTTCCTCTACCCAAGTCCTGAACGCCTCAAAGCCACCAAGGTCGGAATCAGCTTCTTCCATATTCTTGTCAATGTCAACAGTTTAAACTCTTCCTGGGAATCATGAATATTCTTGATGACATCCAGACTGGTGAGCTCTTCCCAGCGGTTTCCATTTTCTTTGTGCAGATTTGTCAGGAGGGACAGCAGGAGCCTTTGGAGTGCATTTCTTAAGACGTGACTGCTGGGCCTTTCGTGTAATTCAGCATGCATGTGCATTCCTTTAACCACACATCTTCATCACAGATCCCGACAAGAGCATCTTTGAAAGCAGTCTTTGCTTTTGGCTTCATCACAGATCCAGACAAGAGCATCCTGAAAGCAGTCTTTGCTTGTGGGCAGCAGGTCTCCCAAAGGGCTTCTTCAGCGAACTGTTATAAAGACATGAGCTGTCATCCAGGCAATGTTGCTGCACTTAAAGAGCACAGGCAGAGTAGATTCGATCCAATCCTGAGGTGTCTTAGGATTATTGAGATGATGATCACAGGTTTCAATGTGAAGTGACCAATCTGCTCATAACAAAATCAGACTGTCCTCTGAATTCTCAAAGTCGGGCACTGACTTCCTGCAGATAGAGTCCTGGATAGCATCTTCCTCTAATACGAGGGTACTTCGCCCATGATAGAAACAAGCCGTTCTGTATAATCACCTTCATTCAGTCATGCAGCTTTCAACACTACTGGCCACGCCTCCAACATTACACTTTTACGTTAGTAGTTCCACTTCTTTCTTTGTAAGTCATGAGTCAGTTCTGTTGCAGCAAAAGCAGTGTTTATAAGAAAACTGATAGCACCAAATGCATATATTAGAAAAGAAGGTCACAAACCAGTAACTCGTCTCTACTGTAGGAAACTAGGAAAGGGCGACCAAATGAAATCTAAAGTTAAAGAATAAAGTAGCTAAAGTAGGAATCTGTAAGACTGAAAATAAAATTAACAGAAAAAAATCAAGAAAACAAAAGCTAGCTCTTTGAGAAGATAAATAAAACCCAACTCTTTAAGCAGGCTAAGTACAAAGAGGGTATAAACTGTCAAAACCAGATAAAAATCCTGTGGACTCAAATGACAATAAGCTGTAAATAACTCTATGCTTAAAACTATTACTCTAAATGAAATGGGCCAATGCTTTGAGAGACACAACCTCTGGCTGGAGAGACTACTCAGCTCTTCCAGAGGTTCCAAGCCACTACTTGCTGGCTCACAACCATCTATAGTGGGGTCTGCTGACCTCTGCTGGCTAAAGTTGTACATGCAGATAGAACACATACATAAAAAAGAATAAATCTTTAAAAAAGGTGACAGACACTATCTCTCAAGTTTCACATAAGAAAAATGTAGTTATCAGCTCTCATTGTCCGCCATGTTCAGAGAGTCCGGTTTTATCCCAGTCCACAGTCCAGCTGACCTTGGTGAGCTCCTAATAGATCAGACCCACTGTCTCAGTGGGTGGGTGCACCCCTCGTGGTCCTGCCTTCCTTGCTCATGTTCTCCCTCCTTCTGCTCCTCGTTAGGACCTTGGGAGCTCAGTCCGGTGCTCCAGTGTTGGCCTCTGTCTCTATCTCCACCCATCGCTAGATGAAGGTTCTATGGTGATATGCAAGATATTTATCAGTAAATGAGAGCTGATGAGAAGCCAAGGACAATGGCACAGGGTTTTGATCCTACTTCATGTTCTGGCTTTGTGGGAGCCTAGACAGTTGGATGTTCATCTTCCTAGACCTGGATGGAGTGGGGAGGACCTTGGACTTTCCACAGGACAGGGAACCCTGACTGCTCTTGGGACTGGAGAGGGAGGGGAAGAGGAGGGGGGGAGGGGGAGAGGGGCGGGAGGAGGGGGAGGGAAATGGGAGGCGGGGAGGAGGCAGAAAAATTTTTTTCAATAAAAAAAAAGAAAAATGTAGTTAAAATGAATCCATTAAATAAACTGAATAATTAATAACTATTCATAATAGAAAATAGCAGAGTCAAAGAGACTCTCTGGATGATTTGAACAAACATTTAAGACAAGTCAAATACCAAATTGCTACCACCTTTTCTAGAAGAGAATAAGATGGACTCATTTCTACTTCTCTGAGGCCAGCACTACCCTAATACAAGAAGAGAAAATGACACAGCAATAGCACTAAAGCATAGACCCTCAAAGAAAATATGAATAAGCAGACTCAAAAACACATACACAGAATTGGAAACCATTGTGACTTAACTCAGCCTAACACGAAATCATAATATCTGAAAGGTGGTTATCTATCATTAGTAATAGGCTAAGAAAAAAAGATCACAATATCATCTCCATAGATGCAGAAAGATCTTAGCTAAACTTAAGCACTCATTCGCAAAAGCAGAACAGAAGGGGGATTTCCTCCACTTTGCTAAACCACATGTCTGGGAACTCAAAGTTATTACAGCACTTAACAGTAATCAGCTAGAAGCTGTTCCACAAAGGTCAAGAGCAAGGCAGGGATACTCAGGCTATCATTGCTTCTCAGCATCCAAAAAAGATGTTTGATTAATCCAGCAGTATAATAAGTTAATAAGAAGCTTACACAAAGGAAAGGAAAAATAATCCATTCGTGTACAAAGATTGTTTTATCTGTGTAGAATAAAGAGCCACAGTGGTGTTTTATTACTGTTGTTTTTACCAGATGCTATGTATGTACTACATAAGTGTGAATTAATTTTAAAAATTAAGTGTACGGGTGTAGAAGACCAGAAGCAGACATCAGATGCCCTGGAACTGGAATTAAGGAAGGTTGTGAGCACCACGTGGGTACTGGAACAGAATCCAAGTCCTCTGCAAGAGGGGCAAGTGCTCCTAACCACTGACTCATTGCTGCAGCCCATAAGTATAAATTAAAACAGCAGTGAAACACCATTTCACCATTACAATGGCCTGGTTTAACCCTGCATCCCCAAAGTTAAGAATCTTTTAAGTGAGGTAAAACCAGGGCGTGCTTATTCTTCTATCTGTCTGAGCAGCTATGAACCAGTAGCTTTGGGTAGGTAGTAATTCTACGTACTGGATGTCTGTGAGTACCTTAAATGGGATACTTTTGCCTGGACCCTAAACACTCATCAAATGCCTGCTGATAAAGATAACTGCAGGAAGGCAGATTTCTGTGTTTACCTAGGAGAGAGGAAGGAAGGCCTGGCAGTGGGAAATTGTTTTCACGTGTAACTAACAGAATGTGATTAGCAAGCCCCAAAGGCAAAGGAGACAGTTCTGAGCTGTGGAAATTAATTCCCAAATATGTTAACAGGAGGGAAGTCAGCTACAGTGAAAATCTACAGCAAAGGCCAGCCTCTTTTTTCCATAAAGCAATAACTCCAAAATTTCCTTCAATTTTGGTTTAACATTTACCAAGGCTCTTGGCTCTGATAAATCACTTGTGAAAAGATGGCTGAGCAATTACTTATATTTTTGGTTGTGGCCTAGCCTTTAACGGCTGGCTGAGCCATCTCTCCAGCCCTAGCAATTACTGTATAATGCTTGTAGCACCCCAAGCCGGCAGAGATGTAGCGATAAAAAGCCTCATTTATCACTGACTGGAATGGAAACCACCAACAATCAATTAGACATAATGGGCTTCACCAGTTAGAACACTGAGCAAGAATAGCGTATCATTTTAACAACCCTACTCCATGTACCACTCACACATTAAGAGTTCTGGATTGTGTTTAATATGTTTAAAAAGTTATATAAGGTGCAATTTCTGATCTGCCTCAAGCAGTATTGCTCTAGGGATGATGGAGGTCTGACTGGAAAGAAGAGATGAACTCACAGAAACAGAGCAAATCTGGCATCTGGTGCCCTGGACTCTTTGGCGGAGAAGTTAAAGCATCCTTCAAGCTCAGTATGATTGCTATATACAGTTGAACAGGGATATGGGGTTGTTGCATACAGCTGAATTAACGAGGCAGGTTAAGCCAGTCTTGGTAGGGGCAGTCTCTGTAGGAGAGCTGTCTTTAGCCTGTATGGGGGAAGAAGGCTATAGTGGACATTTTCTGCACACAATATCAACACTTCCTTGAATGGCTGAGGCAGGTTTTGCCATCCATCTGAGCCTCACTCTGGGTGGAGGAAGATGTTGCCGCTGCCATGGGTTGAAATACTGGATTCTTGATAAGGCTAAGCTAATCTGCACAGCACACATTCATTTAGGACTTCGTTCCCTCAGAAATCCCTTCACTCCACATGTGTCCCTCCCTACTTTTATTCTTAGGTGTTCAGGAAGGATCTTAATGCTTAGTCCAGGGGCAGTTCACAGCAATGCTTCACACCAGACCATAAGGATAAGAAGGAAGGTCGTAACATCTATTCTATCCAACAAACACAAAGGGAATAGCATAACAGGTATAAGGGTTGAAGCCTCAAAGGTTGTCAAGGGTCAATTTCACAATATCAGCCAGAGAAACAGTCTTATCTTAAGCCTTTTGCTTCTCTGGAATGTCCCGGAGATATTGGCCTCATCCGTGTTATCATTACTGTGGGTCCAAACACCTATGAGGTGGGTCCCAATTATCCTGTCTTAATTGCAGAACTACAGTTAAACAGAGCTCACTGGGACTCCAAGTTGTTAGAGACAAGTTCCCTACCCCTGCCCGCCCCCCAAAGAGAGAGAAGTAGTCATTAGCAGAAACAAGTAAAGGAAGCTGTTGGACTAGACCACTGGATAGAGAAGCTAGGCCCACTAGGCTCTCCCTTGACCAGTCTTACCTGTATGGATACAGTTACCAGACATGTCAGAAATACAGCTTCTTGGCTATTTGAGTAGGGTTGTTTAAAGACAAAAACAAACAAAAAACAAAACCAGGTAGCATTTAAAGACACCAAGATTTTTCCTTTGGGTTACAATCTCCTCTGTGTGCTCACTGTCGACTTCAGGGTCTCACTTTCTCACCTGGCTGGGCTGGATTGGCTATACCAATGCAGACATCTGTAAAGGATCAACTAAGCCAGAACCTGCTTAGAGCCCACCCTGCTGACTAGTCAGGTAGGCCTCCACCTCCCTGAACCATCACTTATGCAAGGCTTCTTTCCTTCCCCAAATGCAATGAGAAAGCAGCTAAACTGAAAGGTAACATAGCAGCATACTCGGGTCCCTCTGCAATGCATCTGTTCCTCAATCTCCCGTTTCTTCCCACGCAGATAAACCACTGTTCCTTCTGGAAGTCAAGGGCATGTCTCTCTGAACACCAGTTCAGGAACCAATGAAACTGCATTGCCTCAGGAAATCTCCCCCAAGCACCAATGTCTAACTGCTCTTCTTGGCAGCCTATAACTAACTGCCTGTCTCTAAATTCTACTTAAATATAACTGACAGTCTCTAGAGTCTGCTTGTCTCAATGTGCTACACACAAGGAACTGAAATGGGCTTCCTTCTGCTCCTTTATCCTTATTTCTTTACTTTTTTTCTCTTTTCCATGTATTATCCTGCTTCACCTGGGAGAATTCCCTTGTCTGACCAATGAGAGTTCCTTCTAGTCAGGATCCATTCTTTGTTCAGATGCCACCTTGCTCACTTTAGTATGGTTCCAGGGATCTGACCTCACTGGGGTGGTGGAATTAAGGGAAATAAGAAAGGACAGGCAGGGCAGACACACAGAAAACCTGGCATGAAGTGGAGAAGCTGTGGTACCCTGGAATCCCGTCATATTTATGACATACAGTTGGGCAGATGTGGATTTCTGGCACACAACTGAATCAAGGAGGTGGGTTTAACTAATCTTGGTAGGGGCAGTTTATGTAGTGGAGGTGGGGAGAAGACTCTGATGAATGTTTCCTGCACAAACTTTGCCATCCTTGAGGCTCACCCTGGCTGCAGGGAGGCTTTGTCACCCATAGGACTGAGCCAGGGTCCTCGACATGGCTGTGTTCCTGTCCTCAGCATACATTCACTCAGAACTTCATTTACTCAGGGCTTCCTCAATTCTTTATACCAATGCAATGAATTTACAATATTTTACCTTATACCAAAACCCAGATGGACATTATAAGAAAGAAAAACTACAGTTTGATATCTCTTGGATCAAAGATACAGTAAAAAAAAAAAAAGAGAGAGAAAGAAAATTTTGGCAAATGGAAACCAGTAATGTTGGAAAAAATTATTTACCAAAGTCCAGAGAAATTTCTCTCATGTAAGCAATATTCAATATAAAAATAAAGAGTAGTCCATGTCATCAACATGAGGTAGGATAGAAAGACAGGGAAACTGCATGCATGGAAGGGACCAAAAGAGCCCTTAAGCAGAGCCTAGCTGAAACCTCTCCATATGGGAAGATCCAACACAATTGACATACAGAGATTTTATTTATTCTTCTGCATGTTCTGTGTTAACATGAACAATGGATCAGCTTATAGCCTGAATGCCTGGCCTTGTGTAGGACCCCATTCATTCCACCAGCCATCATGTGAGAATCTTTAGCAAAACTGCTAACTTTGTCTGCAATACAGATATCCTCCTACCTTTTGTGAGCTAGACTTTTACATTCTCCATTGTCATCCTGTCAGGGGCCCCTCAGGAACCATCTGATAAGGCCATTTAATTCTTTGGGAACACTTTGAATTTAGTAACTTTAACCCTCACCCAAATCTCACTTGGCTGTTATCAGAAACATGGGCAGTGATTCGGAGAAGCCCACAGCTAGGCTGTGTCTTATTTCCTACAGAATATGGCTCTCACGGCTTTCATCCATAATAACACAGCTTTATTAATTCCCAGCTCTGCATTAGTCCCGAAATTCTTTTCTGTCCTGAAGCTCTCAATTCTGCTTTGGACTGCTTTTATCAAGGCCCCTGAACGTCTAGCAAACCCCTTAGGCTGCCGAGGGTAAGCTGAGCCTTCTGATCCCATTTAAAGAGCCTCTATAATCTGATAATAATGTACACGAGAACAGTGAACTTCTTAATTAATTAAAAAAAAAAAAACAGAGGCATTTCTTCTAAGACCAGAACAGAATGAGGACATCCCTGTCATTTCTTCTCTCCATCATCGTACTAGAAATGTTAACTGATGTAGGAAGACTCCAGAGGCTCCATCTGTTGGGTGAGGCTGAGGGGTGGCCCCAAGGTTAGGCCTGACCTTGTGCCTCCAACTCTTTGGGTGGCCACCTGGGGTGGAGTTCAGTTAGCATATCATCAAAGAAGGAAAGGGTACTGCTGCCACTTTCAAGGGTGGGCCTGGCAGGCAGTTGCCTGCAGCCACATGTGATTGCTATCTGTTTCTTGCTCAGGACCAGTCCCTTACATTCAGAACTGTAAATAATGGCCTCTTGGAGCTTGGAGGTCCGTCTTGCAGGTGGTTCCTAGGTTTTCAAACTGATGCCAGAGCTAGCACAAGGGTGCTGCTCCTTAGCAGATGGGTGCTATACCATGCTGCCTTTACTCTCAGTGAGGATCCATAGTCCCTCCAGAGAGGCACTGGTTGACATGAGGTGCCATATGGGAATTGGATAAAACTTCTTATGAAATTAAGAAGGGGACATGAGACCCATTATCCAATCAGCTTACAAAGTGTTTATGATGTTTCCCGGGGTTACTGTATAGAAACTTCAACATTCGTGATGATCATCCAGAAGTGAAAGACTCAGAGAGGGAGATCAGACAGATCAAGGTGGAAGACTTTGGTGTGGCCAACTGGAAAACTGAGTGATAAAGCTTGCCACATTCAAGCAACAATAGACCACTGGAGTGCCCTGCAACTGGAAGACATGGAGGCTTGAGTCCAGCTGGGTGACAAAAGAAATAATTATGACCTTATCTTCAAGCATCCCTCAGAAGCTCATGAGACTGTGGCCAAATGTATAATCCTGGCAGGCCACAGAGCAGCCAAGAAGATCTTGGAGAGCACACCTCCTCGGGTCTTGCCATATTAACATCCTCCTCCATATCCTGATTTCTTTTTACATTGTTTATTTGAGATTGTAATTTAATCACAAAGTTTCTGTCATACCTTTCCTCCATCCAGAAACCTTCTTGCTTTCCTTTAAATTCATGATATTTTTTATTAATTGTTATTGTATGCATATATGTATTTGTATATAATTATATATATAATTTGTTATAACCTATTAGGTCCATATAATATTACTTATATGTATGTTTTCTGGACTGACCGTTTGGCACTGGACAACCAATTGGTGTGCTTTTTCCCAGGACAGTAGTTTATTTCTGAGCGCCAAGAATGTTCTGAAGTGAAAGGTTTCTTTATAGAAACACGGTCCCATTAAATAGTGATTTATTCTCTCAATAATAGAAGCTTGAAACAATCATTTTGTACACTGTTGGGAGCAGTGAGCCCCCAGATCCTGAATTTCTTGTAAACAACTTGTTTTCCCCTGATCTGAGTGCCTACAGCTGCTCTGAGCATGAGACCCTCAGGAGTTCCTGATGGCAGGAGAGTGGTTTCTGGTGGGTTTGGCTATTTCTATATAAGCTGCCCCTGAACACAATAAAGGGGGCGTCCTTGGGGCATTTTGACTTCAAGGATGACTCGTGTCTCTGTCTGTGTGTCACTGTGGGTTTCTATCTCCAGCCCCTTGCCCGAGACTCGGGAACTGTATGGTAGCGCACAGAGCGCAGACAGGCGTGGTGCGCTGCAGTACACAGGTTGCTGGCACCCACAGCTACACAGTTGTGTCCAGTGTGCTCTCTCTTCTCTACTGGATTATGTGTAGAGGACAAGTTACCTCTTCAAGGAGATGTTCAGATAGGGTAGCATGATGACTATGAAGAGCAACCATTTCAAAAACCAAGACATTGGGAGTTAGAATTTGTTTAACAACAGAGATCTCAGATGCTATTCAGATGACAGCCTCCTAATCCTGTGAGGAACCACAACAAACCCTTCCTTGGCACCGATTTTAAAGGCAAGACCTGGACTCTGAGTTATTCATTTAGGACAGAGGGCAGTGCTGCTTCCCTACACCCCGAGCAATGGGGCTTCTTCATCACAGATTATACCTGCACTATCACAAAACGACCCTTTTCTCCTTGTAAGTTGACGATCTCAGGTATTTAGTTACAGTGACAGAAATCAGCAAGGCTAGTGGAAGACTGGTGAATCAACTAGACTACAGTGAAGTTAGCAAACCCACAAACATATTCAGTGATCCTCAACAAAGAACTAAAGGAATCTTTTGACCAATAGTGAAGATAACTATCCATCTGCAAATACTACACCCAGACACAGACCTGATACATTATATATAAAAAACTAACTCAAAATGGGTCATGAACATAGATATAAAATTCAGATCTGTAATCTCTATGAAATTAACACAGGAGAAAATATATTAACAACAACAAAAAAATCCATGTTACGTTGACACAGCTACCAGGAGGTGCAGAATGATCTGTAACCACAGGGGGAGAATTTAACATTCACTTCTTAATAGCAGAGCGTAAATAAAGCCAGTGAAATTAAAAGCGAAGAAAACACCACAATTATATGGTCTGATACAAATGCTATGCCTGATGAGAAATCCATAAAACTAAGAGCTGTGTTCTTCGGTTAACTTTAGCAACAACATTTATCTTTTTCACATATCCTTTCCTTTTACTGTGACTTCTCTCAAAGCCCCAGGCTGACCGAGTTTGTGACCAGGGTACACGTCTTTACTGTAGCTTCTTAGTCTACTGTTAGGCAAAACTTCCACACCTCCTCTCAATTCCCCCTTGTCTGCTCTTCCCACCCCTTGAATGCTCCCTTCTCTAAAACCTATTCAATAGCTTAATACTAGTCAGTAGCCCTACTGTGATTGCTTTCTTCTTTTTATCTTCGTTTCCTTTCTGCTCCATTTAACAACAATTAACATACTAAGTATGAACAAAATTATCTGGGTCCCTTTCCTGCCTAAAACAACAATTGGTACTTAGCACATGTTTGTTTTGTTGTGGACTGCTCCTCTATATAGAGTGAGTTAATCATCGAGTAGTGATTGTTGCTGCAGACAGTGTACCAGAACACCGGTCTAACACATCAGCACAACTACTAGACCTTAGTGAACTGAACACTAAGAATTCCTCAACTGAAAAAGAGAAGCCGTGAATTAAAAGAGCAAAAATAACAACTCAAATCTTAACCAATGATCTAAAACCGGATGGGCAGATCCCAGAACAAAACCACAAATAGCAGAAAAACCAAGACAACACACCTCCTTCAGAAATTATCAATCCCACTGCCATGTTCCCTGATGAAAACCACTTATGTAACAGTCCCCATGAAAGGCTCAAAAAGAATGGGTTAAACCTAAGTTTAACCAAACCAAAAATGAGTATTTTCCAAGAGAATGCAAACAGCAAAATAAAATAGTCTATTCGTGACACAGAAATAGAATTAAACAGATAGAAATACTGAAGAAAACCCAAACTAAAATGATAATGGAAATGAAAACATAGTAGATCAAATAAGTTTAATAGAAAACTTCATGAACACAATGGATCATGTGGAAGACAAAAGATCATCATTGGAAGACAAAGTAGAGGAACTGGTCATTCAGTCAAGATAATAAAAACG
Organism: Chionomys nivalis; assembly: GCF_950005125.1. Taxonomy (NCBI): domain Eukaryota; kingdom Metazoa; phylum Chordata; class Mammalia; order Rodentia; family Cricetidae; genus Chionomys; species Chionomys nivalis. The sequence continues at coordinate 1,061,721 of NC_080106.1, read as the reverse complement.
TAAGTATGAATGGTCCAGGCAAGAACTTTGTAACACCATGAAAAGGCAAAATTGATAATTATGTGCATAAAATAGGTAAAATAATTCTAAACAAGAGACACAAAAAATGTTTTTAATGAAGTCATAGAAGAAAATCTAGAGAAAGAGAAGCCCATCTATATATACAATATAAGAGGCACACAGTTCACTAAACAAGTAGGACCAGTAAAGAAATTCCTCATGTCATATATGAATGTACAGAACAAATAAAGCATACTGAAATCTGCCAAAGTGAAGGGCAAAGTCCCATATGAAGTACATCAGGATAACTGATGCTCACATTAAAAGGACTTGAAATGATGTATTTAAATGCTGAAAGATTTCAAGTGACAACCTAGACTAGTTGTAGCAGAACTGAAAGCAATAGAAAAACATTCCATAATAGAAACAGGCTAAGGAATACATTACCGCCAAGCCAGCCCTAGAGAAGATATTGGAAGGAATCCATCAGACTGAAGACAAAGATAAGCACATCTAAGAGGCTACAGTAGTAAAATATAAATAACAGCAAGATACTTTTCAAGCAAGAAGGGACCGAAAAATCATGAAGCAACTAATAAAACCAACACAATACTAAGACTCAATATATATCTTTTAATAATAACTCTGAATAGCAATGTTCTCAATTCCCCTAAGAAAAGAGCATCTAGTGGATTTCATTAGAAAGCAAGATTGTTCTTTTTGTCATTTCAAAGAAACATAACTCACTCCCAAAGATAAACACTAATTTAGGGTGAAAGGATGGAAAAAAGAGTTCCAAGCAAATTGAACCAGGAAACAAGCAGGTGTTTTTATTTAGTATCTGACAAAAAAATCAGTTTTAAACCAAAATAGTCAGAAGAGACAATGAGGGCCACTTCATAGGGATCAAGAGAACAATCCAGCGAGAGGAAATTATAACCATATGTATATATACACACCAAACAGACTCATCCAATTTCCTAAAATAAATACTATTAGAATCAAAGTCACTGATAAACCCCAATGTAATAATAGTGGGTAACTTCTAATATACCACACTCACCATTAGGCCAAGTGGACAAAAATAAAATGAACAAAGATATTCTGGATGGAATTAAGTGACATCATAGATTTGATGGGCCTAGCAGATGTCTACAAAACATTCTACTTGAACACAGTATGCATTCTTCTTAGCCTTCCAAGGGACATTCTCTAAAATAGGTTGCATATTAGGACATGAAGCAAGTCTAACCAATACAGCAAAACTGGAGTAATGTCCTGTATTCTGCCTGAACACAATGGGAGAAAGCTTGCAACCAACAGCAGGAGAAACTAGAGAAAATAAGCCAGCTCTGGAGATGAAATGACTGATGGTTGAATGATGAATGGGCCAGTGAAGAAATGAAGAAGGGGATGATTTTGCCCTAAGTGGGAGGAAGATGAAAATACAATATAGCAAAGCACATGAGAAACAATACGTGTAATCCTAACAGGGAAGTTGATAGCTCTAAGTGCCTACATTAAAATAATCAGGGGTGGTGGTGGTAGAAGGCTGGCAGTGAAGAGCCCTGGCTGCTACTCCTATCCAGGTTTGATTCATGGCACCCACAGAGTGGATCACAACCATCTGCAACTCCAGTTCCAATGCCCTCTTCTGGCCTCCCCAGGTACTGCATGCACATGGTGCAGGAACACTTACACAGACAAAATACACACCCACATACACACACACCATGATAAAATTAAAAATAAAAAAGAAATCAGAGAGATCTCAAATAAATAAGCTGATGATACATCTTAAACCTTTAGAAGACCAAAAAACAAACAAATTCCAAAAGCAACAGATGGAGAGAAATACCAAAAATCAGGGCAGAAATAAGTGATATAGAAACAATAACAAAACGCATCTACACTTGCTGTCAATTTATAGTTTTATTCCACTGTGATCACAGTGGAATACAGGAATTTCTTTTTTTCTTTCCTAACTTTTCTAAGGTTTGCTTTCTATCTCCATATGTGGCCTATTTTAGAGAAAGGGCCACAGGAGCCTGAGAAGAATGTGCATTCTAAAGAGGTAGGATGGAATGTTCTATAGATAGATGTCTGTTAAGTGCATTTGGCCTACGGTGTCTTTAGTGTAGATATTTCATGCTAAGATGAATTTCATGATGAGAGCAGGGTATTTGCTCTTGGGGAAATCCAAATTTTTATATCTCATAATGTGTTTTATCAACCTTGGTATACCCCCGTTTGGTGTGTGTATGTATAGAATTGTAATGTCTTCTTGTTGGGTTGGTTTTGTAGTGTTTGGTTCTTAATTCTTTCTCTGTTATATAACGATTGTTTTGGCAGCTTTTAATTTTCCCCAGTAGGCTCTTGGCTGTCTTGAATCACTCTCCTTAGTCCAAAGGATCCCTTCTAGAATACTCTGTAGGGCTGGTTTGGAGTTTATAGCTTCCTTTAGCTTATGTTTTTGTGCAAAGTTTTTATTTCTTTCTCAATCACGGCAGACACTATGGCTGATAATCTGTGTTCACAGCTGTGATCTTTAGAACTTGAAAGTATATCATTCCAAACCCTTCTTGCTTTAAAGGTTTCCATTGAAAGTCTGCTTTAATGGGCCTGCCTTTACATGTGACTTGGTGTTTCTCATTCAGAGATTTCAATACACTGCAATTTCTTTTCTAGTCCAGCCTATTTGGTATTCTAGGACTCTAGGAATAGGTTTCTGACCTCATAAGGGACCAAGTCTGAGATGGATGGCTATAGGGTCCTGGCTTTGGGATGGGGCTCTAGGCATGATTCTCTGACCCTACATGGAGCTAGTCCAAGGTATAGCATGGTAAGGTGGGATCCTAGGTTTGGGCTGGAGTCTGAGTGTAGGACCTCTGACCTCACATCGGCCTGGGGCTGGTCTGAAATCTTTTTTCACTTTTGAATGATGCAGGGCAATTATTTTCAAGTATAAACATAGAAATACTGTAAATGTATGCTTAACTACTCATGTGTAAAAGCACGTTTGCTACTTTTTTATTTAAGTAGTTTTAGTTCACCAATATTATAGTTTATTTTATTCATTACTATAAACATCATTATACTCATGTATTTTAAATTATTATTTACTTTTCTTCCTGAATCCAAAGTTCTTACTGAACTTTGAAGTTTAAAATTTAGCATGCAACATGACATCAGACACAATCACAAAAAGTACGGCAGAGTAAAAGCAACATAGCAGGTAGTAAAATGGGAAAATCAAAGGAAAAGGGAGTTATTACGGCTTAGAATATCTATAATTTGGGATTGAAGAGATGGTTCTCAGTGGTTAAGAGCACTAGTCGCTCTCCTAGAGGACATATGTTCAGTTCCCAGGATGGACATGGTGGCTCAGAACTATCTGTAACTCCCGTGACATGGATCTGACACCCTCTTCTGATGTCCGTGGGCACGAGTCATGCACATGGAGCGTGCATACGTGCAAGCAAAACACTCATACACATAAAAAGCAAATCTAAAAAAAATTGAAAATGAATATTCATACTTTGACTGCATATGCCCTTAAAAGCTTATTGAAAAATAAGTATCATAATAAGCACAAAAGCACCTGCAGTACATGTTCCCTATAAGAGAAACACTGGGATCATAAAATAGAAGAAAATTAAAGCAACGGAGACAGAAAATTATTGAGGAGCTAGTCAGAAGAAGGTGTGCTGCACCACATAACACCAGATAAGGCAGTTATTAAGGGCAATGAAGAAAATTATTAAGCCATGAGTGTCCCTTTAGAAGGATAATATGCTCTGACCTTGAAGACATGACTTTCAAGTCTGTATTTACATAAAGACTATAACTTTATCAGCTCAAAGCAGAACCCAACACTACAATAAGAAGTAGAAATCTAGAAAATGGGCTCTGAGCACAGGCAAATCAGCAATTAATTACAAAAGACATCTAGATTATCAGAAGATTCAGAAGTGGGGTGCATGGATTAGTCCAAAGAAACATATGGCTACAGACCTATTCACAAACCCAACAGGAAGGGTTTTCGAGTTTACTTAGAAACAATGTAAAAGAGATGTACATACTCTCTGCACTTTCTTCCTGAGGAGAGGCATATTTCTTGTTCTGAGTCGGGCTTCTGGTTATAATAAGTTTCTTCTCAGGAAATAGATTGTCCGCTGATCCATCCTTTTTCTGGTATTCTACAGGAACGGCTAAGGAGAAAGAAAACATATGTGTCAGGGAGTTTCTGAGCACTCAAACTTCTCACCCATGGGGAGTGTGGAAAGCCACGTCCAAGATCCATGAGTATGTGGACAGCCTGTCTTAGCAGCTCCTGCCGAGCCAAACAGCTCCCAGACTCCACTGATCATTGTTTTCTTTCCCTCCAATGAAATCCAGGACAAGGAGACGCAGGCTTCCTGTTGAGTTTGGCAACAAGCTCTTTATGCTTGGTCTACTCACGGCCGAATCGCACATCCTCAGAAGTTGTTCCTCTCTCTGCTTGGGCCTGGAATTCTAATGAGGACTCTTGATGCAAATGAGTAGAGACATCATCCGGCGCTGCAAAATGAACTACATAAAGAGATACATTCAGTCTCTTCAACATAAAGGAAAAATCTATGGAACATCAGGGTTCAAATTTCTAATGAGATGACAAGTATACAATAGCAATTCCTCTGATTTTCATATGGCCCAAACCACGAGGAAGCCCATGCCCGATACTACCTGGATGGCCAGGAACCAGAAACTGGATGACCCAGAGGTCTAGAGTAGAGCCAAGCATGACTGACACACACACACACACAAAAAAAAAAAAAAAAGAAAGAAAGAAAAAAAGAAAATAAAAAGAAAGAGAAGAAAAAAAAAAGTCAATGAAGTGATTCCTAATGATATTTTGCTACACTCATAGATAGGTGCCCAGCCCCACAGTTGACAGCTGATGGAAGCCGATGCAGAAATACACAGCCAAATATTAGGCACAGCTTGGGGAACCCTGTGGAAGATGAGGAGAAAGGACTGCAGGAGCCAGAGGAGTAGAGGATACCTCGAGAACAAGGCCCACAGAATCAACTAAGCAGGGCTCATAGGGCAATCATGAAGCCTGCATGTTTTGCTAGGTCCTGTGCACATGTATGTTATGGTTGTTCAGCTTGAGGGTTTTGTGGGACTCCTGATAGTGGGAGTGGGAGGCTGTCTCTGATTCTTTGCTTGCTCTTGGGACCCTTTTCCTCCTACTGCGCTGCCTCTTCCAGCCTCCATATGAGGGTCTGTGCCTGTCCTTTTGCTTCTTGTTATGCCTTGTTTGGTTGATAGTCCTGGGAGGCCTACTTTTTCCTGAGGGGAGGAGGAAGAGTAGTGAATCTGGGTGTGAGGGAAGGTAGTTGGGGGGGGGGGACTAGGAAGAGTGGAGGGAGGGGAGACTGTGGTCAGGATGTATTGAATGGGAGAAGGATAAATAAAACGGGAGAGACCTAAAATATGGTGTCTAGTGTGCTAACCTTTGTACTGAAAGACAAGCAGAGAATGCTGTAGTTGGGGAGTGTGCAGACTGTGGAAGAAGAACAGTCCTCTTGGGGCACCTGGGTGATTGTACACACTTCATTCAAAAAATAAAATTAAATCAATGAGGAGTGAGGAACAAACTGCAAACAAGTTACAGAGATAAGGCAGAACCCCCATGAGTCACTAAGGAGTGAGTGCAGCTTGGACACCCGGGGACAGGCTAGGGTCTTGTTTCCTCCTCCTGTTGCTGTGATGAGATCTCTGGAAAAGGTTCCTTAAGGGATAAAATTTTATTCTGGTGCACACTTTAAGGGTACAATCCATTCACAGTGGGCCATGCTGCGCCCACATTTGGGAAGCAGAGTGACGAATGCCTGGCAGCATCCACTTGTTCTCTCTCCATCCTATCCCATCTGGGATCTCCTGGCAGGGAACAGCCCCACAGAATATACACATGATTACTTGTCAAGGAAAAATATCTGAAAAGAAAACCCGTTCTCTATTCTGATTTGATGTTTCTCTTTCCTTGACTCCTTCCTTCTCCCCTCCCAGCAGTACTCTGGGACTGCATTTGGGGCATCTTCCACTATGAGGGACTTAATCTGCTATAGTCATTCTGTAAGGAAAAATGAAAACCTGGTGGAGTTTGGTCCTTTTTTTTTAAACTTTTACTTTCACTTCTTCCACAGCAGGGTGTGAGTAAATGCTCAATGGTTACTTCTAGTTAGGCTTACTATTTTAACCGGCCAACTTAAAACCTAACAATTTTCTATAACGACATAGGCAACAAGCAGGTTAACAAATGAAGCCCTTCTAGTGCAACGAAACTCTCAGAGTTCCCACTGAACATGTTGAGGGATGCTGGAATGTCAGGGAGCATGCTCACACCCTAACTATCACAGTAAGACACCAGGGGCTTAGCGGGACACCCCTTTCCCATGTCAATGTGTGCCCTAAGTGTCAGTGGCATGGAGAGATTCTCAGTTACCTCCCCTTCGCCATTCAGTATTTTAGCTTCTGTGCTAGGACAATTTAGAGAAACCATAGAGTGATTGGCTGATCCATTCACTGCACAACGAGGGGGCAGAAAACAACTGAATGCAAGATTGTTGACCAGACTCAAAAATTCTTTGGGGGGGAGTTAGTTGCTTTATATTGGTTATCAAACTCAACCAAACTTACTCAAATCTTTAGTTGATCACTTTGGGGGCATGGAAAAGTGGCTGCTCAGGCAGCAAACATGGCCCAGCAGAGAGATAGAAACACACACTTGATCATCTGCTGGACACTGCAGGCCCTTCACTACTGAGTGTTTCATTGGTTTTGTGTTTTATGTGTGAAAGGCCTTAGGAAAGAGATCTTGGTGCTACTAAACAACCTTGTGTCAATCTACTAGATGGATGGCCTCTCCATTAAACATGAAGGCCAGACAGTGAGCCGTGGTGTGTGTGTTGTGTTTGTTTGCCAGAAAGTACCAATATCCATATTTGATGGGCTTCAGAGAATTGTAATTTGTTCCAGTCTTCCCAGTAGGTCCAGAGACTTGTGTGTTTTGCCTCTTTGATGAAGAAAGGAGTTAGGTACAAGGGGTTCCTTAGTACAGATTTCAACTTTTATCCAGACTTTTCACATTCCATAACTTAGCATGACCGGGGCCTTAGAAATAAGCTAAGTGCTGTGATCACACAGTTCCCACCATGAGAATGAGAGGCAATCAGGCAATTCTTTCTAGTTTTGTTCTGAGGCAATCAAAAGTGAGCCTTTATATTCTCTGCTATTGGTAAATCTCCTTCAGGCAACTAGAAACCCCCATTGTCACAACCTTTACGAGTGCACGCACACTCTGGAAGAACTACCCACAGGAATGGGTCTCCCACATCCTGCACCCAGGCTACTGACACATCAAAAAACATCTTCACTATTCAAGGAAGAAGGTGGGCATGATTATCCATCATTGCCGAAAAAAATTAAAGCCACAAGCTGTTTTTCTACTGAGCAGCTATGTTCAGCACAAGTGCAAGATGTTGGGTACCCAGACAGATTGATGAGGGCCCATAAAGCCTGGCTGCCACCACCAGTACTGGGGTTACCTGCAATGGTGACAGCAATAAGCATAGGACGAAGCTTAGCATTCATCAATTGGCAACCCAATCTCTTTTGTGAATTTTCAGATACAGATGGTCAGGGTTGGTTAGCTTTGTAAAGGGGGCACCCAACACATTGCTTGAATCTTTCCATGGCGGACCCTGATGTTCTAACTACTGCACAGATCATAATCTGGAAAAAATCCACTACTGTATTGACAGAATCATCTAAATAGGCTCAGATAAGGGCACAGACCCCAAAGAGCCACATGTTGTCTTCCACACGTGGCACGTGACTGGGGCCATTGTTTTCTGTAAGGCACAAAAAGTTCCTGGTGTGTGAAACTCCTGAGCAGGATCTGAAAGCATCCTGGCCTCTCACTTTAGAAAAGATGACTGCGTGTAATTGATCCTCCCACCTCTCAAGCCAAAATAACAGGAAAAACTAATGGGTCTGCAAAGCTATTTCTGCATCCACAGTCTAGCCAGAGAGCTCACATGGTACTCATCTCCCTGCTTCCCATGAAGACCCCACAACTCTGAGTAGGCCACAAACAACATCTGACCATCCCGGTGGGCCCCTTCCTGGACCCCTGTGACTTGCATTTGCCCTTTCAGGGTCATATGGATGAATCGTCCGTCTGCTGACTGGAGCCTGGGCAAGCCGGAGGTGCTGGGGTCAGCTGAAAACACTAATTGTTCACTAAAGAGTGATTTGCCCATCACTATTCTTGGTACCCATGAACCATAGTCTTGTTATAAGAAATAACGGTCAAAACAGTGATGTTGCTTTTGATTTTGAGTAAGGCTGGCAGTGCTCAAATTTTGTGTTTAGAGTGTAGACTTTTCTATAAGATATGCAATTACATATACATTTGTGAATCAAACAGAAGTTTTAATGCGTTAAATTTAAAATAATCTAAGATAGTTGCAGTCATTGTACTTACTAGTAAATATTTCCCCTCCCAGTGATTTTTGCTTCTTTAATTGGACTTGGGAGCTTGACTGTGCTTTTTGATCTTCCAGTCTGATGTTCTTATCTGATACTTCACTGTGAACTATATTAAGAGAGAAATTTCACCACTTACTAGAAAAAAAAAACAGATTTGCAAAGCATCCAGATTCCAAATTGATACAGCCATAGTCATATTTTGTCATCTTGTAAACATAGAATGACCAGGATGCTAAGACATGCTGAAGACTACTAAGTCCCTATAATGTACATTAAGGTTCCATTGCTCTGTATGTCTGGGTATTTAATGCCTTATATTAGCCTCTGCCTCCCTCGGGTTCTTTGTACTTTATACTAAGATCTAGTCGTAGACCCACTGATGAAAACACACATTTCCCAGGCATTATTTACCACTGATAAGTATTTAAGGTCATCAGTGTTTTCCAGCACAGGATGTTGGTTGAAGGACTCATATGCTAAGTAGGCACTGAATGAAAAGGATGTTTGCCTGTAAATATGCATGGGATAAACATGGTGTGGATGACTGCTTGCTTCTGAACCATTCCCCCTCTGTGGTCAAAGAAGTCACCTAGAGTCTTCCTGGTGGATATGGCCCTGACTAATACAAGTGCAGTTTCTTCCCCTCCTGGTGAATTCTGAAACAAATCCATTAACCCTGACAAATTTTACCCATACTCTTGACTCCAGCCTAATAAACAACAAATAAAAATAAGACTATGAGATGGCCAGTGTTCTTCTGGCCTGCTTGGGGAAACGGTGAGCCTGGCTCAGAGCTAAAGTTTGGGGGAGGAGGGCAAAGGGATGCCTTTTGCTCATGTTTGTTGGGTGGTGATATACAGGTGATGCCCAGTCCCTGAGGCACTGGCATGCTGAGCCCCTGGCATGCTGAGCACTGACATGCTGAGCCCCTGGCATGCTGAGACCCTGACATGCTGAGACCCTGGCATGCTGAGTCACTGACATGCTGAGCCCCTGGCATGCTGAGTCACTGACATGCTGAGCCCCTGGCATGTTGAGTCACTGGTATGCTGAACCACCGGCATGCTGAGCCCCTGGCATGCTGAGTCACTGGCATGCTGAACCACTGGCATGCTGAGACCCTGGCATGCTGAGCCACTGGCATGCTGAGCCACCGGCATGCTGAGCCCCTGGCATGCTGAGTCACCGGCATGCTGAGCCCCTGGCATGCTGAGCCGGCATGCTGAGCCCCTGGCATGCTGAGTCACTGGCATGCTGAGCCACCAACATGCTGAGCCCCTGGCATGCTGAGTCACTGACATGCTGACCCCCCTGGCATGCTGAGTCACTGACATGCTGAACCACTGACATGCTGAGTCACTGACATGCTGAGCCCCTGGCATGCTGAGTCACTGGCATGCTGAACCACTGGCATGCTGAGTCACTGGCATGCTGAGCCACTGGCATGCTGAGTCACTGGCATGCTGAGCCCCTGGCATGCTGAGCCACTGGCATGCTGAGTCACTGGCATGCTGAGCCCCTGGCATGCTGAGTCACTGACATGCTGAGTCACTGGCATGCTGAGCCACTACATGTAAATGCTGGAGAAGCATGACAGCATCTGGGTTCTGCTGAGAGGGTCTCTGCAAGCCCTACACTCTCCACTGCCATAGCAACCAGTATTGAATGGGTCCTTGTCAGACACAAAGTGGCTGAAATGCCCTGATTGCCCTCATCCTGGCCCCCGAGAACTGTTGCCATTAGGATTATGTCATGAGCCTGCTGGGTACTTTTGCAGCTCGGAAATAGTATCAGCTGTCTCCAGGATAAGACATGGCTGCTCTCATCGTCTGCTTAAGGAAGATGTGTTTACCGGCTGGTCTTGGGAGTTTGGTAACAATTGCTCATTGGAAACTTGACCTTGCAGTGTGGTTGCTGGCGTTGGCATTGCTTGACACTGTGCTGCCAACAGTGGCTGCCACTCAAGCTGAGGGCTTTGGATATGAAGTGAATGACCTTGTAAGCACCCGCGTCAGCATTCCTGTCCATACAGACAACCAGGGTCAGTTTGTCTGATGTGGAAAGAATTACATCTTTCCAAAGGGGATGGCCCAGGAAAAGTAGCACTCTTGAGAAACAGCAAACTCCCATGGTCCTGACCACACCCTTCCCTGGGACTAGACAAAGGCAATGCTAGGGAGGACTAGAACCTCGTTATAACACAGCTGGACCATTAATGCAGGCCAGAGATAGAAACCTAACACTCATGTGAAATTCTGTGGGAAACCTAGGAATAAATAGGTAATTCCAAAGCAAGGAAGACAGCTGCCAAAGTGTTATGACCTTGCCATCTTAGCAAATGACAGCCGCCAGGGTTATGGTTTCTAGAGCCCTTGCATGGCCTCCATTAGCTACTTGAGGGTTCACCCATCTGGCTGACAGACAGGAAGCCATGGAGGCCTTTTGACTTAGTTGCGGTTACTATTACTATGACGAAACAGCACGACCAAAAGCAAGTTGGGGAGGAAAGGGTTTATGTGGCTTACATTTTCACATTTTAGTCCATTACTGAATGAAGTCAGGACAGGAACTCAGAGTATGATCGGGAGGCAGAAACCAAAACTGAGGCCCTGGAAGGATGCTGCTCACTGGCTTGCTTCCCATGGCTTGCTTTGTATGCTTTCTTATAAAAACCAGGATCACACGGTACCACCCACAATAGACATGGCCTTCCCCATTAATCATTAGTTAAGACAATGCCTTACAGCCTGAACTTATAGACACATTTTCTCAGTTGAGGTTCTCCCGTTTCAGACAACTCTAGCTAATGTTGACATAAAATCAGCCATCACATCCTCCACTAGGCAACTCAGGCAGCCCTTCTCCTGAGCCTCTGATGGACTTTTCTGTCTCAGCAGACTCTTTGGTTGACAGATGGAATCTGTGAAAAGGATCATGGAACAGCACCCACTGGGTTTTGGATCCACAGTCTCCTATAATTGCAGAAAAGGAACACCTAGGAGCAACTGCTGAGAAATCACTGGGGCTTGGTGAACACTGAACCCATATGTCTGTTGGAGCGGGGTGAGCCTTAAGACCAGAAATGTCCAACAAATCCACAACACTTTGGTTCTCTAATAATTTTTTAATGACTCATATTTTAGGTCAAGATACAAAATTTCTATAAATTCTATGTTCGTGTGATGGAGGAGGGTCATCTTTCTATCTGTTGCTTTCATTGGTTAATTAATAAAGAAATGAACAGAGAGAAGGATTTGATGAGATTAATGCTTTAAATTTGAAGTTAACTATAACTTTTACACTTACCACTTTCTGGTTTGAAAATTCTTAGTTTCTTTGCCTGGATCTCAAATATCAAGTCGGAGTCTTGATGTTCAAAACTTCTATCTGGCACTTCGTGAGAGACTGCATGAAGAAACACATTTTACCTCTCGTTAGAACATAGATCCACTTTCGGGGTCTCCAGATTTCAAAGCTGTGATAATAGTGCAGCGGAATTTTCTCTCATTTCGATAGCTGTAGGTACATTACCACAGGATCCAATACAACAAGAAAATTGTGAAGCTACTCTTAGTGGTTGTGTGTTGAAGCACCACTCTACCTACATGTCTAGGTGTCTACTCTCTGTTCATCTCCAACTGCTTCGGGCAATGTGTCCTTTAGGCAAAAGTATATTTGTAGAAACAGGAAGATGCACATGTTCAATATCCAGAAAGAAAAAAAAACCCTACCAAGGAGAAAACTTGCATACTCTCTATGTGTTTAGGAAGAGGAGTAACTAGAAAATAGAGAAAGAGCAATGGTTATTTGTTTACACTTGTGGTATTGGGGTTAAACCTGGGCCTTGTTGTCTGTGAGGCAAGCACTGGACAATGAAGCTACAATTCCTAGCCTTCTTTTTGCTTTTTACTTTGAGACAGGGTCTGGGTTGCCTAGGGTGGCCTTGAAGTCTTCCTCTTGCTGCTTGCCTGCCTGGCTGAGATGGCTGTCTTTTTTAAAAACCAGCCCAGGACAGAGAGGAGAAGCGATGGTAGTGGTTACCTACAAAGAGAGAGGTCAGGACTAGGGAAGAAAGGAAACCCCTTTAAGTGTATTTTTCTATGGATTTTTACTTTGGGGGAAAATTTCAGGTTCTATATATTTGGGGGAGAAAATTTTATCAATAAGTACATGAGGCAAAATGAAAACAGAAAATGAAATTAAGGTATTAAAGGAAAACAAAAACAATGACTCAATGATATAATATTGGACACAAACCGGCACTGTGGAGTGGGGTTGGCAGTTATGAAATAAACCTGAAGGACTTTAGGATATATAAACATATTAGTTTTTCGAGACAGGGTTTCTCTGTAGCTTTGGAGCCTGTCCTGGAACTAGCTCTTGTATACCAGGCTGGCCTCGAACTCACAGAGATCCTCCTGCCTCTGCCTCCTGAGCGCTGGAATTAAAGGCGTGCGCCACCACCTCCCGGCTAGGCTGTATTATTGTTCCAGAGGCATGTGCTCAGCAATTCCAAACTGTCTGGTTATGGGGGTGGGGCTTCTTGGGGTTCTACCTGTCTTGGCCTCAGAAACTACAAAACCAAAAGGGCCTTTGGTTTAGTCTGCTGGGGCTGAGACACCCACCATGCGCGCACGCCCATCTGCTGCTTTCTGTGCTAATGTGTCTGTCCCTTGTCCAGAGCTATTTAGGGAGGGGGTGGGGTAAAGGAAATCTAAGCAGTTTTTTTTTTTTTAATGATGCAGTAAGTCATGGTTAACTGTTACCTTGAGCTAGGTTTGTTGTTTTAAAAGCCCAGCTGAAATACTGAACACAGAGTAGCCATCCTGAGTCATAGTGTGTGATTCCCAAGCTCCTACCATGGATGCCCTCTTGCTCTGTCTCCTGGGAACACTAAGAAAGCCCCATGAATCAGGCTCTAACCCTTCTGAGATCACCTGGCATGAACAGGATCCCAGGCAAGTCACCTGATGCTTCACCGTGCTTACTACCTTGTGACTTTCACTTGTCATTGACCCAAACAGGTACAGATTTCCTAGAGGAAACAGCTCCTGGCCAGCTGCTCAAGCACCTGCTTGTGAACTCCTCCAAGAAAGAACTCGCTGGACATAAGTTCAGAAGTTCTACCTTTGCCTGCTGTCTGGTCTGCGCTGGCTGACCTACCTACACCCTCCATTCCTGGGTCTTGTGCCACAGTGTTCTGTGTGCTGTACCTATGACAACCACACCTCTAGATCAGAAGAAATAAATAGTTTGTGATATTTACAGTAATAGATGTACAACACCGTTCCAGAAGAAACAGCGTTTGCACACTGGTCATTGCAGGGTACTCTCAGAAGGTAGGGTGCTGCAGTTGCAAGACAGGGTCCCACCATCCCACTCAACACTCGGTTGGCTACACCACTGGCCTCAAAATGTGCTGGCAGGTCCCACAGAGCATGCTTGATGGCTATGAATCATGTTTCCAAGATTTTCAACTTTCACTGGAACCATAGTTGTTTTTAACTTCAGACTTGCTGACCAAGATGTCCAGGTACTAAACAAGAGCTCCAACCCAGGGACTCTGAAAGGGATGGCATGGGCCCAGGTTTTGTTTATAGTTTATGATCTTAAGGTGATGAGGGCATTGCACATAGGGCTTCACCAGTGGTCCTCACTGGCTGTAAGCATGTCTATGATATAGTGAGTTTCTAAGACTTTTGCTTTTGTGAGAAAGTCCCCAGGATCATGTTGCCTAGCCATTCAAAGAACGTTGGGACCTGGATAATTGCCTCCACAATAAGGGAAGGAATTCTGCTTGCCTTAGTAGGGAGCAGCACAGTGTGGGCCTTTCACTACACACCTTTCCTCAGAGCCTTGGCAGCTACACTGCCCAAGGAGGGGAGGAGCATCTGAGACTTGTTACTTCCTTGTTGGGTACCATTTTGGTTTTACATGATGGCCTATGTACTGGGAAAAAATATAAGTCTATCCTTTGCAGAGATACTATACACTTCTCACAGGTCATGATGTAGAGAGAGGACAAAAATATCAAGATCAATACTCAAAATCAGATTTCTAGTTTTATTCCTGCCACCTTCCCTGGTTATCTAGGTAAACTAACTTTGATTATTGTTATTGCATATGCACATTTGCATACGGAGGTCAGACAACAGCTTCGTGGCATTTCCATTTTTATGGGATTTGTAATCAAATTTAGATCGTCAGGCTCGTGTAGCAACTGCCTTTGTTCACTGAAGCATCTTGCCAGTGCTTATGTAGCTAAAAGAAACCCCTCTGCAAGACGAAGCCAACTGATGGACAAGAATATAAAAGCCTTAATGGTTTCAGTGAATGTGTGCTTATATAAATATTCATGAAGGAAACTGAAAGACCAACCAGAGAGACGAATGGAAAGAAGCTACCACTGTGTATGTGTGTGTGTGTTGCATACTCACCAGGGAATCTTTCTCTTTTGTACATTCTCTGTTTCTTTGTTTGCACGTCTGCTTTTGATACTGAACCTTTAATCTCAGGGCTGAGTGCTCCATCATCTGCTTCAGGAGCTGCATAAAACAGGTACATTTAATTCACTGCATGAAGACAAGCATGCTTGAAACTGTGTCTGATGGCATGTGCCTAGGATCTTAGTACTCAGGAGGTGGGTACTGGGGGATTCAAGGTCACCTTTGGCTACATAGCCAGTTGAAGACCAGCCTGGGATAGATGAGACTTTGTCTCCAAAAATACTTAAGTTTGAAATTCCTAAGTTCAAATTTCTGACAAGTTTGCTGCAACACTGTTTCTTGTATTCATTACTTCTTTTTTTAAAATAAATAAAGAAAGAAAGAATGCAAGTCTCTGCAGTTCAGTCACCATTGATCTGCAGAGATACAGAGACCTGAATAGTTTCTTCTGCCATAGAGGAAGGAGTCTTGTTAACTAAGTGTATGAAAGTGGCTGCTTCTGCTAGAGGACTGTGATAGCCCATGGCAGGCCTAGGGGAGGGTACTACCTAACAAGGAATTCATGCTCTGCTGACTCTTATACACTGTTACTGGTCCATTAATACAGATAAGGTGTGTATGACCATATATTTAAATAAAATTCTTTGAAAAAGTTGGGAGGAAAATAGAGTCTCATTCTTGCTTAGCTAACTGCTAAACTTTGGTCTGTCTTGGTCCCAATAGGAACTAAATAAGTAGTGTTATTTGTGGATCTCTTCTGCTGGTGAGCCTCTTATTCCCATCAGTAGGATGCCACCAGAAGCAATCGATGAGTCTCCCGAGCAGACCTCATCTTCTGAGTGAGTCTGACCTACAAATAGCCGTGGGGGCCATCTGAAAGGCCCCATGGCCGCTGGCATCTATCCTCACCTGCCCCTCTAAACTACATCCAACTTAACAATTCCAGCAACAGTTCTGCTCCACAGTGGAAGCATAGGGAATGAGCTCACTGCACAGGTTAGTGGAGTGAACTGGCTTTTACCAGCTTCCTGGAGTTGGAGAACGGGAACACACATTGCTAGGCAGCCTGTAATCATGCCTTTGAAATGACTACATCCACAACAACTGAAGAAAAACAATGCGTACCTTGGCTTTTGTTTGGCAGTTATTGCATTCGTAAAAGCAACATTCCCATAACACACACACAGTAAAATGCAGATTCTTGAACCAAAGACAAGATTTTTGGATCTGATTAAGATAATTTTAGTATACAGTGGCACAATGCCGTACATATGTAATTCCAGCATCCTGGAAGCTGAGGCAGGAGGACCAGTCTCAGCTGGTCCCATTCTACAAAAAAAAAAACAAACAAACAAACAAAAAAAAAAAAACAAAAAAAAAAACAGTAAAGTAATCTGTAGTTTTTATACTCACGAGCAAGTCCTTTTCCTTTAGAAGCATCTGGTTTCTTTGCTGGAACTTTGGCTTTTGCTGATTCTTCATAGACTATCCTTTCTGATTCCTCCTCATGAGCTATATACAGAGAGATATAGTTAGTGCACCCACCAGAAAAATAGAACTATTTTAAAGCTTCTAGTTCATATATCAAACAAATTCTCAGTGTTATTTTGTGCTGTTTTCACAGGGTCATAAATAAATGACCACAGCGGTAGATCTGACGAGACACTGGTGGTGAGTTCCAGGGACTGTCTCCTAAACTTTGTCATTTTATATTTTATGGGGACAATATAGTTAGTATTTACTCTTCTTACCTTTGGATATATTTTTTATGCATATTGGTGTGTGTTGGTGCCTCCATTGCCAGAAGCATTGTATACTCTGGATCTCAAGTTACAAGTACTTGTGAACCACTAGACAGGGGAGCTGGGAAATGGTTTCAGGTCCTGCAGAAGAGCTAGAATCACTCTTAACTGCAGAATCATCTCTCCAGCTCCTCTACTTTCTTAAGTTGCTTGTAATTTACAGATCACATAGGTTTCAAAGGCAAAACAACAAAAATGCATGTGTGGGTTTATTCATTATTTCATTGTCTGTAATTGAACATAAAAATATAAATGTTTAATCGTGAAAAACGAGTTTGAATAAGCATATTATATTCCATTGTAAGGCTAGTACATGATATGTGCTATGGTCAATGTACATTATAATAAAAAAAAACAGCACTTAGAGCTGAAAACGGATTGAGAAGGGTCTCAATATTGGGAGACTATGCCTAGAGGAATGGGCTTGAACACTGCCTTTTAAAAGGAAGAAAGGTAAGCAATGAAGATAAGAGAAAAATCACACATAGTTATCTTTAACAAATGAAATATAAGAAGTGTCAGAAAGCAGTATACACAGTTAACTACAAAATGGAACAGGGAGGCCTTGGGAAGAAACTGTATTTCCCTAACTAAACTTTTCTTTCATGTCTTAGCTTAGAAATCATGTGTATGTTCCCCACATTTCAAAACTAAAATAAAATCACAAACATAAGGAGACACTTTTTTTTTTATTGTCACCCCCAGGAAAGTCACAAAACACTTTGTAAAGTCAGGTCATTGCACATGACCCAATCTGGCTATTAACTAGAAAATTATGAAATATTCAATAGAAACTATAGCCAATAGGCAGTGATTGGTTAGTAATGAACAAAATGTAATAAATGATAATTAGTGCTTATACTCGGACAATACATTCAAAGCCCTTCTGGACATAATGTTTGGGGGTACAGTGAAGTCTTAAGGCAGCATACTGATGGACTCTCTACCAGGGATCTCAAGGCCCAGAGGTAAGTCAAATGATGCCCCAAAGGTGACACAGTGAGGGACTACATGGTTCCAGTCCCTACGCCAAATGGAAGCTTCATTACTCAGTTCTTGAGACGGTTTAAACTAAGAGACTGGATAGATATGTGGAGATTGACATCACAGGTGCTGTCTCAGAACCCTGTGGTCAGGCTGAAGATGGTCAGTGTGACCTGTTCATGAAATACCTTGTCATACGCTACCCAATATTCCACGGGGCCATAGAAAATTCCAAGGATAACTGCCATCAAAGGGAAAGTCCCACCCTCAGAGGAAGCACTGGACCAGCGTTTCATTGATGATCTTATCTGAACGGCAAATCCTGCCCTAAGGATCCATATATGGCAACCAGGTGGACAATTATTGCCCACAAGGTGCCACTACCATGAAGCCTGATGAGAGTCTGGACATGTTTTGGAAGGGGTGTGATGTCTCAACCTGGACATGGCCAACAATTGGCCTTCTTTGCTCCAACAATTACAAAAGGGACCCTGCTACCATGAGGTACCTCAGCACCCTGCACTCTCATTTCCCCAGGTGAAATCCTTAAGAACCACCAATCTCTGCGTCACCATGACGTTGTTCCCTTTGACCAGGGCTACCGTCAAGAAAGAGCTGGGGGCTTTCCAACAGCTCACAGGTTGTCCTACTAGGGAACGCTGACACCTATTGTTTGAGTTAAGGATTGAGTTAAGGCACATCTCTGCCTGCTTATTTGAGGTTGTGGCAAGGGTTATTAGTACAAGGAAGAGACACTTTCCGTAGATTTTTGTAAAATATATAATCTGTAGGATGGAGTTGAAAGGTAGAACACACACTTAAAAAGTCAATTACTGGCCTGTTTCAGGGCCTTAGTCCGTAGGAGCTTTATCCATGAAATAAATACAGAATAAGAAATTACAGAAAAAGGGTACAAACTGTCATTGTTCTCCAGTTATCTTAAGGTATTTTAGGACCAAATAGAGATTTCATAAAATAGATCTCAAATTTTCATGAACAGAAAATAGGATAATGAGTTTTATTCAAGTTAACATAATATCACAGATAATTCTCACACTTACTATATAAATATAATCTCCCAGTCTTAGAACCTTTCTGTTCCTTTGGCTTTATGTCTGTTATTGAGTCTTCTCTGCCAAACTTTTTATCTTGTTCTTCATATTCATCTACATAAAAATACATTTAGTATAGTAAATAAGAAGACAGATAACTACATTTCAAATTCATAAAATGAGTGCAACAGCATTTTCCCAATTAACCAGATTACTATAATGTGAGGAAAAAGTTAAAGAGATCTAATGGATAGTATCAAATTTGTGCCCTTAATTTATAAACATGTATTAAGCTTCTATCTTAGTTTCTAGTAATGCTCTTCTATTGTGTTTTTATGCTAATGCACATAAATAATAGGGCAGTGACAATGTATCTGTACACAATGCACACAATTCTTGTAGCAATTACAATATAGTAGAAGCTCAATGATGGGGGATAGGTTAAAAAAAACTAGGGAACATACAATATTGTAAACTAAACATTTCTGTAAAACAATGTATAGGAATTCCTTGAAGGTAATGTTAAGTGGGGAAAAAGAAGGAAAAGCATCGCTTATGTGCTACCTCTATAATAAGAAAGAAGGATAGGGAATAGGGAAGAAGAAGAAGAAGCAAAGAGACTCATCTTTATAAAAGAAAATACAGTAAAGGTATCAAAATCAATGCAGCTTAAGAAGTGGTGGAGGAGACAAAAGTCTGGATGTTCTTTAAGGTAAATAAGACTTTCTACTGTTTCTTTTAGAAACAGGTTGATTTACCACATGTTCCAGAAATTGAATAAAACCATCAAGTATAATATAAAAAGAAAAGATGAAATGGAATAAAGGAGAAAGTGGGTCTCCTAAGAGGGAGGGTGGGAAATGGTCCAAATAGCCGGCCAATATATTGGAAAAAGAGAGGGACAGACCACAAACAAATCAAAAATCTCTCTGGAGCCGGGCGTTGGTGGCGCACGCCTTTAATCCCAGCACTCGGGAGGCAGAGGCAGGCGAATCTCTGTGAGTTCAAGTCCAGCCTGGTCTACAAGAGCTAGTTCCAGGACAGGCTCCAAAACCACAGAGAAACCCTGTCTCGAAAAACAAAACAAAAAACAAAACAAAAAAAAAAACAAAAAAAAATCTCTCTGGATTCAAATAAACAACACCAATTCTCAGAAAATGATGAACAAAGAAAACCATTGCTTCCTTTGGCAATACGTAGGAGATTTGGCTACAGAGAGTGCACCAGACCTCAAGACCATCAATAGGTTGGTTGTGCAGCTATATAATCTTTGCCAGATGTTTCCCGAATCTGCAAGTGACTCCATCAAATTTTTTTTCTCCGAGATACCATGCATGAGATGGAAGAAATGACTAAGACCAAAGGCCGGGCATTGTTTCCAGGGTGGGATGTGTTTGTTTATTTGAAAATCACTGAGCTTTTATTTCCAACCTCTGATTTCTGGCATCCAGTTGTGACCCCTGCCCTGATATGCATGAGCCAGATGCTTATTAAGTGTCCGGTCCTCTCTCTACAAGATGTGATAAAAGGTCTGTTTGTGTGCTGTAATCCTAGAGTATGTGTTCCTGTCTCAGAGGGTTGTCTCTAAGCTTCTGAATTTTTTTCTTGGGATTCTTTACAAAGCAACTCCAAACATTAAGATCCAAGGTTCTGCTCTGGTGCACCCAGAGCACTTGGGAAGAACTTGGAATTGCTCGTGTCTCTGACAAAGCAGATATGGTCTCGTGGCAGAGGGGAAGCCTTTCCTTGCACTGGGCAAGAAGATTGAGTACTATGACAGCAACTGAAGCCAATCATGGAAGACTATCCTGCCTGGTCTCCTGTCTGACCCTGCTGAAGCACTGTCTGCTCATGTACAATGTATCGCTGGTCTTCCATACCATCATCAGGCCCCACTGAGCCCTCCTGAAAGAGCATCCTGTGGACTGTAGCCTTCCCCAAGACCTTCAGGAGCTGCCTCGAAGCATACTGTTGGGAATGGAAAGCCGAAAGCAGCACTGTTGGCCACTGACATGCGAGCAGAGCAAGCCAGTCCTACTAAAGCTGGTCACCCCTTGGCTAGTCAAAGTGCTTGACTCTGGACAGAAATAAGACAGCACGAAGAAAGAGCAGGAAAGGAAAAGACGAATCCGCAAACACAAGCAGGAATTTAAAGGCGCCGTCTGGGAGATCCGAAAGGACAATCAGTTCCTGGCCAGAATTCAGCTATCAGAAATCATGGAACGGGATGCGGAAAGGAAGCACAAGGTATGGAAGGCTCTGAAGAGGAAAAAGTTCAAAAAATAAATTGTTTTGTAAATGTAAAAACAAAAAATCAACTCAGAATGCACCAAAAACTTGGACATGAGACTTGAAACAGAAAGTGCTTGAGAAAAATAGGCAACACCTTCTGGATATTGATAGAAGCAATGATTTTTCTCATTAAGACTCCAAGATCACAGTAAGCAAAGCAAAGCAGACGTGTGAGGGTCCTAGTAAACTCACTAACCTTACAGGAAAGAGGACAACCACTGAGTGAACAGGCAGCCTACACAAACGGAGAAAACCCTTACCAGCTGTCAGCTAATAGCCAAGATATGTCAAAATGTAAAAGGCCCCAACAATAGAAATTAAGGAATGCAATTAAAAATGGCCACCGTAGACATACTTTCAAAGAAATGCAAATAGTCAATACATGAACACACTCTGTAACACTAGCTATCCGGGAAATTTGAATCGATGAGACAATCCTGACCAAGAAAGAACGGTTATGATGAAACAGATATTGCTGAGGATGTGAAGGAAAAGAACCCTTGCATGCTGTTGCTGGGAATAAGCTAAGCATAGAAAGACAATTATCACAAATGGTGCGTGTTATTTCGTGGGTGGAAACTAAGAAAGAAATGACTTAAAAGTAGAAGAGGGGTTTCTGTGGGCCGGGGAGGAGTCAGTGCTAGGGGACAAGGGTAGAAGAAAGTTTGATGGAGATCAATACATCAAAAACTATTATGTGATGATGATATAACACAAATAAAAATGAAGAAAACAAAGAGAACGTATTAGAATATCTGACTTTACCATAGCAATAATATTAAAATTTTGTTCTTACAGTGTTGTGTGTGTATTTTTGAATAAATCAAAAATAAATAAATCAAGATATGAAAATTATAACATTGATATTACAGAGAGAATACAGGGTCACTGCACATAGACATGGAAAACTTTTTATTTCTATGGGTGTTCCCTCTTTGAAAAGTTTAAGAATGTGTGTGCATGCACGTGTATGTATTTGTGTGTACATGGTGGAAATACTATATTTAAATACAACCTAGCTGTAAACTGCTTGCCTCAAAAGAAAGGATATGTCATGAAAGAACTGACGACCAAATCATGCTGGAAGTAGTCAACAGGAGAGACTGCCTATGATGCCTGAGGCCTTGGGTTCAGTAACCCTCACCCCAAAGGATAAATACAACATGGTTCTATCAATGTTAGAAAGAGAAAAAAAGATGAGTTCTTCAGAAATATGGAGATCTGTATATGGTAAATACCAATAATGTAAGAAGTCTGAACAGCACAGAGAATGGGATGTGCACTCACCGTACTCAGAACAAATAGTACAGTTATTTTAACTGTAACATTTCTCATTGCTCTTGACTCAGATGCAATATTTCTATCTCATCTTCCTCCACACTTAGGGCAACAAAGAAAAAGTCTTCTAAAGCTCAGAATTGAAGCCATACATGTTATATAAATACTAAGTTCATAACATACAATAATTCAGACATAAAGAACTTCATACTTCATGACAATAAACTAATAAAGGAACTGCCTGAACTACAAACATTATGTTACTTTTCAGATACACAGGTAGATGATACATTCTCTAGTTTTCTTAAAGTGTTAAGACAAGATTATCAAAAATTAAAAGTTTAAAGTATTTGTCATTAAATATCTAAGGAAAAATGTGGTTATAAAACTATACACCCTTAAGGACAGTTATAGAAACAAATTTTTAAAAATCAAGACACAAAGAATTTGCTGTATTTAAATTTCAAAAGAATGGGGTAATTATATTTAATGTGAGTATGAGTACTAATTAAAAGACAGCCAATTGTACTTAAAACATACCATTATCATTATATGCATCATAAAAGGCATGTGACAAAGACATATGTGTGAGGGAGATTATACTGCTAAGATGGAAAACGAGGTTATCACTAAAACATCAGATTAAAAAAAACAGTAGAACTTCACGAACAGAAAAAAATAATAGTTTTTAAGTCAAACATATAACTATGGAAGTGCTAAGACAGTGTCTTTCACCAGGACTAAAGTAAGTTTCTGTATGATGGGGTCAGTAGAAAAATTAACAACTGCTATAGTAACCACAGGTAAATCATCAATAAAGAGCAGCAAATAGGAATAAATTCTTTACAGACTAAAAAGCTAACAGAACCGTCCATGAAGCTATGAGGTGAGGGACACAGTTATCCTGAACTTAACTGAAACCAGATTAACAGTATTTTAATAACTACTTACTGATCACGTTTTCATATCTGGTGGCTTCAAGATTCTCAATTTCAGATTGCGTTCTTGAAATTAAACTCAAGTGTTCAGGTGGTTTTGCGGTGATAAAAAGTGCTGAAAAGAGACATAGTTATGATGAGACTTCCGAGCAGGCAACATCCAAGCCAGTTGTGCAAGGCAACATGAAGAGGATGCAGAGCTGATTTCACCAACTATGTAGCAAAAAGGAACAGTCGAGTTGATGAAGGAAAGTGTGAGGAGCTTCCCTGTGTGTGGACAGCAAGCTGCAGAGTGGCCACTGCCCATACAAATGACAGCCAGAAGGTGCCAAAGCTTGCATCTTAGTTCTCCAGGTATCTTAAAGTATGCATATTTAGATGAGAACGTTCTAAGTATGAATATGGGAAAAGGAATAGCAGGGATGTGAGTATGTGTGATAGCAATGGAAGGGAGAGAGGAGAGAGTAGTATTCAGAACACTATCATCTATCTATCTCTATCTCTATCTATCTATCTATCTATCTATCTATCTATCTATCTATCTATCTATCATCTATCCATCCATCCATCCATCCATCTATCTATCCATCTGTTCATGTATATGAAATTGCTGAAGAATAAACATTTTTTTTTTGATTTTTCGAGACAGGATTTCTCTGTAGCTTTTTTGGTTCCTGTCCTGGAACTAGCTCTTGTAGACCAGGCTGGCCTTGAACTCACAGAGATCTGCCTGCCTCTGCCTCCTGAGTGCTGGGATTAAAGGCATGTGCCACCACCGCCCAGCTTAAGAATAAACATTTTAAATTATCATAATTATGCTAAAATATATATTCATATAAATAATCTTGATTGAATGAAAAATGCATGGCAGTTGTGTTTTGCTTATGATAATAATGTTGTCAATATTCTATGTGGCCATGCTCACGTTTGCGTCTCCCTTGGCTGTAGAGTTGCCTCACTGTAGTTACTGGGGCTTCTGGTAGCAAATCTTCTGGTGCAATAATTTCATTTGGCATTTTAGAAGAAACTGCAAAAAACAATCGTTCAGTATACTAAACAGAAAATCCTATTATGAGCTAGCTAGAATTCAAATGTAAACGAATGTTGTTGGAGGTTTCTATCCCACCCAGTTCCGCAATAAACACACAGAAACTATATTATTTAAACCACTGCTTGACCAATCACTTAAGTGTATTGCTATTTAGCTCTTGAATCTTAAATTATCTTAAATTAACCCATTTTTATTATTTTATATTTTACCATGAGGCTTGTGGCCTACCAGCAAGGTTCCAGTGCATATGTCTCCTGCAGCAGCTACATGGCTTCTCCCTGTCTCTGCACACTCTCTCTTTAAATCTCTTTCAGCCTGGCTTTACTTTGTTAAGCCACTGGTGAAAAGCAGCTTCTTTATTAACCAATGGCAATAAAACATACTCACAGCATACATCACCTCCCACATCAAAAGAAGACGGCAACAACCTTTTCTCTCACTTTTAGATGTAAATCACCTAGATGTTGGGCTTCCCAGAGTCTTTCAGTCTACATTTTGAGAAGTTGATATTAAGTGCAGTCAGGTAGTTATTGGTCTCTTAGCCACAAGATAAGGGATACTATTATACCTGTACACCCAAGTCTCAGAAAGCATCTCAGAAGAGATACTATTATACCTGTCCACCCAAGGCTCAGAAAGCATCTCAGAAGAGATACTATTATACCTGTCCACCCAAGGCTCAGAAAGCATCTCAGAAGAGATACTATTATACCTGTCCACCCAAGGCTCAGAAAGCATCTCAGAAGGGATACTATTATACCTGTTCACCCAAGGCTCAGAAAACATCTCAGAAGGGATACTATTAACCTGTACACCCAAGGCGCAGAAAACATCTCAGAAGGGAGGAAGAAAGTCTTGTAAGGCTAGGAGACTAGAAGGCCAGCTGTAGAAAACTGACTTTTAAACATGACAGGGGTGGTTGTCCTGTTTATGACATATGAAATGTCAACAAAATTGAGCTTAAACAGCAGTGGCACAATGGCCATCCCAGCTGACATGACAGAGTGGATGGAAGATATTTCCAAGGCTTCACCTCTAGAAAAAAATCTGCAAACAATTAATAGCTAAGAGAGAAAGAATCACGTTTGTGTGTGTATGTTTGTGTTGTTTGTGTGTAAATACATGTATGTGTTTGTGTGTGTATGTATTTGTGTATGTGCATATACTTACATATTTATCTAAAGAGGAAGTGGTCATGAATTTGGAGGAAGGGGATAACACAAGAGGAGTTGCAGAAGAGAGGAGGAGTGGAAATGATGTAAATACAGTATTTATATACAAAAATCTCAAAAATTTAATCAAACAGGGTAATATATCAGCAAATAAATTTTTCTTATTTGTTAATATAAGACAATAAAATAAAAATTTATAAAACAAGAAATTAAATATGAGAAATAAAGAAAAAAAGGAATTTAAAATACTTTTAACAAAATTGCAGAGGAAAATATTCCCAATCTAAAGAAAGAGATGCCTATCAAGGAGAGGAGGTAGAAAGAACGGAAAATAGAGCCAGAAAGGAAATTCCCCATAGCACAGAACAATCAAAAGAGTAACTGCTCAGAACAAAGATATGATACTGAAAGCTTCAAGGTGAAAAGACCAAGTCACACATAAAAGAAGGGACATTAAAATAACATTTGGGTTTTCAAAGGATACTCTGAAAGCCAGAAAAGCTGGAAAGATGTTCTACAAGCTCTGAGAGAACATAGATACCAGCCCAAACTACTATACCCAGAAAAATATCAGTCTCATTGATGGAGAAAGAAAAACATTCCATGATAAAAAATAAATTCCAACATTTTCTGTCCACTGGCCCAATTCTATAGAAGGCAGTGAAGGAAAATGTCACAGTCAAAAGCTACACTCAGAAGGAAACAAGGAATAAATAATCAAAAGAGGGGGAAGACCCACACCACCATAACAAAATTGGGCCAATATCCTTTATTAATATAGTGCAAAAATTCTCAACAAAATATATGTCATTTGAATTCAAAAACACATAAAAATGATGATCAACCATGAATAAATTGGCTTTATCCTTGAGAAGCAGGGATATATATATGTGATCTACCAGAGAAACAAACTGAAAAAAAAAATCTCATTAGTTGTAGAAAGGGTCTTTAACAAAACCCAACATTTCTGGGTGGTGGTGGCCCATGCCTTTCACCCCAGCACTCAGGAGGCAGAGGCAGGTGGGTCTCTGTGAGTTCGAGGCCAGCGTGGTCTACAAGAGCTAGTTCCAGGACAGGCACCAAAGCTACAGAGAAACCCTGTCTCGAAAAAAACAAAAAACAAAAAGAAGAAGAAGAAGAAGAAGAAGAAGAAGAAGAAGAAGAAGAAGAAGAAGAAGAAGAAGAAGAAGAAGAAGAAGAAGAAGAAGAAGAAGGAGAGAAAGTAAGAAAGAAAGAAAGAAAGAAAAAGAAAGAAAGAAAGAAAAAAGAAAAAATAAGAAAAACAATAAAAAAAAATCAAACCCCAACATCTCATGATAAAAAGTTTGGAGATAAGGGACATAGTTCAACATAATAAAGTCAATTTATAGTAAGCACACAGTCAACATCATCCTAAATGGAGAAAAGCTCAAGAATCTGTATGGAATTATAAGAGATTCCGAAAATACAAAAAGAGAAAAAAGGAAACAGCTAAATTCCATCACTTATAATAATATAGATGGAATCATGCCAGCAAAGTTTAACAAAAAGACTACACATATATTCTCTCTCTCTCTCTCTCTCTCTCTCTCTCTCTCTCTCTCTTTCACATACACACACACACACACACACACACACAACCAAACATTATAGTAGAGACAGAACAGAGATCACAGAGAACGTGTGTGTGGAAAATAAACAACGGTTAATTGCGTGTGGTTAAATACATCAGTTTTAATGACTATTAAAATGAAATGTTGAGTAAAAACACATACAGTCTGATTCCATTCACTTCAGATTAAACACAGGAAAGCTAAAAAAATATTTGTGCAATAAAATACGTAAAATAAAGTAAAAAACACATAGTAATAACAGTAAGCAAAGAGTCTCAAGAACACATTGAAGACTATCAGACATTGCTAAGAGCAACCAAAGAATACAAAAATAAAAATGTGTCTCATAAATAGTAATATTTAAAATTTATAATAGATTAATATTTGTCATGTTGATTAACAGATTCATTGAAATAAATATCAACCTTTGTAGGCTGTTTTACAATAAATAAATAAATGTTGAATCTAAAAATATGTGTGGGATTATAAGAGAACATAGACAGATAAAAACAATATTAAATGAAGGATGAGGTTTGAGGATTCACAACTTCCATTTCAAAATCCACCCTCAACCACACAATGAACATAAGATGGGATTGGCAGAAATACAAATATGTGTACCAACAGAACAGAATCAAGCACACAGAAGATTCCTTTTTTAAAACCACAGTGTCAATACAATTCAGTGAGAAAGAACACATCCTTAATAAACTAGTCAAGTTCCAGAAAATTAGGCAAACATGTTAATTTTTTCTCTATTTATTGATTGATTGATACAAATCTCAGTTTCTGCTACCCCCACCTTCCCCTCACCCATTACTCCCCCCTCCCCACCCCCATCTGCTCCTAAACTAAGCATGTTCCATCACCTCATTGAGACAGGACCAAGGCCTCTCTGGACGCCTTCCTAGGTTGAACAAGGTATCTACAAAGTCAGTTCATCATACATTAGGGTTGGAACCTGACCCCACTGCCAGTGGCTCCACAGACTGTCACCTACATCCACCAACCCCACATCTGACAAAGGGCTGATCTCCAAAATATACAAAGAATTCAAGAAACTAGACATTGAAGTACCAAATAATCCAATTAAAAAATAGGGTATAGATCTGAATAGAGAATTCTCAACAGAAGAATCTCTAATGGCTGAAAGACACTTAAGGAAATGCTCAACCTTTTTAGCCACCAGAGAAAGGCAAATCAAAACAACTCTGAGATTCCACCTTCCACCGTTCAGAATGGCTAAGATCAAAAACACTGATGGCTGGAGAGGATGTGAAGCCAGGGAAACACTCCTCCATTGCTGGCGGGAGTGCAAATGTGTACAGTCACTTTAGAAACCATTATGGTGGTTTCTTAGCAAATTAGGAATCAGTCTACCTCAAGACCCAGCTTTGGGGCATATATCCAAAGGAGGTTAATTTTCGTCAGCCCTTCAGCAAGACTAGTTTTGCCTCAAGCCCTGTGGATCTCTGAGAACACAGTCCTTTCTTGGGTTTTGGAACACAGAAGAATGCATCTGTGACTATCTTGTGCATTTTCACAACTGCAGCTTTTTAGGGTATAGTGGAGGTCTGTGTAACAGCTAGAATGTTCACACTCGAAAGCTGGTGTCAATCGGGGCAGATATACACCAGCTCAAGTTAGTTGCTTTCCGCCCATTATTAAAAACTCCATTCCTCCTGATGTATGATCTCCAAAGATGTCCTTTATCACCAGATCTGTGGTTAAGTATGGTTCTATTGAGCCTTACTTCTCTCAAAAGAGTTAAAACTTTTTTTTATTTAAAAACTTAGTTCTGGGACAAATTGATTTTCATATATTAAAGAAAGAGTTGGACCCCATTCTTTATTATCTGCTCTTGCAAAGAAGCAGAGCTCAGCTCCCAGCGGTGACAACATGCAGCTCACAACTGCCTGTAACCCGAGCGCCAGGAGATCTGCCACAGGAATACCCATACATGTACCCATGCATTACACACACACACACACACACACACCAGGAGAACTGCCACTCTCTTCCAACCACAAGAGTACCCATGCATTACACACTCACACACACTCATACACACACAAGGAGATTTGCCACTCTCTTCCAACCACAGGAATACCCATG
This sequence comes from Chionomys nivalis, assembly GCF_950005125.1. Lineage (NCBI taxonomy): Eukaryota > Metazoa > Chordata > Mammalia > Rodentia > Cricetidae > Chionomys > Chionomys nivalis. Next base: position 1,032,461 of record NC_080106.1, on the reverse strand, counting down.
CATTACACACACATACACACACACACACACTCACTCACTCATACACACACCAGGAGATCTGCCACTATTTTCCAGCAACCACAGAAATACCCATACATGTACCCATACATTCCATACATATGTTCACACACACAAACACACATATACAAATGCGTGTGTTTATATTTGTAATATAAAAAGAAATAGAAAGGATAACACAATTAGATAAAAGACTAAGGGTTTGGGCCGGGCGGTGGTGGCACACGCCTTTAATCCCAGCACTCGGGAGGCAGAGACAGGCGGATCTTTGTGAGTTTGAGGCCAGCCTGGTCTACAAGAGCTAGTTCCAGGACAGGCTCCGTAGCTACAGAGAAACCCTGTCTCGAAAACCAAAAAAAAAAAAAAAAAAAAAAGACTAAGGGTTTGGATGACACTACTCCAAAAATCATACAATGATCAGCAAATGTTGGAAGCCTCACATACAGAAGAAAGGAAAGATACAAGATACAATATGAGCTATAGCACAGAGAGGAGGTCATCCTACCAGACATGGGGAGGGAAATGGGAGCTGTCACTTTGTAGCCATGAAGATAGATAGGAAATAGATATGGAAATAGATATCCCAACAGTCATACAGCATGTGAGTGTAATTAATGGCCCCAAATTTGAGTTAGTTCAATTCCACTCTTACTTAAAATAACGACTTACACAGAGTCCTCACCACGAGCTCTCCCTGTCTGAGTACCCCACTGCCACGGGGTGGATGCAGAAGTACTTCCTCTGAGAAGCACAGCAGGGATGCTTCCCACCCTAAACCTCAACCATTACACTTTATTTGAAAAGGTCAGGTCAAGGCTACGCAATGTAAGTGGGGTATTAAAATAGGAATACAGACCCGGTCAGTCGTCCTCATCAGCTTAGACCACGAAACCCAATACGGACAGAACCGCCATATACGGACTGCCCATGCATGCTTCAGCACTGCCAGGGCGTACAATTCCTTTTCATACATAAGGAATAGCTCTAGCTTTATTTTTATGTGTATTGTATGCCAAATTCTCAAAGAACCTAGCAAAATCCCAGTTTTTCAATACCAGAAATCGTCATCTCTTCTGATATGTCCAGATGGATTTCTGATACACCAAGAGCTAACTCTGCTCTCGGTTCAGGCAAAGCTGTCACTTCCTTCCGCAGAAGTCTTAGTGGAAACGGAGTCTGAGTGATGGAGTGAGACTACATCAATTAATCCTTACATAAGCTCCAGTGAACATATGCATCATCTGGTAATGTCTTACATTGATATTTAAAAGGTTCTTACTACTGGGGAGACCCAAACCTTCACACCTCAGGATATACAACAGAAACTCTTTTTACCTTCAACTTGTTCTGCTTCTGTGTGAGATAGGACATGTTCTGATGCTTCAGCCTTAACGACAAAAATTATAGTGGACAATTACAAATAATGCACACCAAAGTTCTATTTAATTTTTCTTTTATCAGGAAGCTAGCATTTCACTCTAATCTGCATTCTCATTTAAGCAACATTTTATTTTTCATTACTCCCTGAATTTATTAAATAAAAGGTCGTAAACAATATGAAGATCTTAGCTACACCTGGGATCACCAAGACTACTGAAATAGGCAGACAGTCAAACCACCATTACAAAATTACATTTTAGCTGACTTAATTCTATAGAGAAAGTCTAATGGCTCACAGATTTTTCCCCATAGGCCAGCTTTAGTAGTATGCCACGATAGAATAAACTGTGGAGCTATGTCACGTGTACATGGACTGTTTCATCCCATGATAGAATAACTGTGGAGATATGTCACGTGTACATGGATTGTTTCATCCCATGATAGAATAACTGTGGAGATATGCCACGTGTACATGGACTGTTTCATCCCATGATAGAATCACCTGTGGAGATATGTCACGTGTACATGGATTGTTTAGCCTTTCTTTTCCTCCACATTTTTGGCCCTAAAAAATGCCAAACTAAATACTTTTCTAAGTAAAGTGGCTCTTACAGTTTCTCAGGTTTTTAAGTGTATATAAAGTTACAGTGATTATGAATTTATAGTCAAAATTTTTATACTATAAAAATCATTGTTGATGAATCTCAAATAAAAACTGAAAATTTCCCTCATCCCATGAATTAAACATTTTAATTCATCATTAAATCAAATTTTCTGTCAGTATCAGCTAGCATGTCTTATACATCAACATTTTTCTTAGATTTCCCAAATATTATTTCCAACATACTAAATACAAGCCAGCTGTTATTAAAAAACAAACTTGTTATTTTCTGGAAATAAGAAAGTATTGATAAAGTTTAATCAGCAACTATTCAAAACTCTAAAATAAACAATTTTCAGGTTATACTGTACCACACCTTCTCCATTTCTTCAGCGAGATTAGGAAAGGACACCAGGGACCACATCTCTGTTTCCTTCGGCTGGGTCGAGTCTAATTCTAGGTGCTCTTCAATGAGAGGCAATGCTGTAAATGACTTAAAGATCTCTGGTGGGAATGCTGGCACGCCTGGGACATCATCGTGACCCGCTAAAGGGCCTACAACAGGAGCGCTAGGGTGTGTCTTCTCCAAGCTTTAGAAGTACAAAATGTCTAGCGTTAGATGAGGTGGGAAACACTGGGTTTGCAACTGAAGAGACATTTGATTGACAAGGATATCAGGTAAGCAATTATAACGCGTCAAGTGATCAAAGGTGATTCGGATGCAAAATTGATGGCCCACGAGTTGAAGATGGTAATGCATCTCGAGAGATATGAAGTGGAGACACGAGACGTGCATTTAAAATATTGCAGTAGTCATTCATTATGATAAGAGGGCATAGAGCAAGCATCACTGGCTAGGCAAATTGAACGTATGAGAGTCTGGAGGCTGCTGTTTAGTCATATTTACATGAAAAAAAAAAAACCAGCCCCAGAATTTCATTTCAGAATGGAATAGTAACCTCTCCAGAGAAGTTTTGACAATAAAAGTTTTTGGTTTTGCTTTTTTTTTTTTTTAAACAAAACAAAACAAGCCAACTCCAAGTTCAGAGTAAGTTTCCTTTGAGGTAAAGTTTGTAGTGTAAACTGAGGCACAGGCTTTGACAGTGTCCATGTCGCACAGGGACAGCATTTCTATAGCTCATTTAGTGCTGGAAGGACAAATCACTTTCTGGCTGACACCTGTGTTATTCCCCCATGTTGGAACATTGCAACATCTTCACCCCGAGTTACCAAGTGATGCTTGCCATTATAGGCACACCATGGACAAAAGCTCCTACTACATGAGCCAACCAGGCAAAACAGAAAACTGCCCTACTTTTTTTATTCTCAAGATCCTTCTTAGAAAAAATAAAAAAATAAAATAAAAAAATAAAAAAAAGATCCTTCTTAGGATAACTTGCTTAACTCTGTTTTTCACACTTTCAAGACACACTCCAGCCATGACCCTCCTCTTTAGGGTAAAAACAAAATTCTCACAGGTGTTTTTGTATACACTGAATTTTTAATTATCAACTCAAATATAGAAGAGCAAATTTGATATTACCTATTGTGATACAAGATGTATAATACAATCTTATGTAAGAAAAATCTAAGCTTCTAAGTGTATAATATATTACAACCTAAGGTATTCTAAAAATGAAATTTATAGAAAATATGTTTCTATTCCAGATAGGGAGCAGACACCCAAAGCAGCTCTCTGTGACTCGTTAAGGGTCTGGGATCTAGTCTATGTAGCTCCCATGATACTGGATTTCCACCTTCACCTACCGCATCTGGTGAACCTGCTAACTGATATCTTCTCTTCTATTGGCCAATACTTAGAAACCAGTTTGTTCAAAGCCAGGTGATGGGGAGAATTGTGGTAATGAGACCCAAGCACAATGGCAAGACACAGCAGAGGCAGTTAGTTCTTCATCTCTGCGTGGCATGGGTGACTCTCTTACTTCCCCTTTCATGACTCGGAAGAGATGACTCCTCAGGAATTCTAGGTGGGATCATGTGTCTGCTGCTCCACCTTCATGTGAATTTTTATAACGAGGCCATTGCCCTGACCAGAAAGTTCTTCCATGTATGTGGTTGACTGGGTATTCCCTATTATCTTCCAATTCCCCTATCATTTGGTAATGATATGTGAAGAGGGTATGTAAAGAGGGGTTCCCTTTTTGGAACATTTTCAGGGATGAACCCAATTGTGCCAGTTTATGTACACATCTCCATAGAATGGTGTCTTCCTTGAGGATATTTTACCTCCACTGTTTCTTATATTACTAGATTTCTTCTAGAAAACCTCTCTTATGTCTAAGTCACTAGTTATAGACCAAGGTCAATGCAAAGGGCAACAGTTAACTGAATGAATTAGGAAGTCTCCTCTGGAGTCCATAATGGGAATATAAACTTTTCACTTGGAGAATTGTAACCAAATAAAATCACTTTGGTTTATTGCATAGTTAGATCTAAATCATCCTTCCCCATGACACATGTCTGGACCGTTGGTGCCCAGATGGTGGATGGCTTGGGATATGAGGTCTGACTGAAGGCAGGGGGTCACTGAAACTGAGTTTACAGGCCCAGCCAACATGACAGTTCCTGCTGTGACACTGTGGGCTCTGGCGGGTTTTTCCTCCCCTGGGTTGCTTCTTGTGTTTGGTCATAGCGATGAGAATAGTACAGATAGGGATTTAAAAAAATTGTTTTCACTGTCTTTTTCTATTCTATTCTAAAGTCATTGTGTGCATTTGTTTTATTTTGTTTTCCAGACCCTCTCCTGTTTGTATGTAGACATAAGAAAAGGGGCCTATCTGCCTTTGCTGCATATGAATGTCATAACTAAAGAATGATTGGCATTTGGAAGTGGCAAAAGTATGTGTTGAGCAAGTGATAAATTAATGAAATAAACTTAGCAGCTAATAATTAATGGAAGAAAACCAGCATAGATTAACACTTTTTCATTTTTGTCATCTTGTGATTTATAATAGACCTCTGTAGTATTGGGGAGAAAAACCTTCCATGAAAATATTCCGAATAATGAAGGTTGGATGTATAACTCTTAAAATGAAACACCAAGAAATAGTTTACATTTTCATGCCTTGAAGGTTAAGTTTCAATGTGAAACACTTTATAAAATCTAACAATGCATATGTGTGAGGCAATAAACTATTAAAATCTGTTGTCTAAATAAGTATTTATCTCTAGCTCATTGCCTAAGCCAAAATAAACTGCTAATCATGCCACATGCAGAAGAATGTTCTTTATTGTAAGCAATGCCATATGTCTGCGGAGGTGGGGTCTCCTTTCGCTCCCATCCACTCTCGGAAGGTCGGGGGGCTTCCAAAGTATTTCACAAATTCTATTTGGATCTAAGGAGCAACCCAAAATGAAGGCTGGTGAATCATACTGTGTGCCATGTGCTTAACAGTTTGAATTTTAAACATATTTAGTAATACTTAAAATATGTCTGTTAACAGGCAATTCTATAAGGTATACCAAGCCAAAATGTCATAGTTCTCAGTATTGCCTTTAGCCTATACTCCAAACAATACAAATCTCTGGGTTTCTCCTTGAGCACCTTATGCAGAGTCTAAACAGGCTCATGTAGGTCTCACGATCTATCCATATGGGGACATCTTTTATCATATTGCCCTGTAAAGGCCAACCCCATTGCTTCTGAAATTAAATGCTGTATAATTCTCGGCCTAGTCAAAGGTGTTGCATGGTCTTTAGTGTGCTACACCACATTCAGCTTCTTCTGCGTGGGTCACATCTAACCTGTTCTACTGCTCAGACAGTGAGGGCAATAGTCATTGCTTGTCACCCTTCTGCATCCCTTACACTCCAGCTGAGATTTTGCACGGCATGAGAGTTCCTACAACAACAATAAACTGAATGGAAATGAATTGAAGTAATCTTCTGGGTGCAATGGGCTCTTCCCTGGTAATATGCTTCATATCACCTGCCAGTCCAGTGATCTCCCGTTTCATTCACTAGGCTCCATGGTGAGTCTCAAATCTGACTCACTGATAAATGTGAATGGGGTGTAACATCTCCTGAGGAATTACTTAAAGGTGTACAGCAGGTGATAAGATTTGCTTTTTAAACTTATTTATTTATTTATTTGAGGCAGGATCTCACTCTATAGCACTGATGGCTTGGAAATCCCTCTATTGACCAGCCTATCCTTGATCTCACAAGGTCTTCTGGCTTCTCCTTTCTGAGAGCTGGGATTAAAGGCATGCACCATTAAGGCCACCCTGAGACTGCTTTCTTAATGCCTCCATTGAGATTGCTTTAAGGTAAGGTTTTAAAGTCCATGGCTCTGTTTTCTGAGATGTGGTTTACTAACGTAGTTTACTGGGTTTGTCAACAGCAATATTAAAACAAGTTGAATCAATGCTCACCACTTCCTTCTCAGATAGTACAGAACTTCCAAAGCCTACTCGCCATCGCGTTATTTTAGAGAAGCCATAGAACTATGCCGTACTCCCGACCGCCCCAGCCTGAGTATGACAGCATCCTGCTTGGTTTCTCTTTCCACACAGTTCTTGAGATGGTTAAGCTTCCACTGAGAGTCTAATTATTAGTACTTTTTCTTATGATCTCACTATGTTTATGATGCTGACTATGCATTTTAAAATGCAAACAGACAAATTAGAAGCCCTTCCCATAGTAAGGTAGCAAAGGGAAAGTGAAAGCAATGTCTAGTGTTTGCTGAAATAGAAAAAGGCACACACTTTGAAGATATATAAAAAAAAACACAAACATTAAAAATGGGGCCCAATGCCTGCTAATTGGCTTGGGCCTGTGATCCAGGAAATCTAAAGATGGTAAGAAAGCATAGAAGCACACACTTCCAAGCATTCTCTTCTATTTTCTGCAAGGTGATCAAAGTAAAAACTTTATGCACAAGGCTTTGTATAATTAAGGAATAAATAAATAAACACTGGCAATTTATTTGTACTCAGTAAAAACCTAACTCCCCTAACAGAATGTGTTGTGTGGTAAGTACCCTTGCCTAAGGAACACTGTCCCGGACTGAGCAGGTTTGGTAGTAATCACAGTATGCTAACCAAAGAGACTCAACGGGGAAAGCTGTATGGTTTCCTTGGGTGACTCGATCAGGCACCAAAACGTGAATGGCTGGGACAACGAAAGACAGAGTTGGGTTGAGTTGTTCATAGATCTAGGTCACGTAGTTGATAACAAAATTCAAAGTAAGAGTCAGTTCATTGCTCTAGAAATCCAATCATGCTTTAAACCAGGTCCTTAATATAAAGTTATCCTAAAATTTTGAGTTTTTGGTTGCTCCTAACCTCCATTTTTTGACATCTAAAGTTTCAAACATTTTGTATGTGAAGTTAGTTGTCCAAAGTAATGGCACAGAGCAAATGATGGTATAAAGACTTGGTTTGCTATTTTAATGCTTACATATATAAACTGATGAAATTGTGAAAAGACAGAACAAACAAGAAATGTTTTACCTTTCATCAACTCACCTTTTGCTTTTCTCAGGTGGCACCTGGAATAAACACAAAATTAAATTTATGTGTAAAAATAAGTGTAGGCAATGTTTACAATGAATCGCTTAGAAAAAATACTCAAAATAATTTTCCTGCCCCTCCCTGTCATTGACACAGATCAAAGTAGCCTTGGCTAGCCTGGAGCTTACTATGCAACCCAGGCTGGTCTTGAATTCATAGAGATCTGCCTGCCTTGGCCTCCCAAATTATGAAATTAAAGGCACTCATCACAATGCATCAAAGCAGTTTTCTAATATGACAATCATATAAGACATATGCTACAAAGGCTGAGAAATTATATTTTGGTATTAGAAGAGATTATGGAAAAACTATCCCTGAAACTTACATTTCTTAATTAAGAGCCAATAGTGGTTTTTAAATAATAATATTAGTAGATAAAATTTTTTAAAAGTATCCATTGCAATATTATTTTAAATGAAATGTGCTGTTGTTTATTATAGTAATGCACTAACACGATGGTCCTTTTAGAATTTCTGTATTTTAAATGGCCATTGAGTATGCCTACTAGAATATTTATTGAGGTGTTTGATCAGAGTGTTACCTGTGGCCTAACAAATGTGATTTTATTAATAGAAGAATTCCTTTGGGCAGTAACAGGCATTTTTCTGTCACATAGATGTTGACACTGGGTTCCATGCCAGGCCTGAAGATCAACTAGTTTTTTTTTTTTTTTTTTTTTTTTTTGGTTTTTCGAGACAGGGTTTCTCTGTGGCTTTGGAGCCTGTCCTGGAACTAGCTCTTGTAGACCAGGCTGGCCTCGAACTCACAGAGATCCGCCTGCCTCTGCCTCCCGAGTGCTGGGATTAAAGGCGTGCGCCACCACCGCCCGGCTAAGATCAACTAGTTTTGCTTCTTTCATATGGACATTCTTTGCCCACCTGCAGCAAGACTTCTGGCAGTTCACCAAACGGATTCCCTTGTCTTCTTAGACATTTTGCTAGTCTGCATCTCTAAGTTTCCTACAGCTTAAATGTGGCGAGCGGAAAGTTCCTCAGGCCAGCCCTGAGCAACGAGGCTGAGGGTGGTACCGGCTGCCACTTGTATGATGGTGAAGATTCTATACGCCAGGACACATGAATGCCCGCAGAGAGCTCTCCAACAGATGCTGCCCCTGGTCTGCCCTCAGTGATGAACTGGTATGGTAGAGCCATTTCATGTTTTGTGTCTGTCACAAGAATCAAGCAGCACGCTGATATATCACAAATGATTTTAGTGCAGCCATGCAGAGAATGGTGGCTGAGATAAAAAGCATCAGAAACGTATGCAGCAGTGCTCAGAAAATACATAAGCAGTTCGTGAACATTATGTCATTTTATACTAATTCTTTAAAGTGCTACCGTATCCATTTAATTAAAGACTGACAGATGTGCTCAGCTCCTGACAGAAATAATAGCAATTCTGTCCTCTTACTAATTTAAGCAATATTGCAAGTCAGCCACTCTTCTTCCCCTCATATTTAAGATCACAGGACAGAAGACAGCACTCAGTAGCAAAGGTGCAATATTTTCCTTTTGTTATTGCTTGGCTTTATATTTTTATCTCCTGACACAGGAGATGACAAGGTATTTACGTGAAATCCAGATCCCAGAACTGATGCCCAGTCTCCCACGGCGGACACAGAACTTACTCTGAACAGTAACCATGCCACAGCCAGCCAGGAGTGCTGGCATACCGAGAGAGAGACAATAACAGAAACAGGGATAAAGTTACTTACTTTTTACGCAAGGGACTTTTAAACCATGGGCTTAATAAAGGAGAATAATCCATGTGTCTTAGCAACTTATCATTTGTTTGCTTTAAACATATAGGTATTTATACATCACTCCTTTGCCTAAAATCTTTCCATGGTTCTTTCTGTCCTGAGTATCGAAAGCCAAACTGCTCAATTTAGTGCCCAGTTCAGGATGGTCACAATCTCACTCAATCTACTTTTAGCAAACAACCTCTCAAACGCTGGCCACACGCTCATTCCAGTGAAGGACTTCTCTTGTGTATGGTCTCGCCATAACCAAAAGTTCCCTAGGAAACTAAGCCTTTCTGATGCAGGGGATGTAGTGAGGTAGAGAACTTGTCATTTCCAAGATCAAGCATGACTTGGTGTCTCATCTCTCCCTGACCTTGCTTCTGTGTGGCTGTTTCCCTAGCTTCAGGATAGCCTTCTGTGATGGTTTCCTGACCCCATCACAGCCTTCTGGGGTGTGAAGACTGGGAGAGTTAATCCCATTTGGGAAAGACAATAGCTTTACAGCTTTATAATTAAAACTAAAAGTTATTTAAAAAAATTCACCTCTGAGGGCAAGCTTTAATTCCCATGCATTTCTCTAAGTTGTTGGTGTTATAGGATGTAATTATGCAAGAAAAATAAAAACCTGTAGGGGGTGTATGATATTAGAATGGCATACTACGAGCAGGGAAATTAATACCATAATGTCAAGGAGGGAGTGTTGAAAATCAGTTTATTTCTTCTTAAATGAAAACTCAAGGCTTTTAACTAGAAAGAATAAAACAAAAAAAGCATAAAATCTCATCACAGAAAGAAAAATCAGTTAATATTTTGAGGTATGAACTTCAAAATGATGTTTAAATATAGCTAGAGTGTACGTGATGCATTCTTGCCGTTATTTTTTTTTTTTTTTTTTTAAAGCAAAGACCACAGCCTACCCAGGCCGGAAGTGATAACAAGTACATCCTACTCTATGTGGATCCTAAGGCCAGAGCAGTCAAAGCTGATACTGTGAGTGCCCCCATCCCTAAAGAGACCAAGGTCTAGAAGGCCCAGCTAAGGCACACATTTGACCCACAAATCTGAGATAATCATGTGTGCTGTCTGGGCCATGAAGTCCTGTGGGAACTTATTACACAGCCAAGGATAGCTAATTGGAATGCTACTTTTCATTCTTCACCTTTTTGTTTTTTTAAAAAAAGATTTATTTATTTATTTATTTATTTATTTATTATGTATAAAGTATTCCTCCTGCATGTATGCCTGCTGGCCAGAAGAGGGCACAGAGATCTCATTATGGATGGTTGTGAGCCACTATGTGGTTGCTGGGAATTAAACTGGGGTCCTCTGGAAGGGCAGCTTCTGCTCTTAACCCCTCAGTCATCTTCCCTTCTTTTTGTAACAGAAAGATTTTAGAAAAACAAGGGAGAAACAAGCAGAAGTGGTAAACTGGGAAAAGCCTAAACATATTAGAACACCAAGTGTTTTCCACTGACTTTGAGAGAACTTGTTGGCTACAGTGGAAGATGCATGTCAGTGTGCACATGTGAGCATCGTCATGAGAGCATGCACGAAGACCTGCAGACTGATTAAGGAAGAGGCTTAGTTCCCAGGAAAGGATTAGGTCCAACAGACCTAGAACAAAGTTTAAGAAAGCATTTTTGGGTCGGGGTTGTGTGTGTGTGTGTGGGGGGGTGAGTTTCTGAATCCACAGTGCAACAGAAACAAAATAAAATAGTCTTTAGAATTTTCCTCTATGATTTTGCATTTATATTGAATCTTATTCATTTTAAGCTTGTTATCTTTATTCTTTAAAACCCTATTTCTTCCTGTTCTCAAATAAATGCTTAAATCATCATCCAAAATTGTTAACTTATAGTTGGTATTTCAGATGGCAATGAATCCATAGATCTAAAGAGTAAAAGTAAGAAATCCAAATAAATAAAAGCAATTTATGCAAGTAAAGTACAAAAGGATATGAAAATAGATTTCTTGTAGACTACATACCGACTGCTTAGTTCAGTTTCTCCCTCACCTGGTCATAGTTCTGCTGTTGTCCACCCAGCTGAGCATCTTTCTCCATTGATTGGGAATATTTGGAATCCTCACGCATACCCTTCGATCTACTAACACTCCGTTCCACTTTCGTTTTACTCCTCTCGTCTTTAAGCGTCTCCATCTCATGCTGTAGGATGTATTCGAGTTGGTTCTTATTTTTTTCAGCTTCCTGTTGGTGAGAAAGTAGTTTCGCTGTTGGTCTAGCTTCAGTTACATCTCCTCGCCAAAGGGCATCGTTCAGGAATCTATGTTCACTGGCACCAACGTTTTCTCTAATTGACCCGAGGAAGCTGAGTTAAACAACCTGGGGTAATGTGGTAGCTTTACAATTAGCATCAATAGAGCTATGAGGAGGCTGGGAAAAAAGAATAGTAATTAAAAAAAGCTTCCATTTTTATTAAAACAAAGCCCAGGCATTTTTCCAGGTTTTCATTTTTAAGGCCATGATGAACAGCGGCACCCCAGAAAGTCCTCAAAATGGGGGTGCTTACAGTGTCAAGGATCAGAATTTATTCTACAAAGGAAAAGATGAAAAAGAAAAGTCCTCCCCACATAGAAAAGTCACTCAACATTTATATGAACTTACTGGTAAGTCTATGGATATACATTTTGATTTTATGTATACTGTATTTTGCTATACACATATAGTATTTTCATTAAAATGTTGTTTTTTTTTACAACAAAATATATCTTCACCAGAACAGATAATAGAATATATTTGGCAACATGGTGTTACTTAATTTGTAAATACCTTACCAGTGCTTTGGTCAATTCAAACCTTTTTCTATTAAAATTCCTTATACCTTAATTGGAATTTTCTGTACATTTTTGCTTTAGAATAAACTTTTAGAAGTGAACTTAATAAGTGAAATGGCTTCATCTCCCTCAAGACCTTCACCGTGTGTTTCTTTCAAAGAAGTAACAATTCATGTTGATACAACAGAAACATGGGAAAGATGATTTCTTTTTTTTTTTTGGTTTTTCGAGACAGGGTTTCTCTGTGGTTTTGGAGCCTGTCCTGGAACTAGCTCTTGTAGACCAGGCTGGTCTCGAACTCACAGTGATCTGCCTGCCTCTGCCTCCCGAGTGCTGGGATTAAAGGCATGCGCCACCACCGCCCGGCTGAAAGATGATTTCTTTTGGCAAATATTAGGTATTTCTGTTCCTTACGTCCTAACAGAACTGCAGGTGAGTAGCGCCGCTTGGTAAAGTGAGATTCAATGATTAGCACCTAACTTTACATCCTACAGTAGCTGTCTTATGCTCAGCAATAACCACATCTACGCACACCAGCAGATTTCTTTATGCTTATGTATCAATGTGGCACAGAAATAATGGTAGCATAAAACTTTCAAGCTGGGAAACTTATGTTTCTTCTCTCTTCATCTATGATCCTTCATAAAAAAAAACTATCTGTACTTTTATTAAATGTTGTCCTAAATCATACTAATTTTTTGTATTACATTTTCTGAATGATGTAGTTCAATAAATATTTTACATAAAAATCTATTGATTTTTTTATTATTTCATTATAAAACCTAGTCTCTTTGTTATTAGCTACCCTTAAAATTATATAATAAATGAATTTTATATTTTGTTTAAAAAGTTATATAGAATATAGTAATGTATGTAGCTATTTATATTCTTTCTATGTCCATTTATAGCTGTTTATACATCATTTCAATTTTACCTTGGCTAGAATCGAGAAAGAGCAGAAATAGACAATATACTCATCTCCTTAGCTTTAATTGGAACCAGGAGTCAGTTCTTCATTCCATTCTTGTCCATGTGTATGGGCATCTGAGTGTGGGTATGTGCATGTTTGTGTGCAATTTCCTGTGCAGCCCAGTAGAGGGTATCAGATCTGCTGGGGCTGGCTAAAGGCTGTTGTGAGCCATCAGACATGGGCTGGGAACCAGGCTCCAGTACTCAGCAAGAGCAGCATACGCTTTTAATTATGAGCCCTCTCTCCTCTTCTGAGAAGAACTTACAAGTAAGTTGCATATTGGCAGTTTGAAAGAAACTCTTTTTCTTCATGGGAAAGGGCTTATTTTCCTTCTGAATTGCTGCTTTAGATAAGAATGAACATTGTGCCCTAAATATATTTGCATGCATAAATGACTGTGTGCACTGATGTATTGTGCATATGTGTATGTGCGTGTGTAGTGTGTAAATATAAACTCAGTGTGCGTATATATGCATATGCATGTATACAGGATGCACACTTGGTTTTTAAGATCCAAGTTTAGAAAGTTCCTGCTGCGCATCCTCTGGGCTCACTGTCACTCAGAGGTACTCCCCTTACCTGCAAAGCCCATTTCAGTTGCTCCTGAAGGGTTTTCTTCTCCATCTTCAGCTCTTCTGCTTCTTTCTAGGAAGTAAAAAGAACGACATTCACTCTGGTGCTTTTCAGATTTACTTTCTGTGGTTATGACATGTCTCAAGTTCACCGATTGCCAGTAGGATGGATTGAACACATCTCGCTAGAAAGCTCTCCTATGCAGTGGTGGATACCACCTGACGCTGTATCTTCCGTTGATTTCTCAAATGCATGCTAACCTCGAATCTGTAGATTACAACTACTGCAGTTGAAACATTTCCCATTTTCTCCAGGTCTGGCATATTTCAATGGAAATGTTTGAAATGTGACTAGACCAAGAATCTCCAATTTTAAATTATAGTCCAGGTTTAGCAGAAATAAGTACATCACACATTCAGAAAACCTACGGTGGATATCGTTGAGAACTGTATCTAAAGCCCTGTGTGTGCCTCTTGTGTGTCACGTCAAGCTCCTTGAGGACAATCTAGGCGGCATCTAACCACTGTACACTCTGCACAAAAAGAGAATCACCAACACTGATGTGCAAACAAGAGTAAGTGGCCCATGGAGGGAAAGGAGGCCTGGGTAGGATTCATGCCTTCATGGCCTTTGGTATGGGAGTAAGGCCTACTTGAGTTGTATAAGGTACTCCAGAACTCAGAGAAAGCCTCTGTCTTTACAGCTTAAAAACAAGGGCAAAGTTTGGAACAATCCCAACCGTGAAAGACTCAGTGGAAGTCACACGAAGGAGAAAACTGAAGACAAGAGTCCAATAATTTTGCATACAATATGTCCACCCCTTTTTCTAACCTCTCAACCACACACACAAAGGAAAGATTCAAAACAACCTGAAAAAAAATCAAAGAATTAAAACAAGTGTCTGGATAGACATATAATTTCTACTCACACTGAATCATGTTCATCAAAAGCAGATCTCAGAGTTTCAACACACATTACTCACAATCAATAGTGGACTCACTATTAAGAGAAAAGAAACCAAAAAGAGACCCCAGGACAGTCCTGACTTAGGATTACCACAGAACACTTTTAAAGCAGCCATCATGAGCCGGGCGGTGGTGGCGTACGCCTTTAATCCCAGCACTTGGGAGGCAGAGGCAGGCGGATCTCTGTGAGTTCGAGACCAGCCTGGTCTACAGAGCTAGTTCCAGGACAGGCTCCAAAAAACCACAGAGAAACCCTGTCTCGAAAAACCAAAAAAAAAAAAAAAAAAAAAAAAAAAAAAAAAAAGCAGCCATCATGACAGTGCCCAATATGTCTATGAAGGAATTGACAGAGATCTCGTCAAACACAATAAATGGCCAAATCGCAGCAACGGTAGCATTCACAATTAATCATGGTTTAAAAACTGAATGTGTGGACAGAACAGCAAGTTGGCTATGACATTGAAAGAGTGAAACCATGTAGACATACCAATGTAAAATATGTAAATACAGAGATAAACCTTTAACAAACGTTTGAGGAGCATATAAAGTGATGTCGGATTTCTGTCACCCAACTGTATCTTTATCTTTGTACAGGGACAGAAAGAGGTAGAAATGGGTTTGAACCCTTGGCAAATGTTACATACTCAAGATGGTGTGCACACTCCCACTTAGTGTGATAAGAACAATCATGGCCCCATGCAACAAAACCAAACTGTTGAAAACAATGAAACAGTGACAATAAGAAAGGAAAACACAAACAAACACACAGCAGGAAATAGACAATGTGAAGGCTGCCTTTTGACAGAAACACTAACATCAAATAAAAATAAAAGACTGGGGCTAGAGAGATGGCTCAGTGGTTAAGAGCACTGACTGCTCTCCATGAGGACCTGGGTTCAATTCACAGTACCCACATGCCCGACACCCACAGCAAAATACAAATGCACATAAAATAAATAAACTTTAAAAAAAATAAAAACATCTTTTTTCTTTCTTTCTTTTTTTTTTTTTTTTGTTTTTTTTGGTTTTTCGAGACAGGGTTTCTCTGTAGCTTTGGAGCCTGTTCTGGAACTAGCTCTTGTAGACCAGGCTGGGCTCGAACTCACAGAGATCCGCCTGCCTCTGCCTCCTGAGTGCTGGGATTAAAGGCGTGCGCCACCATCGCCCGGCTTAAAAACATCTTAAAAAGGTAAAACAAATACCCGTAAATCTCCTTTAATAAAGCAATTGCTTTAATAAAAAGTTTGAAATCTGTATTATTCTTCGTATTGAAATCTGAGCGGAAATAACATCTACTAAAACAAAACCATGTAGCAATGGAGACACAGAGCAAACAAACCTCCTGCCACCAATCAGGGATCGCAAGGAAATGGAGACTAGAAACGTATGGCAAAGAGGCCAGAAATCGAGTCAGGCTTTTAATGTGACTCAGACACCCTCAGAGGAGACCAGAGCTCCAAAAGGGCAAGTGAGCCTCCAAAGTGGGGTTCTTAGGAGGCAAAACAGAAGTGACAGGCAGAAGATAATTTTATATGACTTAAATATATAAACTCAGAGAGGGTGTATCTTACTTGGATTTGAACCAGATCAAGTTCTCTGCTTGGAGACTTCCTGTAATTAAAAATATTTAAAAAAATGTATCAAGATATTTGAAAACACACCACTGCTTTGCTTTCCCTAGGACTTTAGACCATTTAAAAATCTTAAAAGAAATACATGCCTTTAACAGACACACACACACATACAGAGAGAGAGAGAGAGAGAGAATACTCATGTTCATATCACAGTGTATGCTTGGGGGTGAACATTTTTTTAAAGAAAGTAAGAGTTTCTTTTATTTCTAAAGAGTCAGTTCTTCGCTGTTACCTTGTGTTTGGGTCAGGGTCTCTTGTTTCTTCCTTTGCACTGCATATACAACTTGCTCCTGTCTCCCATCTCCTCCATGAGAGCGCTGGGATTATAGACATGAGCCATGCAGCTTTTTATGTGGGCCCCAGGAATCAAACTCAGGTTGTCGAGCCTATGTAGCAAATGCTCTTACCTGCTGAGCCATCTCCTCAACCCCTCACACATTAAACTAATCATTAAATCCATGAGACTTAAGCAGTAAATAAAGTAATAACTTCCCTGAAGCCAACTTTTCAATGGTATGATTAGAACATGATGTGGCTAAGATTTTGAAAGTGCACTAAACATTTATCTTCCCTGACCATGATTCTTCAAAGGACAAATTCTGTGTCTAATAAGTTTCTTTCCAGAAACTAATACTCTCTGCAATCACTGAATTCATTAAAAAACTTTACTGCAAATAAGGTATACCAAGAAAATTTAAATTACAATCACCAATTTATAATACTTACATTCACTTAGAAGAACCATGTTACAATAATCCACTCATAAAAATAGGTAATTATTTTTTTTTTAATGAAACTGAACATAATTAAAACCTGCCGAGGAAGAGAATAAGTTCCAAGAAAGGAACCAATCACACATCTCCACGCCTCACCTTTCTGAATCTTTCTCTTTTTTCTTTTCTGGCCTTGTGGATTTCTTGGTTCGATCTTCTTTACCTGATGGCTTTGCTTTCTGCACAGTTTTGAACAAGTCAAAATTAAAATAGTGTGAGTTATGGGAAGTGCATGGGAGTATATGCTGCTGAGCTTTCCCCTTCACCCTGAGTGAAACCATCTGAACAGAAACAGAGCAAAGTTAAATGATATACCTACTGTTCATATTTGTACTTAACAGAAGAGATAAGGCGGGGCTACTTGCGCATGCATGCCCACACGTGTGCAGGTCAAGGGTCCTCTACTGCTCTCTAGCTTCGCTTTTGAGATGCAGTCTCTCATTGAACATGGAGTTCACCATTTCAGCTCGACTGGCTGGACAGTAAGCTCCTGGAATCTGGCCATTTCTATGCCCCAGTGCTGGGGCTACAGATACACTCCACTGCGCCCAGTCTTTGACGTGGATGCTGGGGATCTACATTCAGCTCATCATGCCTGCGCGGTAAGCTCACTACCGATCCTAGTATCCTCTGGATCCATACATTTGAGTTTTCCAGTTCTGCTATGGTGTGGCCTATGGCTCCTGAAAGTCACCTCATCTGCCATACTTGTAGTAGAGCCAACAGGACATGGAGAAATGTTAGGATGACATCATACAAAAAGACCATTAGTGATACATTTAAAAACTAAGGTAAATGACTCAGAATACACAAGTTTATTGAGAAGACGCAATCCCATGTCCTGAATGTTTAGAAGTTGAACCTGAAGGGAAACAGGGTTATCTGAAACTGCAAAGAAACATGAAAAAACAGGCATATTTTATGTGAGACTTTGTATCCTTAGAATCATTGAGCTGGCAAAGCTGCCTTCAACTGGTGTTTAGTCTGACGAAATGACACACACGCAGAAGTGAAATTCAAATTATACTAAATTGTGCAACATACTTGGTACAAATTTGTGTCTTAAAACCATCAGTATATCATAGCTGAACATGTGTTAAAGCATTTCTGAGACAGGATCTAAGTTTTCTAGACTAGACATGGTCCCATAATCCTCCTGCCTCAGCTTTCAAATGATAAAATTGCAAGTAAACATCAGCATGCCTGGGCAAAATATTCTTGAACTACTCTGAAGGACCAGACTACTTTATAGATGAGTGTAGATAAAGAATTTTTATCAACTATTAAAATTATATATAATAAAGACAAATGAAAACAGCATATGGTTATATTAAAAATTCCAATGTATACAAATATACTATCATGGTAAACTTATCATAAGATAAACATAGGTGAAATAATTCTTCATAAATAAAAAGTTACAGCCAGGAAGTAGTGGTATACACCTTTAATTTCATTATTCAATATCAGAGGCAGGCAGATCTCTGTGAGTTCGAGTCCAGCTAGGGTTACACAGAGAAACCTTGCCTCAAAAAATTCTGACTCTCAATCACTAACAAATTTATGAAGTTAAATATTTTCCATAGAAATGTCCTTCATGAAATTGAAGAGGATATCAGAAAGAAAGAACTCCCACGTTCACGGATTGGTAGAATTAACATAGTAAAAGTGGCCATTCTACCAAAAACGGTCTACAGATACAACTCAATTCCCTTCAAAATTCCAACACAATTCTTTACAGACCTAGAAAGAACAATACTTGACTTAATATGGAAAAACAAAAAACCCAAGATAGCTAAAGCTATCAGGTATCATCATCCCTGATTGAAAGCTGTACTACAGATCTATAGTAATAAAAACTGTATGATACTGGCATAAAAACAGACACATTGATTAATGGAATTGGATTGAATTCCCAGACTAAACCCACACACCTGTAGACACTTGATTTTTGATAAAGAAGCCAGAAATACATAATAGAAAAAATAATCTTCAACAAACAGTACTGATCTAACTGGATGTCTGTGTATAGAAGAATGCAAATAGAATCATATTTAACACGCTGCACAACACTCAAGTCCAAGTAGATCAAAGACCTCAACATACAACCAGATACACTGAACCTGGTAGAAAAGAGAGTAGGGAATATCCTTGAACACACTGGAACAGCAGACAACTTCCTAAACAACACTTATAGTACAGGCGCTAAGATCAACAATTAGTAAATAGGAACTCATGAAACTGAAAAGCTTTTGCAAGGCAATGGACACTGCCAATAGGATGAAATGGCAGCCCACAGAATGGGAAACATTTCACCAACTCCACATTTGAGAGAGGGCTAATATCCAGACTTTATAAACAACTGAAGAAACTAGACATCAACAAACCAAATAATCCAATTAAATATGGGATATAGAACTAAACGGAATTCTCAGTAGAAGACTCTCAGATGGCCGGGAACCACTTAAAGAAATGTTCAACACCCTTAGCCACCAGGGAAATGCAAATCAAAACTATTTTGAGATTTCATCTTACACCTGTCAGAATGGCTAAGATCAGTAACGTAAGTGAGAGCTCATCCTGGAGAAGATGTAGATCAAGGGGGAACACTCCTCCACTGCTGGTAGGAGTGTAGACTCATCCAGCTACTACAGAAGTCAATATGGTGGTTCCTCAGAAAATTGGAAATCTAGGTACCCTGAGATCCAGCTATACCACTTTTGGGTATGTACCCAAAAGATACTCCACCCTACCACAAGGACCGTCATTCAGTTATGCTTACAATAGCTTTTTTTCATCATAACCAGAATCTGGAAACAACCTAGATGTACTTCAACTAAAGAACGGAAAAAGAAAATGTAGTACATTTACACAACGGAGTATTACTCATCTATTCAATGAAACAACATCATGAAATTTGCAGGCAAATGGATGCAACTAAAAAGAAAATCATCTGGAACAAGGCAACCCAGACCCAGAAAGACAAACATGAGATGTACACACTCATAAGTGGATATTAACTGTTAAATAAAGGATAATCATGCTACAGACTCAGAGAGGCCAAGAAACAAGGAGGACTCTAGCAGGAATACACGCATCTCCCTGGTAAGTGGAACTAGAATAGATTTTTGTGAGCAGACTGGGAGTGAGTGGGGATTGGAACAGGAGGGATCAGGTGGGAGAAGAAAGGACTGAAGGAGGGAGTATGATGGGAGACAGGAACAGGAGGATATTTGGGGACAACGTGGAAACTAAGGGCAGTGGAAGTTTCCTGCAAACAATGAGGGCGATCCTAATGAAGGGTCCTAGTGATGGGGGATTGAGCCTGATCAGTCGTCTGTAACCAGGCAAGGCTTCCAGTGTTGGGACTGGAACACCAATGCGGTCACAAAACTTATGACCTACAACCTGCCTGGAAGATATGCTGAGACAATGGTGGCTCAGAGCTTGCAGGAATGACCAATCAGTGATTGGTTTAATTTGGGAGCCCATGCCAGACACTGCCTGGATGGCCAGGAACTAGAAGCAGGATAGCCCAGATTCCTAGGGTAGAACTAAAAAAAGTCAATGAAATGATTCCTAATGATATTCTGCTATACACATAGGTAGGTGCCTAGCTAGCCCAATTGTCATCAGAGAGGCTTCTTCCTGTAGCTGACAGGGGCAGATGCAGAGTCCCACAGCCTAACATTAGGCAGAACTCAGAGAAACCCACAGAAGAGGGATAGGAAGGATTATCGGAGCTTAAGGGGTCAAGGACACCATAAGAAAACAGCTCACAGAATCGTGAAGTAGGTGATCACAGAGACTTAAGCAGCAATCTTGGAGCTGCATGAGTCTGCACTAGGTCCTCTGAATACATATTATGGTTGTTCTTGTAGTTTGGGGTGCTTGTGGGGGGGGAGTTTCTGACTCTGTTTGCATGTTCTCGGGACCTTTTCCTCCCACTAGGCTGCCTCATCCAACCTTGAGATAAGGTCTTGTGCCTAGTCTTATTGCATCTTGTTATGTGCTAGGCTTGGTTGGTATCCCTGGGAGGCCTGCTGTTTTCTAGAGGGAGATGGAGGGGCACTGGATCTGGGGGAGAGAAGAGGCAGTGGTGGGAAGTGGAGGGGGAGAGGGAAAGGAGGCAGCAGTGGGGATATATTGTATTAGAGAAGAATATTTAAAAAGAAAAAAATGGTTAAAATGAAAAAATGTCTTTCACAATAACTGAGCTGTTTCTGTTTTCGTAGCATCCTTATGGATCTGATAGCTAATACTGAAATTTAGAGTATTAATTTGGGTTTTTAAATCAGCTTCTAAAAATTATGACTATTAGAAACACATCATAAAACAAGTAAATGTCACTTTGAGTCCCATTTCTATGGGACTAGGTCTTCTTGGGTATGGCATTTTTATCACTTGTGTGCACCAACCTCTGACTCTCTCATCCTCTGTATTTCACTTTCCAGTAGGGTTTTCTCCAATAATAACATCTGAAAATCAGTTTCCATCTGTTTATATTTCTAAAGATAAATGAAATAGATTTAATTAAAATAAAGCATCTCAGTAAGATTTATTTCAATACTTAGTTATTAATGTAATCCTAACTTTACTGAAGCATGAAAGAAAATGAGCCACTAGCATAACTTAATTTCTAAGTTGCCATTGTGACTGATCTGCCTAGATAAATAGGAGGCTCCAGGTTAGTGTTTCAGGAGTGCTTCTGAGTGGCAATGATGAATAACAAGCAAAAAGAGCATGCAGTGCCTTCTAGTTCAGGAGCTCGAGAAGCTGGGGGAACTGAGCGGGCGCTAACCTCTAATTACAACAGAAAATGGTTGTATGTGGAGTCTCTTCAAAAATCAAGGACAAAGTACAATATTAAATTAAAAATGTTATACTTACAGTCTCAACTATACTCTGATCATTTAAAGCTCTGAAAAACAAAAGTAACTATGCTATAATAAATATGTACAAATGTTTTAGTTATGAAGCACAGTAGATTTTTAACAGACTCCCTTGTCTTTTATCACAACCTCTTCTCGTGCTGTAGCCAACATCTAGACTCCTGCCAGGATCTTCCCTTCACGCATCCACACACACAACCCTTGGGGCGGCCGTCACCACACCCCGCCCCAAAATCCCACATCCTCTTTCTGAGTCAGCCTGATGAGTATCTTCCCCACCCCACCGGACCTCGCGTGGATCCCAGCGCTCTGGCCTAGTCTGGCCAGCCTTGGAACTACGGAACTGAGAGGAAAGCTGTACAAGTCGAACAAATCAAGTGGAAGACAGAATATCAGGTTTCAGAGACAAAATAGAGGGTCTTGACCAAACAAAAGAGGAACCTGAAAAATTAAACAAAAATAAAATAAAATATAGGAAATGAACACACAGGAAATGTTGGGCACTATGGAAAAAAAAACTGCCTCTAAAACATAATTATACATGAGGGGGAAAGATTCCAAATCAATGACATAGAAACCAAAGTCACAGAAAACTCCCCTATACTCAGGAATGTCTCACCCATACAGATATAAGAAGCACACAGAACACCAAACAGACAAGGCCAGAAAAGAAAGTCCCCATGGCATATCATAGCTAAAACACTAATTATATTCTAAAAATACTTACTGTGGCATGTTGTATAATCCAAGGAAATTGTTTAGAAAAATGCAACACCTAATGTCAAACTAACCCATGTTGAGAATTGGTGATTGGATCAGAACTAACTCACAGAAACTAAGATGACTCACTCACAGCCAGTACATTTCTGCACCCTGACCCTGGGAGTGTGATTTTCTTCTCAAAAGCCCCCTCGCATCATACAAAGCAAAATGTTTATTTGTATGCACACGTGCACACAAACACACAACCATGGCCAATGATTTACACTCAAAAATATTTTTTATTTACTTTGTCCCCCTGTTTTTACCTTTTCCTAGTTTGGAAATATTTAATCGGAACAGAAATGTGTGCACTATATAATACCTAGGAAGGGAAATCCAACATTCATGCTCGAGTGGAGAGACTTACAGTATCAGAAGCTTCTGTGAGTGTCTTCTCATAAGCTTATTCTTCCCAGAATTCCATCGTCCTGATTATACTTATTGCTAGTGTTTCTACTTATATACAGTGTAGGTTAGCATCATGTGATTACTGAAATCTGCGTCATTGTGTTTAAAATTCCAAGGCTACAGAAAAGCAGCCAGGAGCTACAATGAACTTTTCCACACTTCACTTAAATGCCTACATTTTAGTGTTTTGATAGGTTTCCTTTGTGTCTTAATCTCCATGTATGTATATATGACATGTATGTACATGTACATATGTGTGTATATATTTGATGAACCATTAAAATAAACTCTAGTTTTAAAAAACCACTAAGGATAACATAACAAAAGCTACAAGAGAAAAATCACAAATCATATATCTATCAGGAAAACTATCAGAATGACAATTGATTTCTCAATGGAAACTCTGAAAACATGGACAGCCTGAAGCAATGTATTTCATGTACTAAAAGACTCTGATAACCAACCTAAAATAATACATCCAGCCAAAATATATGATATGACTAAAGGGTAAATAAAAATGTTCAGGAGATAAGCAACCTACAATAATTATAAACAACCCAACAATTCTAAGGAAATACAGGAAACATTATTCTGGGCTGAAGAGAAGAGTGAATACAGCATATGACAAGAAGAACAAAGCCATAATTACTAAAACGGCTAGGAACACATGAAAAAATTCTCATAATCCCTAGCAATTAAGGGAATGCAAATAAACAACTTTGATATTTTATTTTACCTGAGTCAGAATGACAAAGATCAGTGGAACAACAGACCACAAATGCTGGAGGGGATGCCAAGGGCATGGGGCAACCCTCATTCACTGTTAGTAGAACTGCAAACTAGTGCAGCCCCCATGGAAATCGGTGTGACCCAGCTACACCACCCCTTGGCCCGTGGTCAAAGGATGCTATGTCATACTTCACAGATACTTGCTCAGCCGTGCTCATTGCTTCTCTACTCACAATAGCTAGGAGATATAAAAACTCAGTGTCCGACACCTGATGAATGGTATATACAGGAGAAGGTGGGGTGGGGTAAAGGGGAATATAGGGTACAAGGGATCTGATCATGGAAATGGGAAAAGGGAGTTCCTTAGGGAGGAAGAGGGAAGTAAATACAGAAGAACATGGGAGGAAGGTAAAGGGTGAATGGTCAGATATAGTTGATCTGATAAGGAAAAGCAGTAAGATCAGGCTCCTTATGGAAGAGGGAGGCAGGTGAATATAGGAGATAAATGTAGTTATGTAAAATAACAATGCTGATGTTGAAAAGAGCCACAAGGAAACACATTATTAACTGCTTACCTTAAAAACCGTAGTGCATATAACACAGTGTATAAATATACATATGTCATTTCCATAAACTTTTCTCATGGGGCAGATGGCACTTCCTCCAAGAGTCAAAGACCATCTAACAATTAACCCCAATACCAGACATGAGAAGACTTACTTTGGAGTTGTTGGCCAGGACTAAGGGACTCCCCAAGCATATAACCTACTCTTGTTGCCCTTGTCGCTTCTCAGAGGGACAATGTAAGTTTCCTTTGCTGAGGATACCATGTACTTTAGAAACAAGGCTCAGAGTCCCCTGAGATGGGACTGACCTGAATAACCCCTCCCTGAGGACTATCTTTCATGGTAACAAAAGGCACCGTGTGCTTACAAAGGTGAGAAGCAACCAACAATTCCACCCAGTTATGATGTCCAATAACCAGCATAGCATGATGAAGTGGTCACATAGGTATCTAGTTGGTTACCAATGGTTTTCTAACTGGACTTAAGACCCACTCAGGATGAGAGAAACCATGCCTGATACTGGAAAACTAGCTAAATACTCAGAGCTAAGTGAGGCAGTGGTGGCGCACGACTTTAATCCCAGCACTTGGGAGGCAGAGGCAGACTGATCTCTGTGAGTTCAAGGCCAACCTGGTCTACAAGAGCTAGTTCCAGGACAGGCTCCAAAGACCCAGAAAAAGCCTGTATTGAAAAACAAAACAACAACAAAAGTACTCAGTTCTAGTGAAATCATGGTTATTGGAAGAGAATTTACTATCACTAACTTACTAACCCAGCATTATCCCTAACAACAAGCTATAAACATTTGTATTTATACCACAGATAAGTGTACTCTTCACCCATCATCAAGGAAATTTCTCTTTGCAACCAACAGAGACTATGACAGAAAACCACAGCCAATCAAAATGCAGAGTTGTGGAGCTCCTGTCCGAAAGGCTTCATATACAAAGCACTCTAAAAGTTAAGACTCAGGGACCATTTGAGAAGAAAATGTGGAAAGATCGTAAGAGCCAGAGGGTCAGGGAGTTTTCTGTGAGATCATACTTCTCAATAACATCAGAAGCTACACCTGTGAACTCTCACCAACAGGACAGCCAGAACATGAAGTGGACAAGGAGGACACCAATGAGCAGGTCAAACTGGTTGGGGAAAAGTCACGAAGCTCTGTATGTATTAAAGAGTAATTGCTGCTTACTCTGCTCCTCATTCCTTGACAATCATTATTTCACACGCTATAAATGTGACCACCCTAGGTAGCTCCTGTAAGGGGAACCATATGCTTTTTGTCTCTTTGTGGCTGGCTTGTTTGATTTAGCATAATGTGCCCATGTTTTAGTCACATGTGACATCTGTCCATACTTCTTTAAAGACCAATGATCCATTGTGACACATTTTGTTTTTCCAGTCACCCACTGTTGGAAATTTTTGTTTGGATGCTATTAACAGTGCTGAAGCAAAAACATGTATATGTGTCTCTTCAAGACCTCAGTGGCATTTTTTAGTGTATTCCCAGGAATGGAATTGTTAGATAATGTTTCATTTACACTCACTCTTCATTTTTTGAGGAATCAGCATATTTTTTTTTCCATAGCATATTTTTATAACCTGTGTGTTTGTAATTTGAAAACATAAAATTATACATATGCATAATTAAAACTATATGCATGCATGTATACATATATATATGCATATATAGATACATACATACATTTAAGAGGCAGCTTTCGATGAAGACCTTATTTCTTATCTATGTCCCAATGCTTCTATTCTATGAACTCAATTTTATAAGGAAAAAATAAATAATTATTCTCAAAACTTACCTCTCTAACATATTTGTCTGATTTTCAAATATTTTCATCATCACGTTCATCCGTTTAGTCACTGAATAAGGAGCTTCTATTACAAAAAACATAAAGGTGTTGAAGTGGCTGAAGTTATACAATCAACCAATTCAGTGATACAGATGGGAAACTAAACCAGCATAAGGAGGTGACATGATACCTCCAGCTGCATTTACCTTATTTCATCCTATACATCATCTCTGGCTTCCAAAAGGAAATAGTTATATTACAAGACATGCTCAGAGGCAAAATACACACACACAACCTGAAGATAAGCAATTATGAGCACAGAATTCTGATACAGTGGGCATTTTTAAGTTATAGGGCAAGAATTTCAAACAACTAATTAACAGTATTACCTAGGGAAAAATTGGCAACATACAAGAGCAGATGGCAATATAAGCAGAAACTCTAATAAGTACAAAGAAGTCTTCAAGTTCTACAACAATGAAACAAAGAACACCTTGTGACTGATTCAGTCAGTAAATAAAAACAAACAACACAGGAAAATCTCTGCTACTCTTCTAGGAGCACTTGCATTGTGCCAATCACACCAGTGTTGTTGTGGGATTTCCCTCTGTATGCTGTGAATATGTTTCATTACTAGTGGTTAATAAAGCAGTTGCTTTGGCCTTTGGCAGGGCAGAATACAGCAAGGTGGGAAATCCAATCAGAGATAGAGGAGGAAAGAAGGCAGAGTCAAAGAGATACCATGTAGCTGCCAAAGGAGAAAGACACCAGAACCTTACTGGTAAGCCACAGCCTTGCGGTGCTACATAGACTAATAGAAATGGGTTAATTTAAGATGTAAGGGCTAGCTAGGGATATGTCTGAGCCATTGGCCAAACAGTGTTATAATTAATATAGTTTTTTGTGATTATTTGGGTCTGGGTGGCCAAAAAACAAACAAACAACAACAACAACAACAACAAAACCAGTCTCCACTTACAATGTGCTTTAATCTGTGAGGGCTCCTTTAATCATGATAATAACCAAATAATATTCTACTGTTGTCTAATAAATATGCCTAATCTATATGACTACTGTCAGGAAAAATGTGATTAAATACTTGGAATACTTTGGAAAACAATCTTCACATTTTTAGATAATTATTAAGGGTATTTTGCAAACCACTACAGCAACTCTCTTGAAAAGTCAGTGAGCACAGATGGTGACTGCACAGAGAGAACCAAGAGGTGAGTGACCAGCCCCTCAGTTGGATGATCAGTCTCTAGGCCCTGGGCCCTTCCCCCACTATCACTAGCTGACCATCAGGCAAGCCTCTTACAGGCAGGCTGCTCCAACATATGCCAAGTGGGTGGACCCTGTAATCCACAAGGTCCACTCTGCCGCCAACTACACCCATTCCCTGTGTCTCAGTGCCTCACTAAGACGTAGACGTAGACTACAGCTGCACAGACCTGACCAAGAGGTGAGTGACCAGTTCTTTAGCTGCACAACCCAGTCTCTAGGCCCTAGAACCCAGGGAAAACCTTGAGTCCCTCCCCACCCACCTCAGCTGTACAAGCTGGTTAGCAGGCAAGCTCCTGTAGGATGGCTGCGCCACAACCCCACACCGGATCTGTAATCTTTAAGTCCCATGCTCCCTTCCCCATCTCCACAACCTCAACAGCTAACTGAGACACAGATTGTGACAGCCATAGAGCTGACCAAGAGATGAGAGACTAGCCTCCCACCTGGACAGCCCAGTCTATAGGCTGTAGGCCCCAGGGTAAAACAACAGGCTCCTCCCCCACTCACCTCAGCTTCAGTGACTAAGTCAGCAGGCAAGCTTCCATTACCCCTCATCCTCTGCATCCTGTAATCTACAAGTCCTACTCACCACCAAACCCACCCATCCCCTGAGAATCGACTCACTGAGACACAGAGACTGCAATGATCAGTCCAAGAGAGGATCCCTGAGACACAGACAGCAACTGCAAGGATTGGACCAAGAGGCAAAGACACTGCTTCTACCAATTGGAGGAAGAGATGAGCAGGCGCCAATGCAAGAACACATTTAACAAACTAAAGAGCGATACGGCAACGCCTGAATCCAGTGGTCCTACAACAGGAAGACCTGAACATCCAAACCCAGAAGAAGCTGAAGAAAATGACCTTAAATATAACTTTATGAAGCTGATAGAGACCCTTAAAGAGGAAATGAAAAACCCCTTAAAGAAATGGAGAAAAGGCCAAACCAAAAAAAAAAAAAAAAAAAAAAAAGAGGGAAGAAATCTTAAAGAAAGCCAAGAAAACAATCAAACAGGTGAAGCAAATAATTCAAACAGTTCAAGGCTTGAAAATTAAAATAGAGGCAATAAAGAAAACACAAACAGAAGGAATTCTGGAAATGGAAAAGCTAGGTAAATAAACAGGAACTACGATGCAAGCATAACTAACAGAATATAAGAGATGGAAGAGAGAATCT
This sequence comes from Chionomys nivalis, assembly GCF_950005125.1. Taxonomy (NCBI): domain Eukaryota; kingdom Metazoa; phylum Chordata; class Mammalia; order Rodentia; family Cricetidae; genus Chionomys; species Chionomys nivalis. Next base: position 1,003,847 of record NC_080106.1, on the reverse strand, counting down.
CGGGAGTTAAAGATATGAGAGAGGAAATAGATTCATCTGTCAAAGAAAATGTGAAATTCAATAAGTTCTTAATACAAAACATTCAGGGAATCTGGGACAATATGAAAAGACAAACCTAAGAATAATAGGGTAGAAGAGGGAGAAGAACTCCAGCTCAAAGGCACTGAAAATATATCAACAAAATCATACAAGAAAACTTTCCCAACCTGCAGAAGGTTATGTCTCTGAAGGTAAAAGAAGCTTACAGAACACCAAATAAACTGGACCAAAAAAAGTCCCCTTGTCACATATTAATCAAACCACTAACCATACAGAACAAAGAAAGAATATTAAGAGCTGCAAAAGAAAAAGGCCAAGTAACATATAAAGGCAGATCTATCAGAATTACACCCAGCTTCTCAATGAAAACGCTGAAAGTCAGAAGGTTCTGAGCAGATGTACTGCAGACACTATGAGATCACAGATGCAAGCCCCAATTATTATACCCAGCATAGCTTTCAATCAGCATAGATGGAGAAAACAAGATATTCCATGACAAAAGCACATTTAAACAATACCTATCCACAAATCCAGCCTTACAGAAAGTCCTAGAAGGAAAACTTCAATTAAAGGAAGCTAGTGTACTCACAAAAACACAGGCAATAGATAAGCTCACAACAGCAAACCTTAGAGAAGGGAAACACACAAACACTACTACAGAAAAATATAGGAATAAACAATCACTGGTCATTAATATCTCTTAATATCAATGGACTCAATCTACCTATAAAAAGACTTAGGCTAACAGAATTGATATGAAAACAGTATCAATCCTTCTGCTGCATACAAGAAATACACCTCAAAGGGGTGGAAATTTTTCCAATCAAATGGACCTAAGAAACCTATCCTAATATCTAACAAAATCAACTTCAAACTAAAATCATTCAAAAGATATGGAGAAGGACACTTTATACTCATACCAGGAAAAACTCATCTAGATGAAGACTCAATTCTTAACATCTATGCCCCAAGTACAAGAGCACACACATTTGTAATAGAAACATTACTAAAGCTTAAATCACATATCAAACTCCACACACTAATAGTAGGAGACTTCAACACCCCACTCTTGACAGTGAACAGGTCTACCAGAAAGAAACTTAACAGAGAAATAAGAGAACTAACAGATGTCATGACTCAAACAGACTTAACAGACATCTATTGAACATTTTTACCAAACACAAAAGAATATACCTTCTTCTCAGCACCTCATGGAACCTTCTCTGAAACTGACCACATACTCAATAACAAAGCAAACTTCAACAGACACAAAAAAATTGGAATAACCCACTGTGTCTTATTGAATCATCATGGCTTGAAGTTAGAATTTAATAACAACACTAATTGCAGGAAGCCTACAAACTCATGAAAATTGAACAACGCTCAACTGAATCACCCCTGAGTCAAAGAAGAAATAAGAAAGCAATTAAAGACTTCCTAGAATTCAACACAAATGAATACACAACATATCCAAACCTATGGGACACTATGAAAGCAGTGCTAAGGGGAAAGTTCATAGCACTAAGTGCCTGCATAAAAAAAAATGGAGAAAAATCTCACTAGTGATTTAACAGCACACCTGAAAGCTCTAGAACAAAAAGTAGCAGACTCATCCAGGAGGAGTAGATGAAGGGAAATAATCAAATTGAGGGCTGAAATCAATAAAATAGAAACAAAGAAAACAAAGGATCTATGAAACAAAGAGCTGGTTCTTTGAAAAAATCAACAAGATAGACAAACCCTTATCCAAACTAACCAAAAGGTAGAAATAGAATATCCAAATTTTAAAAATCATAAATGAAAAGGGGGACATAACAACAGAAACTGAGGAAATCCAGAGAATCATTAGGTCATTCTTCAAAAACCTGTACTCTACAAAATTGGAAAATCTAAAAGAAATGATCATTTCTCTGGTTATGTACCACATATCAAAATTAAATCAAGACCAGATAAACAATTTAAATAGACCTATAACCCGTAAGGAAACAGAAGCAAAAGTCTCCCAACCAAAAATAGCACAGGGTCATATGGTTTCAGCTTAGAATTCTATCAGAATTAGCTCAAAGAAGAGCTAATACCTACACTCTTTCAATTGTTCCACACAATAGAAACAGAAGGAACATTGCCAAGCTCTTTTTACAAGGATACACTTACCCTGATACCCAAACCACAGAAGGACACAACTAAGAAAGAGAATTATAGCTCAATCTCCCTCATGAATATTGATACAAAAATACTCAACATAATACTGGCAAATCAAATCCAAGAACACATCAAAAAAAATCATTCATCATGAAGTAGGCTTCATACCATGTAATCCGCCATAAAAATAAACTGAAAGAAAAAAACCATATGATCATCTCATTAGATGCTGAAAAAGCATTCGACAAAATCCAACACCTGTTCATGATAAAGGTCTTAGAGAGATCAGGGATGCAAGGAACATATCTAAACATAATAACAGCATTATACAGCAATCTGACAACCAACAATAAATTAAATGGAGAGAAACTCAAAGCGATTCCACTAAAATTAGGAACAGGACAAGGCTGTTCATTCTCTCCATATCTGTGCAATATAGTGCTTGAAGTTCTGACTAGAGCAATAAGGCAACAAAAGGAGATCAAGAGATGCAAATTGGAAAGGAAGAAGTCATATTTTTGCTATTTGCAGATAATATGATAGTATACATAACTGACTCTCAAAATTCTACCAGGGAACTCCTACTGTTGATAAACACCTTCAGGAATGTAGCTGGATATAAGATCAACTCAAAAAAATCAGTAGCCCCCTATATACAAATGATGAAAGGGCTGAGAAAAAAATCAGAGAAATGTCACCATTTATAATAGCCACAAATGACATAAAATATGTTGGGGTAACACTAACCAAAGAAGTAAAAGATCTGTACAGCAACAACTTTAAGTCTTTGAAGAAAGAAATTGAAGAAGATATCAGAGAATGGAAAGATCTTCCATGCTCTTGGATAAGTAGGATCAATGTAGTAAAATGGCAATCTTACCAAAAGCAATCTACAGATTCAACGCAATCCCCATCAAAATTCCAACACAATTCTCCACACATAAGCACACACACACATGAGAATCCTAAACAGTCTTTAATGCTAAAATTCTCCACAGGTGCCCGTGAAGGTGCTTGTGTATAGTATATGAAGACTCCTACGCTGGTCACTTTTGCACAGACAACTGAAAGAGCTTCAAGGATTCTGAGCTGCTGTTTGAGGCCAACCTGGGATACATCAGACCCTTCCTTAAACAAACAAACAAACAAACAAACAAGACCTGATGAAATCTTGAAAGCAGCAAGAATACAGAGGTTTCTTACTATGACAGTATGAATGAGAATGTCCCCCACAGGCTCATGCACAAAAACGCTTGGTCCCAGTGGGTGAGGATAACTGGGAAGGCTATGCAGTCTTGGAGATGTCAGCATGATGGTGCTCAGATGAACGGCCACTTACCTGGCTCAGTTTCAGAAGCAACTTGAGATTCGTAAGCTGAGTGAGATTTTATGAATTCTGAAAAAGATATACGTATCTGCCATTATTCATTTCATATAGCCATCCTGTGCATCCATTGGGTTGACAGTCTACATGTTTAATTTTAATGATTTGCCCAAGGGGAAGACAGAACAACTCCATGGGAACAACAGCAAAATCATAATAATATTCATCTTTTAAGAATATTTATTTTTACTTTATGTGTTCGAGTGTTTTGCCTGATAATGTGTATCTGCATCATATGTGTACAATGCGTGCAGACACCAGAAGAGACAAGCAAATTCCCTGGAACTGGAGTTACAGAAAGGTGTGAGCGGCTACGTGGGTGTCAATCAAACTTGGTTTTTCTGCAAGAGCAGCCAGTGTTCTTAATGAGCCATCTTTTCAACTTGGCATTAATTGTTTACGATTCCAAAATCCAAACTGTAATAAAAGTTGTATTGAAAGCCGGGCGGTGGTGGCGCACGCCTTTAATCCCAGCACTTGGGAGGCAGAGGCAGGCGGATCTCTGTGAGTTCGAGACCAGCCTAGTCTACAAGAGCTAGTTCCAGGACAGGCTCCAAAACCACAGAGAAACCCTGTCTCGAAAAAACCAAAAAAAAAAAAAAAAAAAAAAGTTGTATTGAAATAGAAAACTCCCTACTGAACAGTGTATTCTGTTTGCCACTGTGTATTTTTTAATTGCAAAAATTAAGCTTCAAGTATCAAAGTGCTAATATAGTTAGGAAACTGAATAAATTTTAAGCATTCATAAATATTACCTTCGATTTGCTTCTCTATAGCTTCGTAACTTCTCATTGAACCTGGTAGCATGTCTTTTTCCCTGCCAAAAGTGCCAATAAATAAAACTTGTTATACACATTAAGAGTTGTTACACCGCCCAAGGAACTATATTTAACAGATTAGACATATGATGTCAAGCTAACCTATCATTTGTCCTTCATTCATAGTTACTAAGATAAATAAATTATAAAGCCATCCTAGGCTATAATGGCCAAATTCTGTGAATTGTGCATTCCAGGATATAGTCATATACACCAGTAACACTTAGAACTAAATAACAAAACTCAATCTGTAGAAACTGGAGCTCTCTCTTTTTTTTGGGGGGGGGGGGTTTCGAGACAGGGTTTCTCTGTGGTTTTGGAACCTGTCCTGGAACTAGCTCTTGTAGACCAGGCTGGTCTCGAACTCACAGAGATCCGCCTGCCTCTGCCTCCCGAGTGCTGGGATTAAAGGCATGTGCCACCACCGCCCGGCTGGAGCTCTCTTTTTGCTAATTCTCACTTGGTGCCATGCTAAGAGCACAAGGCTGAGAGTGAGACAATCTTCTCCAAACTTCTATGTGGCCTGCAGCCAGTTGCTCTGCCTCTCTCCTTAGATTCTTTATCTGTTAAAACTTACATATGCTAATTCCTTTCTCATAAAGTAGTTATGAGGCTTCCAGGAGAAACTAGAAAAGCACCTTGTGCACAGAAGACATTTAAAGGTCAAACATAAACACATTCAGAAGCATTCCTGACAGCAAACAGCTCAGGAATGTACAGAAGTCTCCTTACAATACCAGAGTAATAACAGGTCACACAGAAAGCACATGGAGAGACCGCATATGGTGTATTGGTCTCTTCCAACTATGGGAAGTTTTTCTTTTAGCAATATGAAACTGCTTTGTATATACTTGAAAACCAGTGGGTGAAAGTACAATTCTAAACCTGGTTTTATAATTAAAAAAAAAAAAAAGTTGGGTTTGCTACTAGGACTCACTCAATCAAATTCAGACATGTGAGACCCAGAAACACAATGTTCGATCTCACCTGTAATTTCTGGCTCCAAATACTCAGATGTGAGCATATGACATGGAGTCATGATTAAGAGTAGCAAAGTATAAAGGGACTATAGGCATGGGGGAGGGGCATAAGAAGGGATAGCAGCATATGGGTGACATATCTGTTGGTATGTCTGTTTATTTACGTATCATCTATCTATCTATCTATCTATCTATCTATCTATCTATCTATCTATCTATCTATCATCTATCTATCTTCTTACCTACCTACCAATCTACCTAACACCGAGGAAGTTACACCAATTGGATGACAATGATCTCCACAAAAGCCCAAAACTAACAGAGACACCAGTACCAGGAGTGAGAAACTGTCTACTGAATGGTTGATCAGGTTATCTTGAGTGGCTCCTAAAATAATACAGACTATCTATAAACCTTGGTTGCTTCTTAGGAGTTGAGGGTAGAACCCTGAAGAAACTGTATACTTTGGACATGCAGTCAGATGATTTGTGCTTTATCTGACCTGACGGCTTCCTTCCTGCAGTCTAGCTTCTACAGTGCCAAAAGATACTTTGCAGGCTGCCAAACAAGGGAAGAAATTAAACAGTCTGGCCCAGTTGAACTGTGACGATGAACAACGTGGCAAGATCTCCGTATGGTGCAATAGTGGCATTCCTATGTTGTTGGTAACCAGTCGCTGTCTAACTTGACATAAGGCCCACTCAACAGGAAGGAAATCATATCTAGTACTGGAAACATAGCTAGTGAGATCATGGACCTCAAAAAAGAATCTACCATCACCAACTTGCTAAGTCTGCATAATACCTAACTATACTCTAAGTCTTATCCTTAATTTCATAGTTAAGTATAACTACACTTCCCATGAAATAGGCCTCTCTTTATAGAAAATGCAGGCCGTCCTAGAAATCCTCAAGTGGACAGAATACATAGGCCAACAAAGCATGGGGAACCTAGCCCCAACAGATATTTCTACATCATAACACCTGCATTGACTTTTCAGAGAACATTTCAGAAAAGGGGATGGAAAGGTTGTAAGAGCCAAAAGACCAGGAAGTCTGGTGTGAAACAGTCTCTCCTAGAAATGCCCGTGCAAACGAGACAAGAGAACACTGGCAGTGTTGATGAACATGCAAGTGTGGAAGGTGAAAGATTTTGCAGGGTCCCACCCCTAGACAAAGAATTACAGACAGTTATTGACTGCTGGGAAAGGAATAAGCCTGTCTCAAAGATGATCCGTCTTTGTGCACTATCCAATGCAAAATGGTCAGGCATGAAACCATCATACACAAGCAACAAACTCGGCAGGTTGTAATTATGTATTTGTGCATACCTTTAATGCATATATACATAGGTGTATGCAATGATAATAAAGAAAAGGGGTTATCAATTTGAGGGATCATGAAAGGGCACCTGGGAAGGGCTGGAGGGAGGAAAGGGGGGTATGGTGTAATTCTATTTCAACTAGAATATATTTTAAAAGCATTCAGAAACATGTTTACAATCCAGATGTCTTAAAGAGACTACTACCCAGAAGAAATTTTAAATAATAGTTATACATGGCTGTTGAGTAGTTAAAGCATGTTTCGTATGACCCAGAAGCCAATACTAAATCAAATTTGAATAGCCACATGTGACTAATGTCTACTGCACCGAATAACACCATCTCAGACTATTAAAATTTCAAATCAGATGCCGGGCGGTGGTGGCACACATTTTTAATCCCAGCACTCGGGAGGCAGGTGGATCTCTATGAGTTCGAGGCTAGCCTGGTCTATAAGAGCTAGTTCCAGGACAAGCACCAAAATTGCACAGAGAAACCCTGTCTCGAAAACAAAAACAAACAAAAACAAAACAAAATAAAACCCTTCAAAATCAGAAAATGTAACTAAACATTCATATATCATTTGGAAGGTTTTTTTTTTTTAAAAAAAAAAAAGCAGGAACATTGAGTTAGTCTACATCCAATGCTAATTACTGACTTTAATTCAATTAATCCTTATATTTCACTCACACGTGTTTAGACAGCAGGGATTCCTTGCGCCCCTTCAAGCGAGTTTTCAGATCTTCAAATCTATGTACCAGTTTTACTATTTGTGCGATGTTCAAGTTGAGCGTTTTTTCATCTGATGGGAGATCTCCTTCTAAAATGCTTTGGTCTTTACCTATCTGAAGTAACAAAATCGGCCAGTTACTAAAGACCCGCTTGATCTCATACTTCAAAAGCATTTCGTTATTTCCTTCATCAATCTGAATAACTTGCATTTAATCTCACCATTGGCCATATCCAAACACTGGTAGAGTAGCTACAAATGCAACGAAGGGCCCTTCACCATCAGTAGAACTACAGCTCACTCAGGAGATATATATATATATATATATATATATATATATATATATATATATATATATCCAATAACAAATGCAACTCAAGAATATTTAAAAGAATATTTAAAATACACCTATTTTTTCTAAGAATACTCTGCTGCAAAAAATTATAGACAGACAATGATAAAGCCATGACCCTCTACTACCAAATCCCAGATGTCACTGTGCTTTCATTTTGCATGGGAAAACATTTAGAAACCTTTGGATGTCTCAAGCTTGTGGGAATAAAAACAAAGAGACGTTTCTGAGTGATGATGACATTTTCTGTCTTCACCCTTTAATTTTATATCCCAAATAACCAGCCCCCATCTCTCTTTAAAAAAGTGTTGAACTAGAGAGGATGATAAGCATAGCAAACGGGTGCAGAAAAATTCTGAACAATCCCTGAAGCTACCTGGGAAGTAATTCTTTCATGCTAGGGGAATACACATAATCTCTTCCAAAAGAGAATTAAAAGTCCTTGAAGACAGAGACCAGTTGCTCTCAATCTAGTGGTTAAAGTATTTGAAAACCTAAAATGCAAAGAATATCATTTTAAAACATTTAAAAAGTCAACATGTGTATATTATGCATAATTTTTTAAGCAGAGGAGAGATTTTAAGTTGATAAATTCCTATCACTTTTATGTAAATCAAAAAGGAAAAGAGAGTGAAATTTTCATTGCTCTTTAAGAGAAAGAATGATCCAATAAATCCTGTTCTGTCCTGGACTCATGTAGAAAAGTCATACGCAAACTACTGATAAACATCTTCACTAGCAATTATTTTTCAATATAAATTAAAATATTACTTTAGAATTAATGGTTATTGAAATATTTGATGTATATGTTACTTTAGACAGATTTTATTTATTTATTTATTTATTTATTTATTTATTTATTTATTTATTTATTAAAGATTTCTGTCTCCTTCCCACCACCACCTCCCACTTCCCTCCCCTTCCCCCAACCAACTCCCCCTCTCTTGTCAGCCTGAAGAGCAGTCAAGGTTTCCTGCCCTGTGGGAAGTCCAAGGACCTCCCACTTCCTTCCAGTAGACAGATTTTCAAATGGCTCAAATACTTACTAATGTAACCAATAGTTAAGAAGTTTTATATTTTACCTCCTCCATTTGGTTGACTTGTTGCTGAAACCACTTCATAAAAAAGGAATAAAAAGGAGAGAGTTAATACATGTGTCTATGAGACTGAATCTGCCAAGCACCATTGCTGACACTCACACACACACATCATACAGGGTTCAGAATGGGGTTAGAGCAACGTACAAATGCAAAGAGAGACTTAGAAATATCTAGCAGCAACCATGGAAGCCTGCAACTGCAAAACCTAGATCGTCTTTGCTTCCTATGCATTCTTTGTAGTTTAAGCTGTAATGAATTGAAACACATACCTTGAAAAGAGACTCCAAAATCTGGAAAACAAAGTTTTTGTTAGTATATTTAAAGATAAAGTAAGTATCATGCAACTCTTAAAATCTTAAATTATAAATTTGCTAAAATAACTACAAATCTACAGTTTCAAAGCTATAATAATTTTGTAGATATGGCATGTAGTCCATTTTGCATACATAACTATTACTCCATAGAATTTTGGAGTGAATTATTCACATCTAATATTTTGTTTGTGAAACAGAGTATCCAGAAGAGAGTCATATCTGTGTTATATGTTCTACAATGGGTGATTAACTTATTTTAACACAAATAGTTATGGAGATGTGCAACTTCAGAGGGAAATCACCTTGGGCTATCTTAGTTCCTAATAGCCATTTATTGTCTACCTCTGTGTATGATAACACAGGGCCTCTCAGGGCCTCTTGCCCTCTCAAGGCCTAACACAACCCAGGCTTCCTCGTCACAGCTTCACACAGGGCCTCTCAGGACCTCTTGCCCTCTCAAGGCCTTCAGACAGGAAAGTTTGCACCTCAGGCCTTTCTTCAATGTCCATATCACTTTTAGTAGAGACTTTAGTTCCAGTATTAAATTTTCTTGAGCATCTTTTCTCTCGAAACTGTACATTTGTATTGCTTTCTGCTCTTTTTCATTGTAGACCTGCATAAGAATGATTATTAGTAACTATGGGGCAAAGTCATTTATAGGGTGCCTTGAAATCTCTCTCACCAAAGAAAAAAATTTAATTGCTTTTATTTTTTTTAATTTTAGGAAACATAATTTTTGAAAATTTTATTTATGTATTTCTTAAATTTCATTTTACATTCCAAGTACAGTTTACCCTCCCACCCCTCGTTCTGTCTCCCCTCACCTCTTCCAGCCCATCCCCCCATCTATTCCTCCCAATGGGTAAGGGCTCCCATGTGGTATGGGAAGTCCTTCTATATTTATTGGTTAATGAATAAATAAGCTGCTACAGCCCCTTTGGATATCAGTAATGCAATTTCTCAGAAAATTAGGAAACAATCTTCCTCAAGACCCAGCAATACCACTTTTTTGGGTATCTATCCAAAGGATGCTCAATCGCACCACAGGAACATGTGCTCAACTATATCATAGCAGCATTGTTTGTCATAACCAGAACCTGCAAACAACCTAAATGCCCCTTGACTGAGTACACAATGGAGCACTACATAGCAGAAAAAGATAACGGCATCCTGAAATTTGCTGGCAAATGGATGGAGCTAGAAACATCATATTGAGTGAGGTAACCCGGACCCAAAAAGACAATGATCATATGTACTCAATCATAAGTGGGTTTTAAACATAAAGCAAAGAAAACCAGCCTACAAATAACAATCCCAGAGAGCCTAGACAACATTGAGGACCCTAAGAGAGACACACATGAATCTAATCTACATGGGAAGTAGAAATAGACAAGATCTCTGGAGTAAATTGAGAGCATGGGAACCATGGGAGAGGGCAGAAGGGGAGGGGTGAGACAAGGAGGGGAGCAGAGAAAAATTTAGAGCTCAATAAAGTTAATAAAAAAAAGAAAGCTGGGGGCTCATATATTGACCCAAAAGCAGGAGGCAGGGAAAGCACACTGGACATGGTGGGGCCTTTTGAAGCCCCAAAGTTTACCCCATGACACACTTTCTCTAACAAGGCTACACAACTTCCCAAACAGTTCCACTCACTGGGAACCAAGTATTCAACCACGGTCTATATGAACAACTTTCATTCAAAACACCACAATGTTTAAAGCTGAATTTTCAAAAATGACCTTCAGAAGGTCATGATCTAGGCAAGCACAGTGACTGCAAACACTGTGTTTCAACAGCAATGCTTGCAGAGCCAGAGAGATATAGGGCACCACCTGAAGCAAATGTGCCGTCAATGGAGGGATTTAATACAAATGTTGGCTTTAAGACAACCAACATTTCATTCTTATCTAGTAATGTGACATGGTTCAGTCACATTTCTTGGCTTCTACAAACTACTAAAAGAATACAATGTGGGAGGTTTTTGATATATTTATGAGCTATTTGTGTTTTTTCATCTTTGAAATACCTTTGTATGTCAGTGACCTATCTTTCACTTTTTGATCCATATTTATAATAATGATGATAGTCTCTTGTCACCTGGACATAATCCAAATGTTTTGCTTGTATGACTTTTTCCTGTCCTTTTCTCTTTGTGGATTTTTTTTTAATATAAGAGATTCAGGGTATAATTTAAATATTGTTGAGTTTATCAGTCTTTCCAGTCTTTCCTACCATGACTTGCATTTCCTTCTAACTATGATTTATATTTTGGTGAACCTGGAGCTTAGTGATGGTTTAAACTGGCTGATCAGCGAGCTCCATGGATCCATCCATCTTTATCCCTCATGCCAGTATAAGTGTTACAGACGTACATCAGCCAGCTTTTATGTGGATGCTGGGGTCTATCTCAGGTTCTCATGCTTGGACATCAGGCAGGCGCTTTACCAACGGAGCTGTCTCTCTACCCTCTGGGTTCTCTACTGTTTTACATGTCTATAGGTCCACCTTCATTTAATAAAATATTGTTTGGATTACTGAACACTTTGAGAAAGATTTTGAAACATTATTCTCTGAAATGAGAACTGAATGTAAAAATAATGCTAGAAACATTTAAAAGGGGAAATATTTAATTGGAAAACACAAACAAAAAGTAGTAAGAACATTTGTACAAGATAAAGTAACGTGCAAAAGAGAAGCACAATGTGGAAGAATTAACCATCAAAATAAAATAGTCGTAAGGAATTATAAACAGACAGACGGAGAGGGAGGAAAGGGAAGATGGAGAAACAGCAAAGACAAATGGTGTCAGTTACACATTACGAATCAAGTTGGACATACATATATAGTATAGTAAGGAATATAACGTACACGATATTATATATTATTAACTATATAATGTATATAGAACAAAAACTAAATATTGACCCTCACCTATAAATACTGAGTCTATTTTTCAAGCAACACAAGAAAACATCATAAAATAATCAGCTTTAGCTTGCCCCAGTGTCTTGCAAATGTAATCATGATCATGGTGTGTTTTAAAACATCATTTCACTTAAGATTTAAAACAATATTTTTATTTTCAGTAGGTGTTTTGTCTGCAAGTTCACTTATATAAATTACATGTGTGCCTTGTACCCGCAGAGGTCAGAACCCGTGGGTGTTGGGTCTCCTGGAACTAGGGTTGTGAGCCACCAGGTAGTATTAGGAACCAAATATGGGTAATTCGCAAGAGCAACAAGTGTTCTTCACCACTGAGATGTCTATCTAGCCACACATTATTTCATTTTGAAATATAATATATATATGAAATAAAGATAATATATAAAGAGAAGTAATAATATATAAAGAAAATCAGGGAGTCAGGCAAAGTTGTGCTAATAGTATTTTTTTTTCATAGTATTCTTTACCTACTGGGAAAGAATCCCCATGGTGATACTTGGTTTTCGTTCTTTTCAAACCTGTCTTTGGTTTGAAATTAACATTAGTTAGAACATGATTTTGATAATGCAAACTTATTTTTTAAATGAGAATAAAATATAGAGATCACATTTGAAAGCACATATGACCATATTGCTACTTTATTTAAAGAAAAATGCACAGATATACACGGCCTACATTGAGAATAAAGAAATAAAAAAAAGGTTCTCTAATGACCCTTGTCATCCTCCAAAAGATTGATTCCAAATTAATATGGCTGACTGTAAATCGCATCACAGTTTCTACCACCAAAGCAAGTTCCCATAGTTTAAACTGGACACCGACTTGGAATACATACGTTACGTTCTTCTTTAACTGCTTCCTCCATCTGAGCTGCAAACTGTGAACAGTACTGCAAGAATGCATTCATATCATCACCAACCTTCCAAAAAGAACCACAAAACAGGGTTACTGTTAGTTTTAGAAACCACTTGTATACCCACTTGCTTCTTAATGTGTTTTGAAAGTATTTTAATTTTGTGCAATTTCCATCCATTCAAACATGGGTGGCAAAAATCTATGTTTCAAATGTTAGCCCAGAAAACCCTCCTAGAAATAAAACATGAAAGAAAGTACCATCCTAGGGAGTGATGAAACACAACACGCTCTTGTTTTTCTGTTGGCTTAGTAGCTGCACCTGAATCTACTGATATTTTCACTACCATCTGAGGGCAGCAGCCCCCATTCACACCCCTACTCACAGCAGTCAGTATTGGCTGCTTAGACCGTGGTCTCGTGGGATTTCTGGTCCCATTGGCTCCAGCTAACACCTGCTAGGCTGCAGTTGAGGCTGCCAAACCTATGTCTTAACTAAGTTTTTATTGTTCTATTTACCAAAAAAGACATGGGAGTCAGATGTTGGGGCGAAAACCTGCTAGATCAGAGAAGCCAAGAACCAACCAGCTGACTTTCCTTCTTAGCTGGAGACCCAGCAAAAGAAGTGTCTCTCCATTCATCCCAATCAAAAAGATTGTGAATCTCTAAGGCCCTCCCTACTCCTTCCTGTGCCCCTCCTCTTTTCCTGGGTTCTCTGTACTTTCGATGGCTAATTCTTGTCAACTAGTCATTGACTCCACCTTCTGATCCAAGGTAAATTTCACTAACATAGTTTCACAATGCGATCAAATATCCCACAACAACATCAAGGAAGCTTCTTTTTGTAGCCGATAGGAGACCACCGTAGACACTCACAAACTGTCCACAATGCAAAAACAATTGACCATGGGGTGCTCATCCCCAGTAAATACATCCACAGCACAGCCCACACGGAATAACAATAGATAAATAACAATTTAAAATGCAGGTGCAAACATATGGTTGAGTCAAACAAATGCTCCGCAGTAAAGAGTTCCTGGTGCTCTTGCAAAAGAGCAGCATTCAGGGCCAGGCGGTGGTGGCGCACGCCTTTAATCCCCGCACTTGGGAGGCAGAGGCAGGCGGATCTCTGTGAGTTCGAGACCAGCCTGGTCTACAGAGCTAGTTCCAGGACAGGCTCCAAAGCCACAGAGAAACCCTGTCTCGAAAAACCAAAAAAAAAACAAACAAAAAAAAAGAGCAGCATCAGGGCTCACAAAGCCCTGCCACTTTTCTCGACTCCAGAGGCACTACCACTGCCATGTGCTCATTCACACATACAGATAGGCACACGTGCACATAAATACAATTTAGAAGAGACCTTAAAAAGTTAAAACAAGCAAAAAATGAAACTAAACAAAAACAAAAACAACCCACTGAAATGAGAACCATGCTGTTACGTTAATAGCTACATTATAACAATATGTACAACAAAGATATTTTCTAGGTCTCAAAAACTTTGGGTTTTTTTTTCCACTTTAAAAACTAGCAAAGAAGGCATTTTTAATTTCATTTTATTATTTATCTGCGAGGGGAGGGGGTTGGGAGTGACTCATGTTTCCCTGCCACAGTAAACCTGTGGAGGTCAGAGTACAACCTGCAAGAGTTGGCCCTCCCTCTCAGCCACATAGGTCTCAAGGATTAAACTCAAGTTTGTCAGGCTTGGTGGTAGGCACCTTTAGTCACTGCCCCATTTGGCTGGTGCAAGAATACTGTCTTATATTCAACTCAAGCAAAGTAACCAAGCTCATATTTAAAACTCACCACAGAGGCAAGATTGTAAAAAAGCGGACTACAGACAGTGAAGATAGGAGTTGGCAGAGGCTGGAAACACTAACACACGTCTATCAAGTGTCACAAGAGGATCTCTGTATGGATAGGAGTCCATTCGGACAGCGTGTGTTTATTCCAAAGGCAAGGGTTAACCCTTTCAACATTGAATTTATTTCCTTAGCTTATGTAACACATACAGATAAAGATACGCCTTCCTCTTTAGGTTTCGTCAGTGTTTTTTCTCCATCTTCATCCACAGTTCCATATGTATTTTCCAAAGCAGTAACAACCTTAGAAAAATGCAAATCAAGTTGAATTTGTTGTTGTCAAAAATGCTAAAGTCATCACACCATGATTGTATGGATGTCACTTGATAGCCAGTGGCAGGAGGTTCCACTTTCTACCTTTTGACTCATTATGTATCATTAAGACGATGCCTGCTCAACAGTGCTTAATCCTACTCCCTAGCCATGGGGACATCTCAAAACTCTTCCTTCTCTATGTGAAAAAGTATCAAAAAATAAAAAAATAAAAAGTTATTCACGTGCCTGTGAATGGCTGAAGAAAGCAGAGTTTTCCTCAAAGTCTGATTATCCTTTGAATATTGCATTTAAAGAAAAAGAAATATAAAGAGCAGAAAGTAATAAACTTTAAAAGACATTCTCCAAGATGACACACTGACCAGGTATCTTGGAAGCATGATGAACTCTGATTTTTACATTGGTGTCTTCCTTGTTCTCTTTTAAAAGAGGATTTACAATTTGACTGAAAATCATTATGTAAAAAGGAACTTAGAGAAACATTAAGTACTATGATTTCTGAGGTGCAGACAAGAATGACTGCAGCTGGCATGAGATCTCAAAATGCCTATACCGACAAAGCCCTGCTTGTGAAGAGTGTTAGCAGGTTAGCTAGGAATTTTGCATTTAGGAAGACAGTGTGTTCTATGCTAAACTGCTTTCCTTGAAATTCTGATACATGCTTGATAGAGAATACTTTAGGTTCTCAACCCTCTGCGTACTGTATTTCTAATGATATGTTTTGGTCCCCATTCTACTTAACTCATCACGATTCATTTCCAGAGGAACTAAGCATGTCTCACATGACTTCAGACAGAGAATACTCATAGCCCTTGCCCTGTTCTTTCTAATCTCCCTCCCACATGCTGAATGTAATAAATCTTATCATTGATATAATGATGTACAGAGTCCATCATAACTGATTCTATTCTTACACAACAGCAACCCCCCCCCACTAGTGACCATCTTAGGAATTACCTCAATAGGACACACAACAAATATCTTACCATCTTCAGGTGTTTGGTAATCCTCCTGACCATTTCATCTTCTGCTATTAATTCCTTTGTCTTACTTGATGGTATTGGCAAGGCATAACGAACAACTGATTCTCCTGTGGGTGGAGACCTTAGGACCATTGGTTCGATCTTATCATATTGTGACTTGGCATTACGTTTTTCTTTTGGCTTAGGTGATGAGTTGAGTAGTCCTTTTTTATGAGGTAATTCTGGAACACTTGTCAATTTCTTATTAATGGTTGATAGGGGCTGTGCCCGTTTCATTTTTGTGGCTGATTTAGCGTCCAAATTACATGTGAAAAATTCAGTACCTCCCTGTGAACAAAACATTAAGAGATTCAAAGAAAAAAATCCTACTCCATTCACTTAATTAACCAAGAAAATTAAATTGTTCTAATGAAATTCATGTACAATGCATGTTTTATCATTATGGTACTGTAGCAGGCTCCTCAGATGACATTGTTACAGACTGTGGACAGTTCTGGACAGGCTCATGTACTGGGCGCTTGTTTCCCTATTGTGTGAGGTACTTTAAGAGGTGTGGCCTAGCTAAAGGGCATTGACAAGCGAATGCTGACTTTGAAGGTTTCACCTGCTCCCCAATTTCCTGTTTTCTGCTTCTCGTGACCAGCCTCATCCTCTACATGTTTTCCCATTGTAAAGCTTTGCTTTTCATAGTCTCAAAAGCATCGAGTCAAGTGGCTATAGGATGAACCTTCTGAATCTGTGGGCCAAGGAAGTAATGTGTCATAGAAATGCAAAAACGACATCCACCAGGCCTCTTCTGGGAGGAGCTGCCATGATATGTTTGGCTACTTTTAATGGCAAGTGAAATAAAACAATGGAAATATTTAAACTCAATCATGCAACCTAACCATAAAGAGGCATTATTAAGCTAAAAATGCACCCTTTACACACACCATCCTTTCCATTTTGCATGTGATTAAACTTGAGCTCAGAGAAGCTGGTCACAGGACAACTCAAAAACCTAGGAAATATTATAGTTGGAATTTCAATAAAGACCAATTTTTCTGTATATCTTACTTCTTTTCTACCCTACTTGCTCCAAGTGTTACCATTTATTTGTCATTAAACTTTACAGCATTTTGTATGAGTGAGTGATGAAGTAAGTGAAAAAAATTTCAGATTTGAAATTGCAGCAGGATTATCAATGACTCCAGAGAGGGTCAATCTAAAAATCAACTTGGGATTACAAAATAGAGAGGCTAGCCTGACCACAAGCCATGAGAAGTTTCAAAAAGTGACCCAAATCTGATTTGTATACGGGAGATCTAGGAAGACAGAAGGCAACAGAGGTAGCAAGACAATGTTCTCAGTGGAACTACAATTCTGCTCTTATTTTCCCTATAAGTCATGTCTCAGTTTTTATCATTCTTCCCAGAACTACACTGTGGTAAGTAAATACCGTCTAGATAGGCCCACACTCTCATTCTCGTGCCTCTTTCTTCTCTGAAACCTGTTTAAGACGCAGACCATTGTCTGCTCCCAAAGAATGTAAAAACATACCAGATCACGGAGACTGAGGGTTAGAGCGGCAAATTGGCTTCGTTGCCTGACACTGCCCATAGGCTAGTGCCCCTGCTGTGGGATGAACTGTCACCCAGAAGACATACCGAAGCTTTAACCCCTGCAAACCCTAAATATGACATCATTTGAAAAGAGGGTCTTTTCAGACATGAAGTTTAGGTGATGTGAACTGGATGAGGTCACTAAACCTAGTGACTGGTTTCAGGGTAAGAAAGCCATGTAGCAAGAGAGGCATATATCAGCAGGGTAACAGGGGTGTCCCTGCAAACTGAGGCGTGTGGAGGATTGCTACCTGCTACTAGAAGCTTAATAAGCAATAACGTTTCTTCTTGAGACTCTTCTCTTACACACAAGTTGATTTCAATTCTAGTTAGCTTGTGGTTATAGCTGCCCCACGTCTTTGTCCGAGTTGCTACAATGAAATATCATAAACTAAATGACTTACAAACAACACATGTTTGTCACAGTTATGAAGGCTGGCAAGTCCAGTGTCGTGTCACCAGCAGATCTGGTGTCAGATAAACCCCCAAACAACAAACTATTGATCCATCCGTCTGTCTTCTCTTGATGGTTGACCAGCCAGGAACTTCCCCAGACCTCATTTATATGGTCCCTAGTTCCATTCGTGAATACATTGACCTGATGACCCCATCCATCACCTTTCAAAACTACTAGCTCCTCAGACTATCATCACCTTGGAGATCAGGATCTCAACACAACAATTCCAGGAGAGAAGGCAACAAACCTTTAGACCATGAGGAAAGTCCAGCATTGAGTGAGAAATATATACATGCATACATGGATCCACATGCATACTCTCCTTGTGTTTCCTGAGAAATACATAGAGATTAGATATTAAGACTTTTGACAGTTTCTTAATAACAAACTATCAGGCAAAGTAGCTATTTCACCCTGAGTGCATATAAGCTAACAAGATAAGACAATTTGACATGAGAAAAACACAATCATCAGAGAAGTAAAACCACAGACAGAAAAATGCATCATGTATGAAGATCATATCAGAGAGATCAAAAATGCTTAAGACGGAGAAAGAATACAGGCACTAGAAACAGGGGTAAGTGGTGTTTTAGAAAACCCAGATGGAAATAGTACAAGCGAAAATGGAAAGCATAACTGACCACACCACTGCAGAACGGGTTCGTAGGATGGATGATCAGACCGAGGTGACAGGATAGAGAGCACCATTCAAAAGCAAAGCTACACAGAGAGAAAGTAGAGCGGCGAAGGGTAAGCTGAACAGATGTGTTGAACTTCGCAAATGCCGACAGACAGATAATAAGAGAAAGAGAAAGCATAGAGGAAGAAATACTCCAACAAATAATAAAGATGAATTTCTCAGACCTAAAGAGTACCAGAAGGTACAGATCAAAATATTCTCAGAATGCTCATAGGAAACAAACAAAAACACTAAACACATCAGAAAGAAACGTAAGCATCTAAAAGGGAAAAATAAAACTTTCAGAGAGAACATGAAACCTAAAAAGGAGGGAAAAAATGAATAATACCATTTAATATTTCTCCTCACAAGATTATATATTTTATCAAAATTTCAAACTCATTAAGGAATAAAAAAACACACAGTTCAAATAATCAATCAGCAAAAGGAATGAGCTGGGACTGAAGTTATGACCTGGGGCTAGAGTCAAGTCCCCTGCCACCACCAGCTCAGTCAGAGTAAGTGGTGAAAGAAGACGACTAAGTGGCCTGCATGGGTCACTGAGCAGTTTCTCATGGCCAGGATGCCTCAAACCAGGAGTGTGGTAGTCACTCCTTATCATCAGGAGTTCAAGCCTGTCTAGCGAGGCTAGCCAGGTTCAGGATGGTTCATTTTAGTTGGGTCCTCCAAACTGAGCAGTCTTTGAACTTAGGAGACTGGCTACAGAAAGACGATCAGCTCAAATTCTAACCAGTTTCCTCACCCCTGGCCTCAGCATTTTCTAGGCACTCATGCAGTGAGTTGTAGTAACTGGAAGCCCTCTCCTGCCACTTGTCAAGCTAGGGAATAGGGAGTTCCCACTGCCTGCTCTGCCATACCTCCTCTTGCCCATTCAAAAGCAAGCCTCTTGCCTCTCTCCATGTGAAGTCCTGTCTACAGTTCAAAGTGTATCCTTCCCCAGCTCCTGTCCATTCCGGGAAGACAAGGCTGAGACTTTCATTCTTGATTTAGGTCTTTGCTCCTTAGTGGACAACAGTCAATCCTATCCTTTTAATCTCACACTAAGGGTGTGATCCATTTGGATCACCAGCTTCTTGACCATTTCCGTGTGATTTCCCTACCCATCTGAGGTCCAGCTTCACTCCAGCTCCCAGGATCCAGTTCAGGATTTTCCCTGCTGGAAGGCAGACCCAAGATGGCATCTGGTGTGGGAGGTTCTTCTGTACATGTGTTGCTTTTATTGATTAATGAATAAAGAAACTGGCTTGGCCTATAGCAAGGGAGAAGGAAGGTAGAGTTGGGGAGGATCCATGGAGCTGCTGCCAGAGACAGACCTGCTGAAACTTTGTTGGTAGGTCACGACTTCGTGGTGATGCACAGATTAATAGAAATGGGTTAAATTAATATGCAAGAGTACCCAATAAGAAACTAGAGCTAATGGGCCAAGCAGTGATTTAATTAATACAGTTTCTGTGTGATTATTTTGGTTCTGGGTGGCCGGAATGAACAAGCAGCCTCTTCCAACAGGCATCTCTACTCACCTTGAACAGGAAGATAAACAAACAAAAATAAAAAACCACAAAGAGCTCACTGCAATCAGTTTGCTGGCAAGAGAGCTGGAGAAGCCCAAGTAAGGCTCAAGCGCCAGGTCTTTCTTTAACACTGAGCCTCCGGACTTAGACTCCGGTACAACTCAGAGGAGCAAGAGGATTCCATGTGATTAGAAACCATTCTTTGTATCAAGCAGGATTACTTACTGTGCTGCTGCAAGATCTGTTATCCCCTCCGAGCTTTCATCATCTTGGAGGCAGGGCCTGGACTGTATGCTGTGTTGGCTTGATGGGAACACACTTTACTCTCAAGGAGGATCTGGATTCCCTCAAGGAAGAGTTAGAGCAACAAAATCTAATCAGAAAGGCTCACTCCAGGAAATGCCCAAACCAAATGAAGGACTTGAGCAAAGAAAAAACCAACAACTTGAGAACATAAATGGGGATGTGGGCTCTATTCCAGCCCGGACTGACATTGCAGAGTGGAGTAAACAGATCTGTCTGCTGACTTCTGAGGTAAACACCTCAAAACCAGAACCCTCTTAGCTGTGTACTTCACTTGCCTACCACCGTGAGGGACTTCAGAAGAGCGCCGCTCCCATTGGCAACATCTTAGACAGTGTTCATGTTACCATGGAGGCAGTATGGAAAGCTGAATGTACAGAATGGAATCATGGCAGAGTGATGTGGAGAGTAATTTAAGTAACCAGATTATACCATCACCATCAGTCACACCAAAATTTGGCAATAAAACCCCAGGTGACAAGGTAGGTTTGGCCTGGGAGCTGTAAATAATTCTGGGTGGACATTGCTAGGTCTAGGATTAGATTCGTTGGCTTCTGATTCTTTGTTCCCATTCATTTAATCCCAGTCTGGGAATCACAGAAGTCTTGTTGGGATTTTTCTCAAATCTCTTTCAGGATTTGATAAGTGTAAGAAGTATTCAGTGGAGAACTACATTTTCCCTTTGAGTGGGTTCCAGTGGTTCTCAACCTTCCTAATGCTGTGACCCTTTAGTACAGTTAGTTCCTCATGTTGTGGAATGATAAAATTATTCTTTTTTTAAAAAATATTTATTTATTATGTATACAATATTCTGTCTGTGTGTATGCCTGCAGGCCACAAGAGGGCACCAGACCCCATTACAGATGGTAGTGAGCCACCATGTGGTTGCCGGGAAATGAACTCAGGACCTTTGGAAGAGCAGGCAATGCTCTTAACCTCTGAGCCATCTCTCCAGCCCCGATAAAATTACTCTTGTTGCTACTGTAATTTTGCTACTGTTATGAATTACAATGTAAATATCTACTATACAGGACATCTCACACGTGACCCTGTGAAACGTTGAGACTCACTGTGCTGGATTGTTTGCCTACTCCAACTGCACAGAAAGAACGAGAGAAAGCGGTCATGACACAAATGTTTGGTTCAATATTCTGACAGATATGAATGCTGTCTAGTAGTTTTAAGCCTTTCAAGGCTGCCATCTTTCTTTATCAGACATTCAATTTGGTGTTGTCTAATTTTCATTAATTTGATTTTTTTTGAGAGTGTTTACATTTCTCCTCCTATTTTTTTGCCTTAATATTGTCTTTGTCTACCTGTACTATTTCACTTTGTTGGGGGTTAAAGAATATTTTAAAGTCATCTGGGCACTTTAGGATACGTGATGACTCATGCTTTTCTGGTGCTTTCTACATGACATTCCCATCCTTAATATGTGTGTGTGTGTGTGTGTGTGTGTGTGTGTATACCATTTCAGATGTAACAACCAAATAAAGCTCTAACAGTGGACTGAGAATGAAAATAAACAAGTTAAATGTACAAAGATTAGACTAACCATAGTGACAAATACATGTGATTCCTGTATTCGGAAGGCTGAGGTGGGGGGATCATGAGTTGGAGGCCACCCTGGGTGCAAAATAAAAAGAGAAAATATAAAGATCTATTGGCTGGAACAAAACAAATATGATTCAGGTTCGGGTACCCACTATCTAATATTAAGAGGGTAATTCAACATATTTATAAAACTGTGGTAAGATTTTTAACTTGTCAGAAATTCTGGAAAAAGTTCTTTGTATCTTGCTTACACATTCATGTGAAATATCACCATCGGTGAACATAGTAAAACTATCTTAGCAAATAGAACATGAAATAACAAAAAAATGGCATTCAGCTGGACAACATGCAGAGAGTGAGA
This sequence comes from Chionomys nivalis, assembly GCF_950005125.1. Lineage (NCBI taxonomy): Eukaryota > Metazoa > Chordata > Mammalia > Rodentia > Cricetidae > Chionomys > Chionomys nivalis. The sequence goes on along the minus strand of NC_080106.1, from coordinate 981,270 downwards.
AACCCTGGAACCTTCATCTTTTTTTTTTTTTTTTTTTTTTTTTTTTTGGTTTTTCGAGACAGGGTTTCTCTGTGGCTTTGGAGCCTGTCCTGGAACTAGCTCTTGTAGACCAGGCTGGTCTCGAACTCACAGAGATCCGCCTGTCTCTGCCTCCCAAGTGCTGGGATTAAAGGCGTGCGCCACCACCGCCCGGCTGGAACCTTCATCTTTAATGGGATGTCTCAATCAAATCCCTCCCCTCAGGGCTCAGGGAATCCTACAGAAGAGGAAGCAGAAAGACTTTAAGATCCAGAGGGCATGGAGAACACGGAGAAAACAAGACCTTCTAAACACAGTAGGACTCACGCACATAAAAACTCATACAGGTTGAGGCAGCATGCACAAACCTGAGTGTGTCTATGCTAGACGGGACCAGGGCTAACGGTGGACACGAGCCACCATCACAAATCCAGAAGCTCTCCCTAATTGATAATTGTGCACACATGAAAAACTACTGTTCTCTTATAGACTCTCGCCGAGTACACAAACCACTCAAGGACAGGCCTGATACTGGCAGTAAATGGCCAGTCCAATAATTCAATGACAGTTTTGGATGTTCTTTGTCTCATAACATTTTTGCTATGGCTCTCTCTCTCTCTCTCTCTCTCTCTCTCTCTCTCTCTCTCTCTCTCTCTCTCTCTCTCTCAGAGGTCCTTTGAGTATATACCATGTTTCCAGGTTAGTGTTTTTATGGGATTTCTCTAAGTGTGAATGTGTATGTTTCTGTATCAATGCTTTTCTAATGCTTTTTCTTAGGTTCTTTTCTTTTATTAGACTCTTTTTCTTGTTTGTTTTGTCCTATTCCACTTATCTTAATTATTCTACTTAATTATATATCTTTTTTAGATGCCTATTTGTTTCCTAATGAGAGAGAGCAAGAAAGGATGAGGATTTGGGTGGGTGGGAGGTGGGAAGATCTGGGAGGAGTTTGGGGAGGGAAAACCATAATCACAGTAAATTGTATAAAGCAAGACCTATTTTCATTAAAACATTAGTGATGGCGTAAAATAAACCATTTTAATAAAGGCTTTAAAGACCCAATTTCTCAAATACATTGGACATGATTTCTAATGTCAGTGACAAGTGCTTATTGATACAATTGTGAATTTAAAAGGGTCTGCCCTTTCTGAATAGAAATAGAGGAGGAGTGGGTGGATGGAATAGGGATGGGGTGAGAGGAGACAAGGGAGACTGTGGTCAGGATATTAAAACATAAATAAAAATGAAATAGTTTTACTTGCGAGCTTTAATTAGCACTTTGGCCAACAGCAGACATTTCTGGTAGAAGTCTAAGAGGCTTCTTATAAAAAAAATTCACTATGCACATACAGAGACAAGGATGTAAATTTCAAATATGTGTGAGCAAAAACATGGAAGTCCATTGTCTGGAACATGAATGACTCCAATGCCTACTTGACTTAACTTTCCTAGAGAGCTATCAGGGAGGAAGTAGAGGGCATAGGAATACAGGAACTCTAGAAGAAACTTAGCTGTAATAGGGACTAAATGCTGTATTCCTAGAGGGAAGAAATGTGGTCAAGGGGAGTTTCCTAACGAGGAGAAGTAAAAGTTTCATCTTGTGAGAGACTGAAATGTATTCTTATCCAAACGTATCCAGAACCTGTACGTGTGACCGGAAGGTCTACTTGTAGATGTCATCAGATTGAGTTCATGTTATACCTGAAGAGACCTCAACTCAAGGGCTTTCTTACACAGAATAAACACACAATATAAGCACATAGAGAAGAGAATGTCCCTGCATGTGGTACAGATACTGGAGCGATATGTCTCCAAGACAAGGGCAGTGATGGCTGCGAACAAGCTCAGAGGTGAGCGGAGCTATACAGTCTCCCTAAGACTCCCCAGGAGCAACCTGCCCTGGAACCACCTTGACTTTGAGCTTCTAGCTCCAGAACTAGGGGATGATCATCTTTCATTTCAAGCCACACAATCAGTCCTGCCTTGTTACACTAGCCTCAGGCAACACATACGTACACACAAAGCGATGGGAATGAACCAATAGGAAACAGGGTCCGAGTGGCAGAGATCCAGCTGCGGAACAAATGCCCTTGAGAAACAAGAAGGGGTCTTAAAGATGGCAACAAGCTTTAGGCAGATTAAAAAAAAAAAAAAAACTTTCATGGAGCAAACTTGTGAGTTACTTTAAGTAATAAGTAATAAAAAAGTCACAACACTTAGTGATCAGAGATAGGCCCTAACAAATGTATCCACGAAGTTCCAATAAATAAAAGATGGAGCCCTCCTTCTAACAGTCTAGGAGGCGGCTCGGATGCCACCATTTATTCGCTTGTCATTTCCCACCACTATTAACAGTTATTTGGTGATTTTATTTCACCAGGTTAATTTGCTCATTTTAAGCCTAAAATATTGAGCACAAAAATGTGACTGGGTCAGGAGGGCCATTTTGGGAAAACAACGAATTGCGTTTGATTTGGCAGCCCAAGGAACCAGTTGCTCTGGTGACGGTTGTACATCAGGACTCATCAGTGCCTAACCCGCCCCTCTCTATTTCAAGAAGGCAGCACCTCCCACCGGCTCCCTTCTTAGAGGACTGTTACCTGCTGACGCTGTTGTAAGTTGGCTTACTGGGTGGCTTGGCTTCGAGGAGGCAGGCTGTAAGGTGAGAATCTATTTGCCTGAGAAAGTTGTAAAGTCCGAGTCTCCTAGACTTCTTTGGAAGAAGCCAGTAAACTCTCCAGACAACAGCACTGCCCCAGTACAAACAGACATTTGTGCTGAAAGGGAAAGGTGGGCCTTTGCGCCCAGGGTGGTAACAACCGACCACAGGGCGCGCGCCTCGCCTACCATGATCCTTTGCAAAACGACTACGGGGCGTGGCGCGTGACCCTTGGCTCCTCAGGCGCTCTCACGTGTCCACAAAACGCAGCAAAGACTGCAGGGCGCAAGTTAGCTCTGCCACTTAAGCAGCTACAAGAAGTTCTGTAGGTACCAGAAATCATGGACGCCTAGAACACCTATGCCACACTTTTTTTTTTTTTTAACACATATGTTCAAAAAGCAAACAGAAGCGGGCGGTGGTGGCGCACACCTTTAATCCCAGCATTTAGGGGGCAGAGGCAGGCAGATCTGGGTCAGTTCGAGGCGAGCTTGGGTCTACAAGAGCTAGTTCCAAGACAGGCTCCAAAGCTACAGAGAAACCCTGTCTCAAAAAACCAAGAAAAAAGAAACGGAGAGAAAAAAAAAAAGCCATTAAATGTTCACTGCAACATTGGAGTATCCATCGTCAGCCTACAGGACTAGAATATCTGATAGACTTCTGTGAAGCACAATATTCCTAAGGGCTATCCTGCCTTGTCTTGGTGAATTTTGGCAGATTTTTTTTTGTGTGTCTTGCTTGTCCAATTTGGACAGCAGCCAGTCAACAGCTGAGTCAAAAGTATTTTCTTGGCCAGTGGTTTACTTTTGCCACAAAGAAACTAAACTCCATTGGTGTTTCTTCAATGCCTATCATCTTCTCCAACATCAATGGTACTGCCAAGAGCACATGTTTCATCGCCATTAAAAAAGAGAACCTATGTTATTAAAACATCTTAAATGCCACATTGTGTGGATCTATGAACTGCTTCAAAATGACATGTCAATCTAAAATATATGTTTGATCTTGAAAATATACCTGATATGACTACAAGTTTGATTGTAATAGGTAAATAACTACTAACCTATATTTTTCATTATCCTAAATAGGTTAATACTAATTTTCAAGGACTATAAATTTTCATTACATTGTTAAATGAGTTGTATAGGTACAATACCTTGAACAAGATTAAAATTATATGTACAATATGTACAAACAAAAGTAAACTAAAATTTATATCAATATACAAAAATTCCAAGCCAATGAAAAAATTTTAATACTAGTAGTTGCTTATTCAGGGTTAAAAGTAGATTCAATAATTACCTTTATATCCTATTTCTATATCCCCTTATTTCTTTTCAGAGTAGTTTCAATAATCTAACCTTTTATACTATCATGTCTGTATCCCCATTCTTTTGAAAACAAGAACCCTGAATCTAATCACTTTTATTTAGCTTTTTTCCTGACCATTAGCAATAACAACTTGTAACCAATCCCCCCCAAAACGACAAATACCCATAATCCAGGGAAAGGCCAGAAATCACCCTTCCCATATTTTGGAAATGTGTGCCTTGTGTTCTCAAATTTACTTCTTGTTATGCGGGGGTGATGGCATCTTTAGGGGATCCTGAAAAGAAAATTTTGGGTTAATTGTCAAGTCCTGGGAGAGGTGGCTGCATCACTTGTTGCCCCGTCTCTGCATTAAAAAAAAAAAGTGCAGGGCTTGTCTCAAGCCATGATCATAGTAGTGTGTGAGGCTGTCATTTCAGCTAGCCATCTCGAAATTGTTCTGAGCAGTTTGTAGTCCAAAGGTGATCTGTAGGCAGTGTTTCTCAGCTCAGTGATATTATAGTCCTGGTGGAATCTTCCTTGTGGGGTCACATCATCATGTTGGAGACTTCAAAAGTAGTTTTTAGGCATAGTCATGGTTCACTACAGAAAAACGAATGGAGGCTCAAACTCGAAATCATGTCCAGGAAGCAAGAGGAAACCTTTTCCTAGAATTAGTTAGTACTCCATATGACCATTAATAGTGGTGTTTGGTTGTATAAAGAACAGGTAGGACATTTCCTTATAATTTACTTGGTTTGTTGCCACATGATATAAAAGACTTTTTAAAACCTTTCCCATTGAAATATTTTCAAGACAGTCTGTGTGCTCCATCACATTTCCTATATCTAATAAATTTCACCATTACCTTTTGTTACAGGACCTGGAAGACCCAAATGGGATGACTCTTACTCCTTATTACTTCTTGTAACTGAATAAATGATAGATAATGCAAAATCTGTATCATTTGGCATTAATTTAGGCATTTTAATATGCAAAACAACTTTCTATTTATTGTAAATCAGTAACTATATTGAGAGGTTCTTTCTATAAAATCCATTAATATCCTCGTAATAGCATATAATTCTGATTTTTGGACAGAATTGTAATGTAGTAGGGAGCGGGACCTCCTGTTTGTCCTGCCTGGCTAGGTTACACCTGAAATAATAACACAGAAATTGTATTAATTAAATTACTGCCTAGCCTCTTACTGGCTAACTTTCACATTTTTATTAACTCATTTCTGTTAAAACTGTGTATCACCACATGACTGTGGCTTACTGGCAAGATTCTAACCTACATCCATATCAGGCCGGAGATTCATGGCATCTGCATGACTCTGCTCTTCTTCCCAGCATTCAGTTCTGTCTTTCCCGCTTACCTAAGTTTCTGCCCTATCAAAAGGCCAAGGCAGTCTCTTTATTCAAACAATAAAAGCAACACATCCTACACAATGTAAGGTGTTTGAACCACCTTACTTAAACTTTCTGATTTATACCTTGTCTTTCCTGATTTATTTACACCAGTATAGTCTTTTCCCACAATGAAATTAGCAGAAAAGTTATAATGTCCTGGTGTCTAGTGCTTCTCTAGTTGTCAACCAAAGGGAGAGAAATTAATGTCTCTTAAAATTTCCTTATTCCTGCCAGGAATGCAGATACCAGATGGAGTTGGTAGTCTTGTGTATGTGTTACTTTTATTGGTAACAAAGAAGCTGCTTTCAACAAATGGCTTAACAGAATACAGCCAGACTAGAAGAGATGTATAGAGGGAGTAGGCAGAGTCAATGAGAAGTCATGAAGGTGCCAGAGGAGGAAGATGAGAGTTGCCAGCCAGAACCTTGCTGGTAGGCCATGAACCTCATAGTAAAATATAAAATCATAGAAATGGGTTAATGTAAGATATAAGAGCTAGCTAGCAATACGCTTAAGTTATTGGTCAAGCAGTCATTTAAATAATACAGTTTCTGTTTGATTATTTCTGGAGTCTGGCCAGCCAGGAAATGAACAGCACCCTCAGACCAGGGATTGATGGGGTAAAGACTTAGGAGCTTTAAGTTTCGAAGTCAGGCTATGCCTACAGATGTGAAAGGAAGTATCCTGAGTATATATAGCTTGGAGGGGAAAGGTATCATTTTTGAGAAGACATGGTATTCCTGAAGCTGTGTTCTGATGGGGAATATGTCTGCCCATAGGATGTGCCTATCCCATTCTCCAAGTCTGCCGCGGACTGACTCTCTTGGAGATCGAAGACCGAGGGAGAACAGGGGTGAAGGCTTAGGAGAACCCAGGATTCAGCGAATGACAGACAGACACAACTCTAATGAGATTTGAATCTGCTGCAACTTTACTAATATTCAAGCATCACTTTTAAGAGATTACAGAAGGAAGTTGGCAGACATAAAAGTTTCCATAGAAAAATGATTACAGACAATTGATTATTCTCAGCAAGTCTTGTGGTCAGGGCCAGGTGGGCAGAGCTTTTCTTTGAAATTTGTCTCACACCACTAACTAACTGTGCTTTCTCATGGTCCTAAATCATATCGGCCCTCAAGGTAACCAAGGTAACCCAAACACCATTCTTCAGGATTCCACCCCCAGGGTTTGTTCCAATATTGAATGGCTGGCTTCATGTTATCAAAAATAGCCTGCCTTTCTTTCCTATCTAAAATGTACCAGGGGTTTCTCATTCTGGCTAGCCTCTCCATAAATGGTAACTCATGCCATTCCATACATTTTCCTTCATAATTTACCCATCTTCTACCAAATCTCCTATCATGAGCTCTTTCTGTTCTAGGGTATGGGTAAATTCCCCCAGAGAGTGAGCCAGAGTCTTAATCATAACATTAATGGCCTGAATCAAGGGAGGGAACTGACGCATCAGTTCCTCTGTATTCAAGGAGCTGTTGAAAATGTTTTCTGGTTCCTTGAACAGATTAAGTTTTTGTCAAGAGAAAAATAGAACAGAAGAAAAGATGGCAGAGCCAATGCAAGAAACCATCGCCAGGAACAAAGTGAACGAGGTCGTTGAGGCTAATCAGGCACCTCAACTCAAGCAGACTGCCAGGGAACCACCAGGGGGCCAAGCTCCAGGAAGCACGAACCCCTCATTTTGAGACGACTACCACCTGAGAGGCATTTTGTCACACAGGCGAGACAGCCGTGGATGTGGCAGGTGAGTTTGCTTCTTTTTGTTCTAAACTTTTCAAATGTTCTGTTAATTCACTAGTGTGGGATTTTTCCAGCTTCTTTATGTAGGCGTTTAGTGCTATGAACTTGCCTCTTAACAATGCTTTCATTGTGTCCCATACATTTGGGTATGTTGTGTGGTCATTTTCATTGAAATTTTGGAAGTGTTTAATTTCCTCCTTTATTTCTTCCTTGACCCACTGATGATTCAGGTGGGCATTGCTTAATTTCCATGTGTTTGTGGGTTTTCTGGAATCAGTATGTTGTGTACTTCTAGTATTAAACCATGGTGATCTGATAAGGCACATTGGGTTATTCCATTTTTTTTTGTATTTGTTGAGGTTTGTTCTGTTACTGCGTATATGGGCAATTTTTGAGAAGGTTCCATGAGGTGCTGAGAAGAAGGTATATCCTTTTCTGTTTGGATGGAATATTCTATAGATGTCTGTTAAGTCCATTTGAGTCAAAACAACTGTTAGTTCTCTTATTTCTCTGTTCATTTTTTGTCTCATTGACCTGTCCAATGGTGAGAGGGGAGTGTTGATGTCTCCCACTATTAGTGTGTGTGGCTTAATATATGATTTAAGCTTTAGAAGTGTTTCTTTCACATATGAGAGTACCCTTTTATTTGGGGGCATAGATGTTCAGTATTGAAATTTCCTCTTGATGGATTTTTCCTGTGACTAATATAAAATGACTTTCTTTGTCTCTTTTGACTGATTTTAGCTTGACGTCTACTTTGTTAGACATTAGGATAGCTACACCCGCTTGTTTCTTAGGTCCATTTGATTGGTATATTTTTCCCAACCCTTTATTCTGAGATGATGTCTGTCTTTGAATTTGAGATGCATTTCTTGAATGCAGAAGAAGGATGGGTTCTGTTTTTGTAACAAATCTGTTAGTCTGTTCCTTTTTATAGGTGAGTTGAGTCCATTTACATTAAGGGATATTAATGACCAGTGGTTGCTACCTCCTGTTAATTTAGTTTTCATCGTTGGTGATATTAATTTGTCCATTTTTCTTCTTTGGGATTAGCCGTTATGAGATGAACAATTGTCAGAGTATTTGCTGGTGTAGCCATCTTCCTTGGGTTGGAGTTTTCCTTCTAGTATTTTGTGTAGGACTGGGTTTGTGGCTAGGTATTGGTGAAATCTAGATTTGTCATGGACTATCTTGTTTTTTCCTTCTATAGTGATCGACAGTTTTGCTGGGTATAGTAGTCTGGGCTGGCATCTGTGGTCTCTTAATGTCTGCATTATGCTTGACCATAACCTTCTGACTTTCATTGTCTCCAATGAGAAGTCATGTATAATTCTGATAGGTCTATCTTTTTATGTTACTTGGCCTTTTACCTTTGCAGCTCTTAATATTCTTTCTTTACTCTGTATGTTTAGTGTTTTGATCATTATGTGGCAAGAGAACTTTTTTTGGTATACAGTCTATTTTGTGTTATGTAAGCTTCTTGTATCTTCATAGGCATATCTTTCTTTAGGTAGGGAAAGTTTCCTGTGCCTTTGAGTTGAACTTCTCCTTCTTGTATACCTATTATTCTAAGATTTGGCCCTTTCATGGTGTCCTATATTTCCTGGATATTTTGGGTTAAGCTTTTGTTAGATTTAATGTTTTCTTTAACTGATGAGTCTATTTCCTCTATTGTATCTTCAGCGTTGGAGATTCTCTCTTCCATTTCTTGTATTCTGCTGTTCATGGTTTTGTTTGTGGTTCCTGATCTTTTTCTCATGATTTCTGTTTCTATAATACCTCCAGCTTGTTTTTTTTTTAATTGTTTCTATTTCAGTTTTCAAGTTCTGGAAAGTTTCTTTTATATGTTTGATTCCTTTTTCTTGGTTTTCTTTAAGTGATTTGCCAATATCTTCCAATTTTTTGTTTGTCTTTTCCTCCATTTCTTTAAGAGATTTCTCATTTCATCTTTAAGAGTTTCAAATATTTTCTTGAAGTTATTTTTTAGGTCATTTTTTTCTGGTTCATCCATATTTGCTTGCTCAGGTTTTGCTGTTGTGAGGTCTTTAGGTTTTACTGGTATTGTTTTGCTTTTTGTGCTGTAGCATGTGATCTTACCTTTTCTACTCATCTTTTCCTTTAATTGGTGTGGTTGGGGCTGTCTGAGATTCTGTTGAATAATCGTCTAGGTGCCAGTGAATCCAAAGCTCAGATGGTTGTTCTTCATGGTACAGTCAGTGTCACAGTTTTAGTTACCGCATTGGTTACTCCTGTTCTCGGAGATAGCTCAGTGCTCCTGTGCTTTGCTCTGCTCCCTTAGAGTTTGCTGTCTCAGGCCTACTTTGGCCTAGGTTGCTGACTTTGATGTGTTTTTTTAAATCCTGGTCTGGATCCCCTCCTGCAGAAGTCCCTGGCTTGGAGTTGGACCTGTTCTGGTGGAGCTCATTGATTCTGGATTTGGTCGCTTGCTTAGTTCTGATCTGCCAGTGTTCTGGGACCGGGTTGGTTCTCAGGACTGGATTTCCTCCTGGCTTCTGCTACTGGTGGGGCTTGTTTCCTCAGGCCTCTCTGTCCTAGGTGTCTCATTCAGTCCCACTACTGTGGAATTTGTGGCCCAAGATGGAGTTCCTTGCCTCAGGGCAACTTTGGTCTAGGTTATCTGCTTTGACCTGTATCTGTAAATCCTGGTCTTGCTTCTCTCCTGCAGAAGTCCCTGGGTTGGAGTTGGACCTGTAAAGGTTTCTGGTTCTGGCCTACTGCTTCAGAGGTCCCAGGCTCGGGTGTGCCCAAACCTGCAGAGGACCTGCTTACTTCCTCAGAGGTCCCAGACTCACACTCAGACCTGCAGAGGTTCCAGGTTCCTGACAATTAGCTTTGATGTCCCAGACCAATGCCCTAACGCATAAAGGTCCTGGCTCAGGCATACTCTCCGTGAGGTCATAGACTCATGCCTGGTCCCGCCGAGATTTCTGATTCCTGCCTATTCCCTCAGAGGATCCAGGTTCACTCACACCCAGAGGTCCTGGCTCAGGCCTAGTTCCTAGGAGGTCCTAGACTCACACCCCCAGTATGTGTTCTTTCATGGCGCTGGAGATGACTCTGTTGTGCAAAGGCTTTACCACACTGATTGCATACAAAGGGTTTCTCTCCAGTATGTATTCCTTTAAAATGCACTTGAAGACTGGAATGACATGTAAAGGCTTTACCACATTGATTACATTCATAAGGTTTTTCTCCAGTATGTGTTCTTTTATGTATTTGAAGACCACTGCATCGTGTAAAGGTTTTACCACAATGATTACATTCATAGGGTTTCTCTCTAGTATGTGTTCTTTTGTGTATTTGAAAATTTCTGTAATGTGCAAAGGCTTTACCACATTGATTGCACTCATATGGTTTCTCTCCAGTATGTGATTTTTTATGCCCTTGAAGATGACCACGTTGTGTAAAGGCTTTACCACACTGATTACATTCATAAGGTTTCTCTCCAGTATGTGTTCTTTTATGTATTTGAAGAGAACTGTGATGTGCAAAGGTTTTACCACATTGATCACATTCATAGGTTTTGTCTCCCATATGAGTTCTTTTCTGTATTTGAAGACTACCATCTCGTGCAAAGGCTTTACCACATGGATTACATTCATATTGTTTCTCTACAGTATGTGTCACTTTAAGATGCATCTGAAGACTGGCATGATGTGCAAAGGCTTTACCACACAGATCACATTCATAAGGTTTCTCTCAAGTATGTATTCTTTTATGTATTTGAAGATAACTGCATTGTGCAAAGGCTTTGCCACACTGATTACACTCATAAGGTTTCTCTCCAGTATGTGTTCTTTTATGCATTTGAAGAGAACTGCATTGTGTAAAAGCTTTACCACATTGATTACATTCATAGGGCTTTTCTCCAGTATGTGTTCTTTTATGTGTTTGAAGATTATCATGTACTGCGAAGGCTTTACCACATTGATTACATTCATAAGGTTTTTCTCCAGTATGTATTCTTTTATGTCTTTGAAGATGACTGTGTTGTGTAAAGGCTTTACCACATTGATTACATTCATAGGGTTTCTCTCCAGTATGTGTTCTTTCATGGCACTGTAGATGACTATAGTGTGCAAAGGCTTTACTACATTGATTGCATTCATAGGGTTTCTCTCCAGTATGTGTTCTTCTGTGCATTTGAAGATTACGGTGATGTGCAAAGCCTTTACCACATTGATTACATTCATAGGGTTTCTCTTCAGTATTACTTCTTTTGTGACTGCAAAGATAATTGGCACATGTAAAAGCTTTACCACATTTAATACACTGTTGAATCTTTATATGTGTATGAATTAATTTCATGATTTAGTTCAATTTTGAAAAGAATTAAGTTCTTATGGTTTTATTACTGTGTTTGTATTCATGTTGATCCCCTTTTTAGGGGTTGTTTTGCATTGCTGAAGAGACATATGATGGTAGGAACCTCTATTACTTGGATCACATTTACAGAATCTTTTTTCTTTCTTTTTTTTTTTTTGGTTTTTTGAGACAGGGTTTCTCTGTAGCTTTGGTGCCTGTCCCGGAACTAGCTCTTGTAGACCAGGCTGGCCTCGAACTCCCAGAGATCTGCCTGCCTCTGCCTCCTGAGTGCTGGGATTAAAGGCGTGCACCACCACCGCCCGGCCCAGAATCTTTTTTCTATATGAGGTTTTTTACATATTTGAAGAGACTTGGAAAAATTCAGGCATTCATATGTGGTATGTTATGTCTGCTAATATCCCTATGGTAATGTGACTTGTATATAGAATAATATATGATGTACCAAGCAATGAATGAATAACAAATAGAAGATTTACACATTGAATAGCATAGTTTGAATTTATATGCCTCATAGACATGTAGTATAGGTATTAAGTTCTCAGCAATGACTGCCCCTTGACTCTTGACTCTAACTGACCCATAACTAAATTTAGTACAGTCACAGCAAGCATATGGGTAACACTAGCTTAACTATGCACCATTTGCTTATTAGAAAGTTTTGGAGATGTGCTTATCACATCTTCAACATATATACCTTTCTAAATATGGATAGTAAGAAACTTAATAGATTAGCAGTTCTATAGCATAGCTCTCATGAAGCTGGAATTCAAAGGGTGAAATCTGTTAAAGCATTTTCTTTCTTGTCTTGTGAGTACCTTGCAAATGAAATTCACCTATCTATAACTAAGGAGTATGGTTTTGTGATAATTTAATAATCATCAATACACATGAACTTGTGCTTTTTTATACTTGCTTTTGTTTAAGACATCTAGAAGGCATTACAATTTCTTCAGAGGCACATTTGTGCCAGGTTGCACATGATAATTACCTTCCATGAATTCTGGAACTTTGATAATGTTCTTCAATATTATGGTCTTCCCAACTGTATCCTAAAAAATAGTACCAGAAAATATATGGTATATTATTGAAAACTGTACACAATTCAAGTTACTACCTTCAGTAAACCTTAGAAACATGCCCGATTTACTTGCCTCACTCTTCTTTCCCAATCAGATTGTAGAAGAGCTCAAAAAATGAGGAAAAGCTGTCCCCTTATTTAAAACCCTGAAGGAAGATTTAGTCTACCTACAGTAATGAGGTTCCTGTAGGTCTCCAGCATCACTTCTTTGTAGAGATTCCTTTGTGAAGGATCCAGCAACTTCCACTCTTCCCAAGTGAAGTCAACATGCACATCATCATAGGTCACTGCATTCTGAAATGTCCCATACATGTGTACAACAGGGAGCATGAGACTAGCAACATGGTAAACGTAGACTTCTCTGACTGTATAGTCATAAGACTCTGGTGGTACCCACACTTATTCCATGACACAGACATTATAATATAATCACCAGATATGTTTTGGAAGGAAACAGGAGGTTCAACTCTGTCATAACTGTACCCTGTAAATGGAATATCACATTGCAAGAGAAATCCCTATTAAAAACATAGAGAGAAAAGTAAACAGATTGACAGTACACATTTGAGAAATTGTATAAAACTTGCAAACTACCAAAAACACAAATGAGATGGCTAAGCTGTATGTATAGGCTCACACGTTTAACCCCTGCACTTAGAAGTCAAGAGGCATGGATATCTGCCCCACAGTTAAATTTCAGCCTAGGCTATGCAGTCAGTTCATGTACAGCCAGAAATACATACTAAGATCCTGTCTCTCATGAAAAAGTCAGTCAAAGAAACAAAAGATAGAAAAAACTCAGGCGTTTTTACTGATATTTCTACAAAGAGTTCTGTATATGCAGACTATGCTGTTTCCTGGGTGCTTTTCTATTTCTCTCATGACCTTCACACATAAGATCAATATGATTATGAACATTATGATTAAATTGGTATTCACTATGTCTAAGTGGATATGACATGCACACGCTCTCACATAGCGCCCCACATTACAAAGCTGTTAGAACATAAGATGTAATTTTCAGCCTCCTTATACATTAGCCCAGAAAGTCTCAATGTGTACCCTTGCTGACTTGCACATATGTCCCAACATTCCCGTTGTTAGAAGCAGGTCCGGGAGTCACAAGAAAATGGGGCAATACAAAAGTTTTAACTTCTGCAAAATGGTTTATAGTGGTAAGTGAAGTGGATGTGCTAGTAGGTTTTCATTCCTAACACAAAGGGGTCTCGGGCCCTACTTTGAGAAGTCAGAGCCTGGTTTCCCATGCTTATAAGACTGGCTAACTTAAAGCAGTGCAGTTGATAAGCAACATGAAGCTTTGGGGAACAGTATACAACCTGGAGCACATACTTTCAAAAAAAAAATGCTAACGGGGGAGGGATTTTTGCCAGATGGCATCTTCACAAATTTCTTTAAAGATGGAACTCCTTTTGTCTCATTTAACCCTTTGAAAGAAAAGATAGTACAATCCATCTACATTTCACACGGGGAAGGTCAGTACAGCCTTAATAAAGAACATTATTACCGGGTGATGGTGGCGCATGCCTTTAATCCCAGCACTCGGGAGGCAGAGGCAGGCGGATCTCTGTGAGTTCGAGACCAGCCTGGTCTACAAGAGCTAGTTCCAGGACAGGCTCCAAAGCCACAGAGAAACCCTGTCTCGAAAAACCAAAAAAAAAAAAAAAAAAAAGAACATTATTTTTTCTTGGTGCTATCTACCTCCTCTCCCCCCAGGGCTGCAATTCTCTAGAACTTCCCTTTAATATTTCCTCTCTCATCTGGTCAACACCACCACTCTGCAGCCATTCATTTCCCAAGGCATTTTGGCACTCATTCCAACAAATGACATTATTATTACAGCTCAGAACCTGAAGCCTCCCCACTCCTTATAGAGCAGCAATGTATGAACACTCCCAAGCGGTGGATGAACTGCACAGGCTTAAAAAAGAGTAGGTGTGAACAATATAAAGCCTTTAAGAAGACGGATATGGATTGCTAACGCTAGGTGAGCATCAGTTTCCTCGTTTCTCCTGTTAGTACCTGGATGACCATGCATATTCCTCCCTCCGTTGACTCCTCCACTAAGATCTTGAACTCCTGATTATCCAGTCTTCTCTGCCCTGCTGCGATTACAGGCATGAGTCACACGCCTGGTTTATGTGGGGTAGGGGACGTTAAAAGAGCCCCAGCTCCCCTTCACTATTTGGAAAGGATTGAGAATGTTGTTCTCCTCACCTTAAATTCTTTCCAACATTTATCTTGGTTCACGGCGCCAACCCAAGCACAAAACCCATGCATCAGAAACATAAAAGAAGTGTAATCCAAAACGCGGAACACTGCAGCTAGTCCCGATTCGTCAGCCTCTGTCCCCAGGCTTATTCTCAAGTGCTCCTGGAGCCTGACAGAACAGGGTGCGCTCCCAACTCAACCTGGAGCTGATTCCAGTATCAGCGACACTAGGAAATCACCAACCTTCCTCAGACAAGAGGCTGTGCAAAGGCTCCGTGCGATGGGCGCCCCCTCGTGGCGCCACTAACTACCTCCTGCCGACTTGGAAGGGGAGGAGCGGAAAGCAGCGCTGCGGTCTTGGCGGTGCCCGCCACTGCTCAACTTCCGGTGACGAAAATCTGCTTCCAGAGCAGAGGGGAGAGGAGGGGCCCATCAAGGTGTAGCGGGAGCAAATCGGCGTGGGGCAGGGCCTGACGGACGGGGGCGGGCGTGAGGCGGGGCCGCGCGGATGGGCGGAGCTGGACGGACGCGGGCGGGCATGGGGCGGGGCTGACCGGACGGGCGGGGCTGACCGGACACGGGCGGGCGTGGGGCGGAGCCGCGCGAACGTCTGCTTGCGCGCCGCCTTTCGCCTCTGGCCTCTGGGGGCGCTCCCGCTCCTGCCGCCCTCCTCGGCTATTCCGCGCGTGCTCGCGTGTCCTCGGCGTGAACCGGAACCGCTTGCCGAAGTCGCGGCTGCGAGCCGGGCGCCGAACGAGAGCGCTGTGGGAGGCGGCCTGCGCGGCGCCGCCCGCCATGGCAGCGGCGGGCTGAGCTCTGCCCTGGGCCGCAGTCGCGGGCTCAGGCTTCTCCGCCGCGATCCAGGGGCTGAGGCCGTAGCAGCGGTAGCCGCCCGCTTGTCGCCGCCGCCCATGGCGAGGCCCCGCCGCCGCCGTCGCTGCTGACCCGGGGCCGGCGCGGCTTCCGTCCTCCGCGGGGCGCGGGCGGCCTGCCTTTGCGCCCGCGACCGCGCCCGCGCCCCGGGGCTACCAGCCGGGCGCTCGACGATGGGGAACACAACCTCGTGCTGCGTGTCGTCCAGCCCCAAGCTCAGGAGGAATGCGCACTCGCGGCTGGAGTCCTACCGGCCCGACACGGACCTCAGCCGTGAGGACACGGGCTGCAACCTGCAGCACATCAGCGACCGGGAAAACATCGACGGTGAGCGGCGCCGCCTCTCCCTCCCCTCCCGAGCGCGGCTTGGAGTCTTGCGGATCCGCTGCCCGGGGCTACTAGGCCCACAGGGAGCGTGGAAACTTTGCTAGCCAAAGGCCTCCAGGCGTGTGGCATGCGTGTACAGGGGCGCGTCTGTATGCATGTGCTGCCTGCCAGGAGGTGACAGGGGAGGTCAGGCCGGGTGCTTTTGGAATGTTGCCAGAGTCGTTACGTTTGGGGTGACGGTGATATTTGTCCTTTCCGAGAGGAAGGGAATTGTCACAACGGTGACAGTTTTACCTGGAGGTCTTTACCTGGTCTTGGCCTGCGTTTTATTCCACCCCTGTTCCCTCGAAAACTAATCCAGGCCCAAGGGAGTATACTTGTGACTGTAGATACACAAATGTATACATATGTATGGTAAGTGTACATACACCCCCCCACACACACATAAATACCGTATGGAAATGGTTGCAGGGCTGAGGTAAAAGGTTCACCTCAGAATGTTTTTTTAAAAAAATTATTACCAGGTAGCTGTGGGTTAAGTGATCTAGTTTTTGCATGGGCTAGAATTACAGTCATATGAATTTTAGATTCATCTGGGTGACTTGGATTGTGTATTTTGAAAAAGTATGTATATTTGAAAAAAGTTAAAGGAGTCATTACTACACCTAGTAATGTTTTATCTTAACTGATTTTGCAGTAGCCTTCTGAGTACTGTGTTTTATCATCAAGCTCTAAGTAGCTTGTGCTTGGGGCATAAAATACAGTTCATGTCATTCCCAACTCAAAAGATTAGAAGTTGGAAATATATCATTGTACCTTTTTTTAAAACCAAAGTCCTCACAGCGTTTATCTAGTTAAACTCACTTGAAATCTTTCTTACGAGAATGAATTAACAACTGGTATTGATTTATTCTTGTCCTCTTTGAAAGTGGAGTGTGCCTTGTAATGTGAAAAACTACATTTAAATGCTAAAGAAAAGAATTTTGCTATTTTGTGTTAGGATGGCAGCTTTATTAAATGAGTATCATAAGGATACTCATACAGTTTATAATAAATTCTGGTACTACATGATTTTTCTAGTGTTATTTAAGATTTATTTTTATGTGTATGTGTGTGTCGTCATTTGAGATCAGAGGAAGATGTTGTATCTCTTTGATGTGGAGTTACAGGTGGTTGTGAACTTAGGTGCTGGGAACCTATCTCAGATTTTCTGGATGAACAAGAAGCAGTCTTAATCAGAGTCATCTCTCAAGTGCTCTATGTGTGTCCATTAGCTTGATCTTCTCTTTAGATGACTAATATTTACATATATTAAGACATGTGGAAGAATATTGAAGTTAGAACTCCTAAACACCACAGTAAAACTGTATTTTAAAGGAAGGAGTGAAGAAATGGATGAGTTCATTGTAGAAGGCTGGTACCAGTCCTGTACATGACTGACAAGTAAAAACACATCGAAGACTTTAATAACTAAGTCTACAGGATTCCGTTAGGCCCTTTTCATGCAAGTATGTAATGTACTTTGAGTTTATCCCCTCCATCCTTCACTGCCCTCACATTTCTCATACCTCCCCTTTTCCATTAATCTCCTATATTCCCAAACAGCTTTGCTTCTACTTTCATACCATTTCACATACAGCATTTTATATATCCATTAAATCTGGGACCCATAAGGGAGAGAAATCATGTAGTATTTGCCCTTCTGAGACTGACTTAATTTGCTTTATATAATTATCTCCAGTTGTACCCATTTTACTTAGAATGACATAATTTCATCTTCATGGCAGAATGAATTCATTGTATATAAGCCATATTTTCTTTTTCCATTTCTCAGTTGATGGACAGTGGTGCAATAAACATTGATATGCAAGTGTTTCTGTGGTTTTTGTTGTTGTTATTGTTTTTAACTTTTAGACAATTACCCAGGAGTGGTAAAGTCATGAGGTATATTTTAGCTTTTTAACACATTCTGGACTCGTTTACAGTCTCACCAGGACTGTATAAGGGTGTCCCTTTTGTCTTCATTCTCATCAGCATTTGTTACTTTTTGTTTTAAAAATACCATTCTAAATGAAATGAAATAAAAATCTCACTGTAGTGTTTAATTTGTGTTTCTTAATGGCTAGTGATGTTAGATATTTTATATAATTTAAATGTTCACTTATTCATTTAATTACCTATGAGGCAAGATCTCTCTATGTGGAACTTGGTATGTATATCAGACTGGACTTGGTTGGTCTTACAGAGATCCACCTGCTTCTGCTCCAAATGTTGGGATTAAGGATGTGCTCTGTCATTCTGGGGTCCATACATTTGTTGTCAGTCTGTGATTAGGTAGTTTAGTTTTTTGATCACACTGGTGATCGGGTTTTTGAGTTCTTTGTGTATTCCAGATTTTAACCCTCTGTCAGGTGCATATCCTATTCTGTAAGCTGTCTCTTCATGCAGTTATTTTCTTGAGTGTGCATAGATTTGTTTTTGTTTGTTTGTTTCTTTTGCATTCATGAAAACTCATTTATCATTGTTGACACTATTTCTTGAGAGCCTGGAGTTTAGTACTATTTATCTATGCTGGTACCTTAAGTGTTTCTTCTGCTTTGTCCTTATTAGTTTTAGGGCTTCAGGTCTTACATTAAGGTCTTTGATCTGTTTAGAGTTGGTTTTTGTATATGGTGAGAGACACTGTTCTAGTTTTATTTTTCCATGTGTAGATAGTTTGACCAACAGTATTTGTTGAGGAGGCTATTTGCTCAAATGTGCTTTTTTTCTGATTTTGTAAAAAATCCTGTGGCTGTCTGGGTTTATAACCGGGTCTCCAGTGCTGCCACTGACTTGTCTGTGCTCTAGTAATATTATATGATGCTTTTTGTTTTCCTTCTGAGATAGAGTCTTAACTTTGTAGCTCTGACTGGGCTGGAACTAGGTAAGTAGATTAGGCTGGCCTCAAACTCAGAGATCTAGCTGCCTCTACCCTTGAGTGCTTGGATCAAAAGTGTGTGCCAGTGATGTCTTTATTACCATGTTTCTGTTGTAGAGCAACTTGAAATCAGATATGATAACTTCCAGCATTGTTCTTTTGCTCGGGATTACTTTACTAATTGACCTTTGGTGTTTCTCTGTGAATTTTCAGCCCCCGCTTCCCCCACCATTTGTAAAGAAGAATGGTGTCAAAATTTTGATGAGAATTGCATCTATTGTGTAGATTGTTTTTGATAGTATAGCTATTTGCATAATATATATTGTTCATATTATGAGCATGGAATGGTTTTCCATCTTATAGTATCTTTGATTTATTTCTTTAGCATTTTAAAGTTTTCACTGTAGAAGTTTTTTACTTCCTTGGATAGCTTTATTACAAGGCTTTGGTTTGTTTTTGACGTAATTGTGAAGGGGATTATTTTTCTGATTTCTTTCTCAACGTCTTCATTATTGGTATCTAGGAAAGCTGCTAATTTTTGTATATTGATTTTGTATCCCGTCTCTTTGCTGAAAGCATTTTTTATTAGCTCTAATAGTTTTCTGGTGGTCTTTAGGGTCTCTTATGTATAGATTATATTATCTGTAAATACAGTTACTCCGACTTCTTTTTTCCCTGCTTCTATCTTTTTTATTTTCCTTTCATCATATTGTCCTACATAAAACTAAAGACATAATGTTGAGTAAGAGTGGAGATGGGACATCTTTGTCTTATTCCATATTTTATTGGAAATGCTTTCAGTTTCCCATTAGTATAATGTTAGGTATAGGTTTGTTATATGTGGCTTGTATTATGTTGATACATTCTTTGTATTCCTAGTTTCTCCAATACTTGAATTATGAAGGGTATTTTGTTGAAAGCCTTTTCTGCACCTATTAAGATAATCATGTGCTTTCTGTCTATGAACTAGTTTGTGTGATGCATTGCACAAATCATTTTTTAAAATCATAAATGATATTTTTGATATGTTCTTGAATTCTGTTTGCAGGAGTATTTTTCCTATATAGTGTACACCAATATTTGGTAGAGGTTTTCTGTTTTAAACGAGAGCAGAAAGAACCCATAAAAAGAGAAAAAGAGCCGGGCGGTGGTGGTGCACGCCTTTAATCCCAGCACTCGGGAGGCAGAGGCAGGCGGATCTCTGTGAGTTCGAGGCCAGCCTGGTCTACAAGAGCTAGTTCCAGGACAGGAACCAAAAAGCTACCGAGAAACCCTGTCTCGAAAATCCAAAAAAAAAAAAAAAAAAAAAAAGAAAAAAAGAAAAGGAAGACTGACATTTCAGAGAGCCAAGTTGAATATTATGGACTGTAGTAAGGAAATGGAAATAAAGTGGTTTCAATCAGCTGTTTAGCACTAGGGCAGTGTCTTAGCTGGGGTTGCTAGTGCTGTGATGAAACACTAAAACCCAAAGCAGCTTAGGAAGGAAAGGGTTCATTTGGCTTCCACATCTAGTCCATGGAGGGAGGCTGAGGCAGGAGCTGATTCAGAGGCCATGGAGGGGTGCTGCTTCCTGGCTCACTCCTCATGACTTGCCTAGTCTCCTTCCTGTTAGAAAACAGGCCCACCAGTCCAGAGGTGGCCCCACCCACAGTGGACTGCACCTTCCCATATCAGTCACTAATTAAGAAATGCCAACAGGCTTGACTTATGGAGGCGTTTTCTCAATTGAAGTCCTGTCCTCTTAGATGACACTAGCTCGTATCAAGTTGATATAAAAAAACAGCTGGTGCAGCACGGGCTTACAGAAGAATTTTGCCAATGAAGAATGAGGTGGTTCAGTGTGTTCTTTCGTTTGAAAGATATCTAAGTTTCACTTGTTAGGCATTTTTTAGAAAAATTTTTGGAAGACTACAAACTTGCTCTGCACACTTAGGGTAATTTAGAGCATAAAGCTGTAAGCTTTCTAATGGAGGCTGTAGTGGCCTCTAGTCCATCTTCTATGGCCATGCTAGTTTACATGTATACTAATTTGTTGTTTAAATAGTACTCTGTCTCCCAGATTCGACAGATACATCTAGGATTTATCTAACCAGAAGTCTTCAGTATTGGTATCATTTAGAGCAGAAATGTAGGCCTATTCATTAGTATGAATAGGTTTATTTAAAGGTTTCCAAGTAACTCTAAGATGCAGCTGGGCTGACTGACAGTGCAACCTGCTGTTCTAGGGTTATTTTGGTAGCAAATCACGTAACAGCAACAGATTTAAGGAAAAGTGTGTATAGATACACTTGTGAGTCTTTACGTACCAGTGTCTGACTATCTCAATTTCTCTGCTACAGTTGGTTTTTTGTGTCTTTGAATTCCATATGTATATTTAACTGCTGACCACAAATACTTTTAAACACTTGTGTGTGTACTGAATACATGTAAACTTGTTTTGTATTTGTTCTCTGCACAGGCTAATAACTAAAGAGCAGTTACGTTCAGTATTGTAAGTAATCTAGAGAGGATCTGGGTGCAAAAAAGGATGTGCGGCAGCTGTGTGCAAACACTTGCTGTTTTCTGGGAGAGACTTGACTCAGACTCTAGTATCTGATAGGATCCTGGGACAGGTGCCTGCAGTTACTGAGGGACAGCTGTATATTGTTAAATTATTAGTAAGTTTAAAAAATTGCATCTCAAGAGTTCTTTAGTGTGCCATCACTATCTTATATTTTGAAAACTGTCTTTGGCAACTACGAGTATTGAAGGTTATAGTTTGTTCATGACTCTTCCTGAATATCTGAGTTTCTCTAAATGGCAGGTATATGCATTTTTCTACCACATCACAAACAGAGAAATGACCAGCATTTGTTCCTGCTGCCATTTAAAGAAACTTACTAGCCCTTTTTTACTAGTGTTAGATTATTTGTGGTTTTGAAAGTTGTGCTTGGTTTAACCCACTCCCACTCCCTAAGAGTTATTTTTCATGAAGTCATTCTGATGTCTAGAAACAAGACTTATCACTCATAATCCTGTACCTAACACTGCTCAGAGTGTAAATGTAAGGGTAGATATAGTCTTAACGGTTATAAAAGGTGAATAAGACAAGATATAGGAGATGAGGAAGGATGGAGAATGCTGGTAAAGAACCATGGGTCATGGCAGGCTGCTAAAGTAGTTAATAAACTAAAAGTGCTTGTGAGTGTGCCATTATGAACATGACACCATTATCTTATTTTTCTTGTGTTAAATGTAAAATGTGCTCCAAGAGCTACAACCAGCTGTTCTAACTATCCCTAGGCAGAGGACCTTGAAACCCAGAACCAAAGCTTACTTTGGGTAAGTCACGGGTGACAGGGAAAGAGTCACAGCACCGCTCTTTTGCCTGTAGCAGGCTGAGGAGCTCACCAAAGCTTTTAGTGCCTTCAACTTAGCTAGACTGGAATTTGTGAAAGAATTTTAGGACTAGGCAAGAAGCAGGATAGAGGTCTTATTAAAGGTATTTTATAACATTTAAGGATGAGGATTAAGAAAAAGATGCACATAGAAAGTGAAGAGCAAAGCCGGGCGGTGGTGGTGCACGCCTTTAATCCCAGCACTCGGGAGGCAGAGGCAGGCGGATCTCTGTGAGTTCGAGACCAGCCTGGTCTACAGAGCTAGTTCCAGGACAGGCTCCAAAGCCACAAGAGAAACCCTGTCTCGAAAAACCAAAAAAAAAAAAAAAAAAAAGAAAGTGAAGAGCGAGCCGGGCGGTGGTGGCGCACGCCTTTAATCCCAGCACTCGGGAGGCAGAGGCAGGCGGATCTCTGTGAGTTCGAGACCAGCCTGGTCTACAGAGCTAGTTCCAGGACAGGCTCCAAAGCCACAGAGAAACCCTGTCTTGAAAAAAACCGAAAAAAAAACCAAAAAAAAAAAAAAAAAAAAAAGTGAAGAGCGTGGGGTGGGCTTTTAAAAGAATAGTCATGGGCCCACTGGTAATGATGGGATAGCCAGAAAAAGAGGAAGTTGTCCACTGTGACATAAAGGGATCGTGTTGTATTATTGCTTCTTAGTGTATAAAGATCTAGTAATCTCATTATTTTAAATGCTTGGCATATTTTAGCTTTGGTTCTCTTGCTTTATTCTATTAAGTGTTTATACAGAACATTTCTTGTTCTTTTATTTGAAAATGATGATAATATTGACATTGGGGTCAGTGTGGGTAGGTTGGCTATCCCTACAAAGGAGAATGTAAAATTGTATTTTTAAATCTTTTATGAGAGTTGAAAAATAATGAGTTCTTCAGTTGGAATTCTCGCAATAGATAAAGATGTTAATGCAAGTAGGATGCTAGTAGTGTGAGGAGCTAGACAAGATGAGGCTGCTAGTTGAATCTGGACAAATTGTTATGCTCCCTGTGTGGACATGGTTCTAGTGTGTTGTCTCAGTTTCTGTTCTATTGCTGTAGTAACACACCATACCCGCTGTAGGTAGCTTATAGAGGTGCTCCCACTGAGAAGTATTAAGAGCTTGGTGCCTCCGTGGAACTTATGGGTTCTCTTTTCTGTGGATTCACAAACAATATTCATTTAAATTTTAAATTCTAGGCTTTCTGCTGGAGGTTAGGAACACAATGATCAGTATCGCCAGGACCTTGTCCTTAAGAACCTAGTGCTCTGCTGCGTATGCAAATGAGCGTTTACTGTTCTGTGTACAAAGGAAGGAGGAGGGTTGAGCAGTATGGTAAGGGAAAATTTACAGGACAGTAGGATGAGTAGCAGTTTTAGGAAACTAGTAAATGTGCCTCAGAAAGAGTCATTGTTGTAGGTAGTCAGGTAGGTTAGATTTGCTAGTGACTCAGTCTCCACATTTCTTGCAAAATGAATTTGGCTCATTCAAAGGATATTTGGTAGAGATTTCATAATGACTGGTGTACATCAGAAGCTTGTTTCTTGTATATCTTTCATATATTTTAGATTTTGAAAAGTGATCAAAGTGTCTTGTGGAACATAATATAGTTCTCTTTAGAAATGACAATGAATATGGTATATTTTGTTTAGCATGAGAAAGTGGCTTTCATGGAATCAGAGAATTCCTAGCTGCAGGATCCTAGAAACCCTGTTTACATGGGTTTCTAGCTCTTAGTTGCTCCTCAGCACATCACAGAACAGTGTCAGCTGTGTGTCAGGACTCCAAAACATAAGATTCCCATCTGAAACTTTTATTGAACCCTGCTGCTGCTCTTCTGATCAGTTTGCGCAGTATGACTATAGCTCGCAAAGAAGAAAGTGACCCATCATCTCACAGCTTTAAAAACAAAACAAAAAACCCACATTAGTTTGAATAAGAATTACTGCCCAGAGAACTGTGTTAGTTTTCAAACTGTATGGCAGTGTGGCATCACCTGATCCTTATAATCTGCCAGGTTTTATAGTTTAGGACCTTGGGTACAGCATATTTTGAATATAAAAAGTTAGGTCTGCTGTCACCTGGACTCATTCTTGTCCCAGGGGCTCAATTCTTTGTTTCCACTTTTCCTCACAGGGCTGTACCTACCTCCAGTGCTCACCAGTGGTTGGATAAAGCATCACTTCCTGCCACATTGGCCTTTGCAGCTAATAATAAAGTGTCTTCCACTCAAAGTTATCTCAGGAAAAGCAAGAGAGATCCCCAAGATGGAAACCATAGTATTAGTTTGATGAACTAATATTTGTTCACACGTGACCAAAGTCCACCACACTCAGGAAATGATACCATATAAAAGTCTGAACACCAGAAGATATATTGTTGTCAACCTTGGAGACTGCCTATGACAAACATTAATTAAAATTCTCAGATACATTTATCAGAAGTCTGTTGAAATTGACTTGGATAATTCATTTGGCAGAGTGCCTTGCCCAGCATTTACTGGGTTTTAGTTGCCAACCCATATAGTGTAGTGGTGTCATGGTACAAGCCTGTAATTCCAATTCCTGATGGAGGTGGGTCTTGTATTTATCTGTTGCTTTCATTGGTTAATTAATAAAGAAAACTGCTTGGCCCTGATAGGACAGAAAATTAGGTAGGCGGAATAGACAGAACAGAATACTGGGAGAAAGAAGCTGAGTCAGTGAGTCGCCATGATTTTCCCACTCCAGACAGATGCAGGTTAAGATCTTTCCTGATAAGCCAGCTCGTGGTGCTACACAAAATATTAAAAATGGGTTAGATCAATATGTAAGAGCTAGCCAATAAGAGGCTGAAACTAATGGACCAGGCAGTGTTTAAAAGAATACAGTTTCCGTGTAATTATTTTGGGGCGTAAGCTAGCCAGGTGGCCGGGAGCTGGGGCGACAGGAACACAGCCCGCCGCTCCTATTACAACAAACTCCCAGGGGGTGGAGGAGGAGGATTAGAAGGAATCATCTAATCATCTTCTACTGGGTAGATTTGAGGCTAGCCTGGGCTACCTTGTCTTAAAGACCAACTACTAAAAACTGGCTGGAGTACTTGGGCTGAGGAATTGGGAAGAGAAAACTCACTGTGTATGAGGGCTTTCTATAGAGTTCAAGGGCAAAATATACTGAGTTTCACAAGGAACTGGAATTAGGAGTTGGTTGAGGTGATTATTTCCTTCATTAGTCTTTCCCTAATGTCACAAATTTGTTTCTCAAATTCTTTATAAAATAGTTCCCTTTTTTTTGTCTCTCTCTCTTTCTCTCTCTCTCTCTCTCTCTCTCTCTCTCTCTCTCTCTCTGTGTATGTAATTATCTTCTTCATTAGCGTTTCCCTATGTCACAGATTTGTTTCTCAGAAATTCTTTATATAACAGTTCCTTTTCTTTGTGTGTGTATGTATGTATATATATGTATGTGTGTGTATACATACACATACACACACACACACACACACACACATATATATTTTGCCACCCATCAATCCTTGCCTTTAGAACTACTAAAAGACTAAGGAGTCTTGTTTCCAATAGAGAGTAAGGGGTTGACTCAGACCATTCAATGGGTGCCTTCTCTGGAATAAAGGATCAAATGAGTGGAGGTACTGAGCTTACTGACTTGTGTTTCTTGACCTTGCCCTTTAAGGAATACTTAAAGAAACACAGACTTGCTTTAGCTTTCAGTTTGGATTTGTCTGATGTTTCTTCTGGATTGACTTTAGGCCATGCATTTTGTCAGTGATATGGCAGGAGTCACATATCACATCAATAGACTATGTTCCCTGTTAGTGCTCCCTTGTTTTGTGGACTTAGACCCCTGGCCAGACTGAGAATCTGTCTGTCTTCCAAGCAGATAGGAGGTAAACTCGGCTTGACCTCCTAGAAGATTTAGGCTCTTGTATTCCAGAAGCATCAACCAGTGTTTTCCTACACAGACAGTTGGGACTTGTGACTTCTCATAGTATGTTAATTAATTCAGGGGATGCAAATCAGTGGTAGAGCAGTTCCAGCCGCCTTCTACTCTGTCAGCTCTGACTGTCAGTCTTCATGATTCGAATCAGTCCTACAACTGACTGATAGGATCTGGTTGTTATCGGAGACTTTTCTTGATCTCCCACTGCCCCACCCTCCCCTCTGTGTATGGATGCCATTTGTGGTCTAAAGGGAAATTTCCGATGTTTCTCAGATGTCTCTCACTGGCCTAGAGCTCACCAACAAAGTTGGCAAGGCAGTGAGCACCAGATATATGTCTGTCTCCTCTTGCCCAGTGATAGGATTACAAACCACCATGCCTGTTTTGCACCCCCCCCCCCCAAGGTCTTCATGGTTGTACTTTAATGACTGAACAGTCTCCCTAGTGATGGAGGGGTTAATTTCATTGGTTAAGTAATAAAGAAACTGCCTTGGCCCCTTTAATAGGACAGAAAATTAGGTAGGCGGAGTAGACAGAACAGAATGCTGGGAGAAAGAAGCCGAGTCAGGGAGTTGCCATGATTCTCCCACTCCAGACAGACGCAGGTTAAGATCTTCCCTGGTAAGCCAGCTCATGGTGCTACATAGAATATTAGAAATGGGTTAGAGCAATATGTAAGAGCTAGCCAATAAGAGACTGGAACTAATGGGCCAGGCAGTGATTAAAAGAATACAGTTTCCGTATAATTATTTCAGGGCATAAGCTAGCCATGCGGGTGGCCAGGTGCCGGGGACGCAGCCCTGCTGCTCCTATTACAACAGAGTGGCGCCCACCCTAGGCCTCTCTACTATACGTCTTTGTAGATGTCTATTTTTTATTTGTTACTTGTTTACATTTTTGTGGTAAAACATACTATAAAAATGACCACCTAAGTATACAGTTCAGTGGTAGTAAATACATTCATACTGTTTTTTGCCAATTACACCAGCCATGGCTAGAGTGTTTCATTCACCCAAACTTTCACTCTTGTTCAGTTACGGAGCATGGCTCTTCATTCCTCCATTCCCCAGCCCCTATTTGAGTTTTTATTTGAGTTTTATTACTGTCTACTTCAAGTAAGTGGGACCTGAAGTATTTGTCCTCTTGTAACAGGCTCAGGTTTAATGTTGTCTGGATTCATCCATTTTGTAGTGTGGTCAGGATAACTTCCCTTTTCAAGGCTGATACATCTCATTGTCTGTGCCACATTTGGTTAATCATTAGCTTGTCATAGACATCCAGATTGCTTCTATCATTCAGCTACTCAGATAGTGTTGCCATAAACAAGATACATAGATACATCTGTTTGAGCCCTTGCTTTTGATTCTTTGGGGTATATACTCAGAAGTGGAATTTTGCTAGAACTGCTATACTTTGAAACTTTGAATCTTTGTCAAATTTGTAAGAATAAAATTGATCAAGAAGCTGGATCACTGTACCATGTACCATAAATACCAAAATAGATGAGAGCAATTTCCAAAGTCATTCATTTTTTAAAATATTGCTTACCACCTTGCTTATGGAGCTGCATATTGAATGGAAAATTGAGAAAAGAATGTAGAAAGGGATTATTTATATTTCTATCTTACAGAGTAGTGCTTGTTTTTGATATTTTAAAGTAGTATCTTAGTTGACTATGAATATCCTAGTGGGATATCTCCATATGGTTATATACAATGTATAACTTGAAGTATGTTTGTATCAGAGAGCAAATTTATTTATTCACTGATTGATTTTTCTCCTCAAATGTATAAAAGTTTTCACATTTATACATGTGGATCTAAATGGGACAATACTATGACTATATACTTCCCTTTTTTTTCTTATTATTAAAGGAAGACCTCTAAGTGCTGTGGAATAAACCTCTTGTACACTATAAAGATTTGTCACTTGAATTGGTTTAACAAAATGCTGATTGGCCAATAGCCAGGCAGGAAGTATAGATGGGTCAACCAAACTAAGGATGATGGGAAGGAGAAGGGCAGAGTCAGAGGTTACCAGCCAGACTTGGAGAGAGCAAGATGGGCACACTGCCATACTGAGAAAAGGTAACACCATGTAATCAGGAATATGGGTTAACTTAGCTGGTTAATAATAAGCCTGAGCTATTGGTTGAGCATTTATAAGTAATATTAAGCCACTGCATGGTAATTTGGAAAGTGGCTGCCCGGTATTTGTGACCGAGTAACTCCAAAACATGAAGCTTCCATCTACATCTGAGTGATTATATAAAACATTACTCTTAATTATTGTTAATAGCAAGATGTATCAGTTATATAATTATTTTATTTTTGTGATTTTATTTTATTTAGACAGGGTCTCTTGAAGTCCAGGCAAGTCATTAATTTTGTTGTATAGTTGATGGTTACATTGAACTTCTTTTATTCTTGCTTCTGCCTCCCAAGTGCTAGAATCACAGATTTGCACCACCACAGCTGGCTTTTGCAGTTCTGCTGATGAAGCTCAGGCCTTTATATATACTAGGCAGACACACTATGGATTGAGCTGTATCCACAGTACCCATACTTGAAATCGTGAGAGTATTGATCATACTAGACTTGAGTCATTTGATTTAAATTTTTGGTAAGTGCTTTAAAAAAACAAACAGAAAAACCTTTGGTAAATAGTAATATAGTATCTTGTTTGCATTGTTTTGAGGGCCTTTCCTTAGGATATGTTCCTAAAAGTAAATTTGCTTTCAGGGCTGAGCATTTGGTCAACCGACTGGTGTGTTCTTCCTGGAGAAGACTATATCTTTTGCTCTCAGCATTTGTTAGTATTCTGTATTTCTCTATGTAGGGTTCAGGCCATGAGGTCTTTCTCCTTTGCACATGTCTCTTGTTTTCCTTGTTCAGCTCTTGTTTAGGTGGTCAGGTTGGTGAGGTGATGGGTGTAGCTTCTGACATTACTAGAAAACACTGCCTCACAGCAACTCTGATACTGTGGCTCTTACACTCTTTCCACCCCCATCTTCAGCAATATTTCTTGAGCATTAGGTGTGGGAATGTTCTGTAGATGTATCCTTCAGTATTGTTCTCCCCTACTCTGCAGTTTGATTGGTTGTGGTTTTATGTAATGGTCTCTGCTTAATGAGAGGTAAGGACTACCCTTATCTGTGGATATAAGAACAAATATTTGGAATATAGTTAGAGGTTGTACTGCCTTAGTAAAGTGATGATTGTAAGTTTTTCTTAAGATCTAGACTTCACTTATTCAGAATAGTTGGCTAGATTTCCAGTACCAGTCATGGTCTCCCTCTTGTTGATTCAATCTTAAATCCAATTAAAGAGCTGTTGGTTACTGCCAAGGTCTGGGGGGGGGGGCACTGTTGACCCTTAGGATTATCATGCCTAAATTATATATTTAGGAGTATGTGTGTGTGCACACACATGTGCTAATAAAAACAATGAGAAAGGGTGCCGTGAATTTGAAAGAGAAGGAGCATTTTTGGAGGGGGAAAAGAAGGCATATATGATGTAATTATAATCTCAAAAAGTTCAACATTTTTTTTCTGTTTTATTAACTAAATTTCATTTATTTTACATCCTAACTGTAGTTTCCCCTCCCTTCTCTCCTGTTTCTTCCCTACACTCTCCCATCCCCACCTGCCTCCTCTCTGCCCCCTTCTTCCATCTACTCCTCTGTTTCTGTTCAGGAAGGGGCAGGCCTCCATGGGTGTCAACAAAGCATGGCATATCAAGTTGAGGTAGGATTAAGCTCTTCCCGTTGTTTTGAGGCTGGGCGATGCAACCCAGTATGAGGGATGGGTTCCCAAAAACCAGCACAAGTGTTAGGGACAGGCCCTGACTCCTCTGCTAGAAGTCTCACAAATAGACCAAGCTACACAACTGTCAGACATATGTATAGTGCCTAGGTTGGTCCCATGCGGGCTCTCTAGTGTAGATTCAGAGTTTATGACTTCCTATGAATCCTAGTTAGTTGTTTCTGTGGGTTGCTTTGTGATGACCTTGACTCTCCCTGTCTTAAAATCTTTCTTCCCTCTCTTCAACAGGATTCCCAGAAGTCAGCCCAGTGCTTGACTATGGATCTCTGCATCTGTTTCCATCAGTTACTGAACTAAAGCTCTTTGATGACAATTAGGGTAGTCATCAATCTGATTACAGGACATGGCCAGTTCAGGCACCCTCTCCGCTATTGCCAGGAGGCTTAGTTGGGATCATCCTTGTGGATTCCTAGGAGTTTCCCTGGCACCAAGTTTCTCCTGACCCTAAAATGTACCCTGCATCAAGACATCTTTCATATTCTCCCTCTCCATCCCATCCCCCAATCCACCCAACTTAATCCCTCATGCTCCCATCATCCCACCACTACCACCAGTTTACCCAGGAGATCTCTTCTATTTTCCTTTTCCCAGGAGGCTTCAATGCGACCCTCTTTGAGTACTTTTTACCTAGCCTCTCTGGGGTTGTGGACTGTAGCATGGTTATTCTTTACTTTACAGCTAATATTCATTGTGAGTGGGTAAATATTATGTTTGTCTTTCTGGGTCTAGATTGCCTCACTCAAGATAATTTTTTCTAGTTTCATCCATTTGGCTGCAAATTTCATGATGTCAAACTTTTTTCAACTGAGTAGTATTCCATTGTGTAAATGTACGTTTTCTTTATTCTTTGATTGAGGGGCATCTAGGTTGTTTCCAGGTTCTGGCTATTACAAATAGTGCTGCTATGAACATAGCTGAGCAAGTGTTCTTGTATGATTAAGTATCTTGAGGTAGATTGATTTCCAGTTTTCCGAGATACTGCCATATAGATTTCCAAAGTGACTGTACAAGTTTACACTCCCATCAGCAGTGGAGGGATGTTCTCCTTACTCTGAGTGGTTTTGATCTTAGCCATTCTGATAGTTGTAAGATAGTATCTCAGAGTCATTTTGATTTGCAGCTAACTGTTGCCTAAGGATGTTGAACATGGCTTTAAGTATATCTTGGTCATTTGAGATTCTTCTGTTGAGAATTTTCTGATCAGTACCCCAATTTTAAATTGGATTATTTGGTATTTTGATGTCTAGTTTCTGGGGTTCTTTATATATTTTGGAAATCAATCTTCTATCAGATGTGGGCTTGGTGAAGATCTTTTCCTATTCTTTAGGCTGCCATTTTGTCTTCTTGATAGTGTCCTTTACCTTACAGAAACTTTACAGTTTTAGGATGTCCCATTAATTATTGTCGATCTCAATGTCTGTGCCTCTGGTATTCTATTCAGGAAGCTGTCTCCTGTGCCACTGCGTTTAAGGCTACTTCCCACTTAAAGAAACAGTTTTTTAAGAAAGCCAGTTTTTTTTTTGTTTTTTTTTGTTTTTTTTTTATGTTGACCTTTGTGCATCCCAAGATGACCAGATTTAGTCCTTCCTCAGACTCTGATGTGCAAGGATTACAAGTGTGCATCACCAAGGCTAACTTGGAAAGGTTTTGGAGATTGAATTCTTTCTAATATGCAAGAATATAAACAACATCCAAAACCACAGAGAAACCCTGTCTCGAAAAACCAAAAAAAAAAAAGAATATAAACAACACTACTAGAGATGTTGAAATAATCTCAGACTTGGGTATTTGAGGTTAATTCCAGAGTTCAAGGACAAGTTGAATTTCATATCTCTAATTAAAAATAATTTTTTGAAAACTGAACTCTGGGCATGGTGTTTTACATGGACTTACATTGTTAATGTCAGCATGGTTTATGCTGAGATAGGAGGATTTCCTGGAATCTGAGGCTAGCCTGGGCTACTAAATGTCATTTTTCAGGTGTTTAGTGTTTGATAGATCATTACACTCAATAGATTCTTCTTTTATTCTCTGCAGCATGTTTTGAACATCAGTGAGGACGAGGACCATGACATTATATTAAGTATATCAGAATTAAATATTGCCAATTTCTGAAACCAGAGTGGTCCGTTTTACCTGTTAGAATTGTGCAACCAATAACAAGACCAAGCAACGAGACCTGAGCAGGGAAGGAGGCTTTTGGCTAAGAATAGAAATGGGAGATAAGATAAAAATACAAAACCAAATTCTTAACTTCTTGGGATTTAGGAGGTAATAGTTACAGGGTCAAAGAAATGGGAGGATCTTTACTCTTTTTTTTTGGGGGAGGGGGGCTTGTCAAGACAGAGTTTCTCTGTAACTTTGGAGCTTGTCTGTCCTGGAACTCACTCTGTAGCTGGCCTCAAACTCACAGAGATCTGCCTATCTCTGCCCCCCACTCCCCACCCCGCCCTGAAGTGTTGGGATTAAAGGTGTGTGCCACCACTGCCTGACTGACTCTTCTTCCTTCTTTTATGGTTCTTCCTTAAAAACTGTCATGGCAGTTGTTAACTGCTGTATTGTTGGAAATGTGTCATTTAACTTACAGGTGAAATTATGAAATTAGAAGTTATCTGGCTGACACTGTGACAACCTTCTTAAATCCAACCAGTTTTAACCAACCCATCTAAAGAGCAACTTCTAGCCTTAAATCTTGTCCTTAAGATAACAGAAATAGGGATGGAGTAGGTGGAGATCGCCAAAATATGCAAAACATGACTTCTGCTTCTAGTCTCTGCACATTAGGCTGCGTGTGTTACATATTTTGTTAGTTGAGCAAAAGTTGGTGCTGAAAGCAATATGCACAAGAGAAATATGCACAAGTGTCAAAGGAACAAGGTGGGACTTACAGCCCAAGTGATTGGGAATGTATAATGGTAAAGACAGAACAACACAGAGAACGTTTCTGACTGGGAGAGGCAGTGGGAAGGATCTAGATGTGGAAAGGTGCAAGGTTTATGTAGGTCATGGTTAGTAGGGTCAGGTAACTCAAGACCCTTGGGTTTCTTTCAGGCAATGAATCTGTATGGTACAGAGTCCTGAAATGGTAGGCAGGGACTGTCAGGTGTGGGTAGTAGACTTCTCTGATCAAAATGGTCCTAGGAAGATTATTATACTAGAAAAATAGTAAGAGCCAATGAGACTAGTCTTCCTGGTTCCATGGAGTCTGAGTGTTTGAGTACAGGTTGGTGGTGGTAAAAGAAATTACAAGAAGCAAACGTGTTGTGGTCTACACAAACACAGACTGTACCAAGCCTGTCCGTAAAGCCAGGCTTTATCTGACGGGCGCTGGGCAGGTGGGAAATCACCATTGAAACTGAGTGGAACAGTAGTATAAATTTGTACTCGATTGTTGTTAGAAAGGGGGAATCTAGAGTTTATATGTCTTAGGAAGCCTGCTAAGAAAGCTGTGTTAGTGGGTTGAAACTGGAGTTTCAATGGAAGAGTGAGGTCTGGCTTTGATGGGGATAGTGTTTCCAAAATTGATTTTAATACATTACTGTTTTAGAGGTAATTTTGTTTTTTAATCTAGTGATAAAAAAAAAACTATCTTCTGATTGATCCTCCCAAATTGGTGTCAAGGCGATAGTAAAATCTATACTGTATGTACTCGATGAGAATGTGTATTGATTTACAGGAGCATGAACTGCTTTGATTCTGTTAATGACTCATGATCACATATGAAATAAAGAGGCAAACAAGAGTAAAATCCAGGTGTTCTGATTATCTGAAATTTCTTTTTCTTTCTTGTCATTAAGTGAACTGAGTGCTCATATAGTCTATTACACAGGTCGCTATATATCAGTTGGCTCTTTTCTAACTTTGAGCCATGTTTTTGAAGTAGTTAAAAACAATGTTATGACCAGGCATGTTAGCACACAACCTTAATCTAGGCACTCTGGAGACAAAGACAGCTAGATCCGTGTGAGTTTGTTCCAGAACAGTCAGGGCTTCATAGAGAGATCTTGTCCCCAAAACAAACAAACAATGTTATATTTATTTTCAAACTATTGTTATGTAGAGTGCAGGTACAATAACATTAGGATACTCAGTGTTCAGGCAACAGTGCAAAATACTAAGAAATGACACATTTATAAAGTATTTTGAATCCTTGCATGAGAGCATCCCCATCTCTTTAGAACAAAGTGCTGACCTCAAAATTGTAATCTCTCTCCCTGCAACTTACAAATGCTGGAATCACAGGTGTATGCCCCCAGACTGGTAAGTTAACTTTAATAACACAATGTACACTGTTATGGCTTTCTTGCATCTCATTTCTGTGAAATGTGTTCTATACATTTTGTTGTTTTGTGAGATGGGGGAGAGAGATAGAGACATAAATTTATTCTGGACTACAAATACTACCCTAAAATGTGAATTAATATTTTATTTTTTCCAGCTCTTGTCTTAATGTTTTCTGAAAATTTTGAGTTTCTTACTAACTTAGCCTTGTAGTTACAGTTATTGCAATTTAAAAGGTTTGAAGCTAGAGAGGTAGCTCAGTGTCTAAGAGCACTAGTTACTCATGATCTGGGATCAGTGTCCAGCATCCACACCACATGGTGACTCACTGCCATCTTTAACTCATTTTCAGGGGATCCAGTACCTTCTTTGGTTACTAGGCACACACATGGTTTGCATACATACGTACAGGTAAAACATCCATACACATTAAAAATAAATTTGAACTAACAAAGATTTGGGGGCCAGTGAAATGGCTCAGCAGGTACTTGTAGTCAAACTTTATGATCTAAATTGAAGATTCACATGGTGAAAAAAAGAGAACCAGCATACACACACACACACACAGCTGAGGTTTTGGTCACAGTAAAAGTGGTGTAAGTCTATTGTGGGCAATGTTCCTGAGTGATAATTTGAAATGTGACTCCCTAGATCCAATGCTTTTTTAAGTTGAAGACCTCCTTGTGGGTGCTTTGTAAGCTACTCAGTTAGGGGATGTTTAGTTAGCAGTAGGCTTAAGCGAATGTATTTGCATCGTTGTTGAACTTGGACATTGGAACTTTGGAAGATGGGAAATCTCAAGTGAAAGATTTCTGTCATTGGGTTTTTTTTTTCCCCCTGTCAATCAGCACTGTCTCAAGTGTACCTGTAGGAGGTAATTCCACTGAGCAGGTAGGTGAAGTATATGAAGTATAAATAACCACCACTGGAGGACATTTGAAGTTGAGAACCTAGGAAAATAATGAACTTCACTGTCAGCTAGTGGAGAATGTTTGCACAGGTTCACGTTCAAATGTTTACGACAGGAAGACTTCTTTTTCCCCCTTTTCCCTTTCTTATTTTGAAAGAGTTTGCCTGTGGTCCAGGCCCACCTTGAAATTACTATGTATTTCATGCTTGCCTTTGTCTTCTGGATGCTGGAATTCCAGTTATGAGCCCTCATATCTGGAGAAACTTTGGTTTTTCCTATTAAAAAAAAACTTGCCTTATTTTATATGAAGCTTTAACATCTTATAGTCAAACAAAACTTAGGTTCATAGATTCTGTGTTTGTCAAATTTGAAAAGGTATTTTGTGTTTTTGCTACCAAATGAAAGCAATGCTGATCATAAAAATAAAAAATACAGAGCTAAAAAGACTCTTTTATGTCTATGTTGCTACTACAGGAGTACCTGCTACAGGATTACTTACTGCAAGTGGAGATGATTTTGCTTAATTTTCCTGGGTTATAGGATTGCTTTTCTGTTGTCTCTTGTTAAAATTGTCATTTGAAATGTACTACTAGGTAAATAGGAAGTGATTAGAGATCTAAATCAGTGGATTCTGGACATATACTTGGTGCTACATCTTTGCTTTGTTGTTTAGGAAAACATTTAATATTAGAATCGCCAGTTAGAGGCTTAGCGTGCATTTATTTAGATGTAGGATTTTTGTGGTTCGTCTAGCACATTCTAGAAAGAAGGCCCTTCAGCCTCACCTGGAACATGCTGTTAGCCCAGCTCAAGATCCTCCTGGTTTGGCATCCATAGTTGCTGGAATTAGACATATAGTCCACCATGCTAGAGTGACAGACTTGGAGTCTCAATACCCTTCTCTTTGCCCTTGCCATACTGCTCAGTCATGGAGATTTTGCTTTGGGTAAGTGGTGTGGTTAAGTTGGAATTTGTTGTTTGCTTATTTGCTTTTGAGACAATATGTGCTGTGTAATCCAGGCTTTTCTAGACCTTGCTTTCCTCCTGTCCCAGCCTCCTGAGTGTTAACATTATAGGCACATACCACTGTACCTCATTCAGCTGTCATTTTAAGGTGATTTTCTGGGTGCTTCTGAGTAGGATATTTAGCAGGAATTGGTAGGGAGATGTAGGGGTACACTGTCGCGGCCCCCCTCGTCCAGCAAGGATGACGCGATCACCGGAGCTCTTCTCACTGCAGTTTTATTCCAGGACCTTTTGACAATTGTAAAATTTCTCTCTCTCTCTTCCCTGGGCAAACCTCTCCCCGCCCTTAAGTAGGCATGGGCAACCAACCCCGGATTGCCAAGTGGGCACTGCCCATAGGTCCATGCATATGCAAGCAGCTGACAATCATTGCGTGATAATAGCATAAGTCAGGCCTTAGCCATAGGAGTTGATTATCACAGAGCACTCGCTTTCAGGATTGCGGAGGGCGGGAGCCAGCACCATCATGTGCGACTCCACGCAGCTCTCTACATTGCCATCAGGTGTGGCTTCACGCAGCTCGCTACAGTTTCCCCTTTTTGTTTTGTAAAGCTACAGGCAAGAGTAGAGGTCTGATCTCTGTTAAAAATGGAACATGTGCTAGTGTCCGTCCAGGTGTCATTTACCCAGAGAACACTAGACCTGTCCGGTGTCTTTTTACAGAGGTGGGAGTTAGACACCAACCCACATGCAATCAGACTTGCTCTTCTTGAGGTTGATGTATGCTTACCTCAAGTGCAGTGCGCAAGCCTCGCATCCTGTGCTCGCTTCTATCTCTTTTAAGATAGATAGCCAAACTTGGGGAGACTGTCCTGCTTCAATGGCCGTGAAGGCCTGAATGATCATAACTGCATTGCGATGCTGTGAAACCCTTATGTGACAGACGCACCACAGGCATACCAGGGAGGCAAGCACCATTAAGCCTGTTAGGGCTCCTACTCCCGCCCACTCCTTCAGATGATCCAGGAGGATAGTCCTTCTGCCAGGCTGGCATCCATGCGTGTGGAATCTGCAGTCGCAATCGTCATCCGCAGCTTTTCCAGTTGTTTTCGAATTCACTAGACCAATTACCTAAAAGATATCTAGACAATTCTTTAGACAGATTAGCTGCATGGGTTAATGTTTCATACTGAATGCTGGTCACACACAGCCCTGGATGGATAGAAATGTCTGACAGACTAGGGTATGGACTTGCGTCTCTTAACATACCCCAGCTGCCATACCCCCGTGGCACATTCATTCTTGTCAGCTGAGTGCATGGAAGACACCTTCTCCTCGTGCACCTCTTTGGCTTCCCTAGCAGCTCAGCTGATCCTGCTTCTGCTAAGTGACCATATGCTGCATTCTCATGAGTTGTCTGATCTTACACAGGATTTAAAGATAAATGCCCATGACAACAGGTGTTGAGATTGCCAGCAGTAGGGTTCCTAATCACCATTAGACCCAACCTCCCATTTGGGCTATGGTATTCTACCAACCCTTTGGCTAAAACAGTACACACAGGTACCTGCTCTTACAATAGGGCAGTCTCTTGATTTAAATTCGCTCTGTCGCAGACTCTTCAGCAGCGTGCAGAACCTGAAACTGCCATTGCCTTTTCCTTGCCCTGCAGCTACACTGCGTTCTCGGGCAGCCCTGTGGGGTCTGTGCTCCAGCTTGTCTCAGCTCCAGCACTTGTTGCTTTGCTGATACTCTTAGCACTGCTGTGGCATCCACCAGGCTAGGCACCGACTGCTGAGGCAATGTGCCTTCCACCACAGCCACCTAGCAAAACTCTGCTCCAGCTGCCTTTCTGCCCCAGCTGCATTCGTTCTGGGTCCAGACTGGTGCATGGAGTGGAGCAGAACTCAGGGAAGCAGGCTTGCTGCTCTGCAACCATTGAAGGGTCCCCACTTACACGTTTTAGGGAATTTGGACGTTGTCAGTCTGTCTGGCTACTTCCTGCTGAGCGGGGACGCTGCATTCTTACTGCCATTTTCAGCTGCGCTAGGACGTGGGTCACTGGGACGTGGGTCACGGAAGCGACTGGGGAGAGGCGGAGACTCTACCTCCCTACTGAGCTGGGAGGTGGAGGTGTGGCAGTGCAGAACAGCCCTGGTTGTGCTGCGCTTCTATGCCCTGAGGCACACGCTGGGAGTGGCCTAGCGTTCTGGCCTTGTTGGTCCTCAAGGCAGGTCCTGGGTGTTTGCAGGTTTGCAGACCCTCAGCGCCGCTTGGCCTTGGAGCCGCCTGGAGCTCCTTGGCCTTGGAGCCGCAACTGCTCACTCTCCACTGCAAACTCAGGAGGTCTCGGTAATTCAAACCACATGAATCTAACTCCCTTCCTTAGCGTACCTTGTTCAGCAGCAAAATTCAGATCTCTACCAAGCTTGTCCCAGGATAACACATTAAGATTGCCAGAGACGGCAAACCAAGGAACAATTGTGTCACATTCAGTCAAAAATCTTTCCAATGCGCTCCGTAACAGCTCGTTAAGAGCCAGAAAAATCAGGTGTGATGTTGAAGCGCCCATTCTAAAATCCCATTCTTTTATTTTCACTTTAAACCGTCCACTTTGGTCGTGGCTCTCACTTTGATCCGTCTGCTATAGTCGCAGCTCTCATTACCCCCACTCTCCCTTCTACCGGCGAGAGCGGAAAACCCGCTTTTTTCACGGATCCCCAGTCTTTACCTGAGGATTATCCGGTGCACCCCCTGACTGCAGCAAGTTCTGGGCTCCACGGAGAGAGGTTTGGAGGATCCCCGTACGCGGCACCACTTGTCTTGTCCCCGTATGGGCCACCAACTGTCGCGGCCCCCCTCGTCCAGCAAGGATGACGCGACCACCGGAGCTCTTCTCACTGCAGTTTTTATTCAGGGACCTTTTGACAATTGTAAAATTTCTCTCTCTCTCTTCCCTGGGCAAACCTCTCCCAGCCCTTAAGTAGGCATGGGCAACCAACCCCGGATTGCCAGGTGGGCACTGCCCATAGGTCCATGCATATGCAAGCAGCTGACAATCATTGCGTGATAATAGCATAAGTCAGGCCTTAGCCATAGGAGTTGATTATCACAGAGAGCACTCGCTTTCGGGATTGCGGAGGGCGGGAGCCAGCACCATCATGTGCGACTCCACGCAGCTCTCTACATTGCCATCAGGTGTGGCTTCACGCAGCTCGCTACAGTACACTGAAAGCCTAGGGTCTAACCTTGAGTTCACTTGCAGATTAGAATCCTTGCTTCACCATGCAAAAACCTGTTATAGTTAGGGTTTCTGTTGCTGTGATAAAACACCATGATTGTGCTATTAAATATCACCTTTCTACAAAATACCATACAACTTTTATTTAAGACAAGGAGTTCAAGTCTTTTTATCTTCCCCATCCTGTAAGATTTTATACAAATAATTCAATTACCCACCCACCCGACACACACTTAGTAAAATCTTTGTTTAGACAAAGGCTCCCTGCTGCATTCTAAAAATTTGATGGCCTGGAACAGTGGCCCTCTGCCCTTTCTCCTTTTTAGCTGGAACTTTTCTGTCCCACCCACCAGTCCCTCAGCAGCTTATAAAATAGTCACCCAGAGGCTTAATATTAATTGGCTGGTGGCTCAGGCTTATTACTAGCTATCTCTTACATTTAAATTAACCCATTTCTATTAATCTTTGTATTGCCATATGACTGACATTACCTCATTTTCTACATGTTTTGCTTCCTGGTGGCTGCTAGCATATTCTCTCAACTCTGCCTTCTTTCTC
Organism: Chionomys nivalis; assembly: GCF_950005125.1. Taxonomy (NCBI): domain Eukaryota; kingdom Metazoa; phylum Chordata; class Mammalia; order Rodentia; family Cricetidae; genus Chionomys; species Chionomys nivalis. The sequence continues at coordinate 941,258 of NC_080106.1, read as the reverse complement.
CCCATATCTCTGCTTGGATTTCCTGCCTACTTATATCCTACCCTACCTTAGGCCAAACCAGCTTTATTCTTCAACCAATAAAAGCAACACATTTTCACAGCGTACAGAAGGACATCCCACATCCCACATCACTCATTGATTCCTGTGTGCCAATTTTATTTTAAGACTTGTCCTCATCTCAAGCACACAGCTGAAGGGCTTTGAGTTTAGGAGTGGGGGCACTTTCCTTAATATGTGTTCCTCTGTGGGCTTGAGGCTGTGCCTTGTATCCAGAGACCTAGGTCCACACCCACATTCTCAGGAAACTTTTGGCATTAACCAGATGACTGCCTTTCAGGCACAGCTTCAGTTAAGAATAGTCACCTCTAAGAACTCACATGTACACAGTTTGATTGCATGATAGAGAGCAGCTGTGTGATACAGTTGTTCTACTCAAATTGGAATGGTACTAATCTAGTTATTTATGTCTTCCATTACTAGAAATAGGTAATGTTTGTGTATATGGACACCTGTGTTTGAGATGAGATTGTGTGGAAGAGATCGACATATGGTATTATTCTGCAGATACTATGTTAATACTATTGAGTAAGAATAAGACCACTACCACATTTTTTTTGAGTCACTTTTGAAGCAAACTTAATTGAATACTGGCCAGGACTACGGACACTGGTCAGGTTCATACCAGGATTCTCAGAGTATGGCCACGAATTACATTAGTCAGAGACTTATAAAGGCAAAACCCACAAGACTACAAACTTCCTGCCTGTGTAACTCCTGTCTGTGTTTGATCAAGCACATCCTGTGCAGTTGGGGCACCCAAGCTTATTTACAGAAATGAGAACATACGGCTTGTTTTCTATATGAACAGAGCCCCCAGCATTCCAGGATGTCCTTGGGCAAGTGGGGCTTATAGGTTAGAGGCTTTTTGTTCTATAGATCTCTTAAACAAAGTTACTTAAACTTAAAACACTGACTTTAGCCATTACAATGGTCCCACCTTTTTGTTTGTTTGTTTGCTTGTTTTTGATACAGAGCCTGTTGGGCCTGGAGTTCACCAAGTAGATTGTCTCTTCACAGCAAGAGAAAAGTAACTAATACAAAGTTGAGGGAAATTTGTTCTCTTGAAGAGAGACTTAAAACCCTTGTAGCTTTATTGAAGATGATGATGGAACGAGCAGAAGCTTAATTCTTGTCCCTTTTCTCCCTCCGTATAGTATATTTTGAACAAGGTTTCACTGTGTAGCCCTGACTATCCTGCAACTCAGGCTAGGTTTCTAACTCTGCCTGTCTCTGCTTTCCAAGTGCTAGGATTAAAGGCATACACAACTTTTTTGGCTTCTTGCTTCCCACTTTTGAAGTGAATCACAAACAAATAATTAGTCTTTTACCTTAACCCAGACTCAGAGGTGAGTATACAAACCAATTTTGCCAAGTGTAAAGCTTCTTATTAAGAAAAAGAACACACTTCTTGAAGAAGACTGTGTACTGCTAGCAGCTCCCATACCTCCAGCACTCATCTGGTGGCAACACTGATTGGGCATTGGCCAGCGGCTTGACAGACCTGGTCAGTGCCTGCCAAGGCTCCCATTTGAATTCTGGGATACTTTGCTCCTTGTACGCTTTATGCCTGGTCCCAAGTCTGAAACTGGTAGCCTTATGTTTCCAGAAATAGGTGTGAAGGCATTCACTGTATTTTCCAACTCTTGTATTGCATTTGGGTGTGTAGGCACCTGCCATTGTTGCCAGCCTGGTGACACCACAGGTTTTATCTGGTTACATGAGGAAGCAGCCACACACAGGGTACAGGCCACAAGATAGGTAGTCCGAGTCAGTGTAAGGAGCTGCAGAAAGCTGGAAAACAACTATAAACAGAATTTAAAAAAAAAAAAAAGACTTTAGCAGAAAACAAGAAGTTGAGGAACAGAGCTTGGGAACAGAAAAATGTAATTTTAAATTTTTTTGCACTACTGAAGTTGTAAATGATTTTTTATATGATTCTTAAGTTAAAAAAGACAGTATAGGAAAAAGGTTGAAGAAACCACTTCAAAATAGAAGTTCAAAGAATGTAATTGTACTATCTTGCTCAGGTGCATAAAGGAAATCTGTGACTTTTACGCATTGAAATAGTACAGAACAGCAAAGGAAGGAATCTCCTCCCTGTTCTGTCCTTTAGGAGGATTGAGCTGGAAGGGTGTATGAGAACCACTGGCTAGAGAACAGGTCCAGATGGAGCCGTGTACAGGTGGCCACTCAGACATCCATCAGCCATTGCCAGTTTGTATCTTAGCTGGAACCCAGACAGGGGAAAACTGCTTTTAAAATTCCTTCTGTTCTGGATGCTAAGAGAAAGAACACATGATCACAGAAACACTACAGACAAAATGAGAAACTGTCAATGGTGGTGTATTTGTTATATCTATCCTGTTGTTGGTAAAGAATAATGGTGTTGCACATGGAAACACAGACAAAACCAAAGTAACGCAGCAAGGCAATCTCTTTTTGTAATAAGGTTAGTGGGCTAAAGAATATGCGTGATCCCTGACACAGCTGATGACTGTGTCTCATCCCACCAGTAGGTGCCTGATTTCACAGTCCTATGCTACTGGCTAATAGGTGTGAAGCAGGGTGGAGGGTGTGGTAGAGTTTCGGGATGTCTAGGGCTTGGGTAGGCAGACATGTTACCCAAGATGGAGGAGGTTCAGGGAATAGGGTCCCTTTTGGCTAACTACCTTTGATTTGGGGTGGGTGGCATTTCTCGCACCGAGCAAGTCCCTGAAAGAAGCAATTTCAGGGAATAATGGTTTATTTTAGCCAAGTTTGAGAGGTTACAGACCAACATGGTGGAAGAGACATGGTTATCAGAGAATGCCTGGGCTGCTGGCAGTTTTGGCTACAGGAACTTGAGGTGGCTAGTTACTTCACTTTGGCAGACAGTACACAGAGAGCCCAGCCCACAACCACATGGTAATAACGTGTAGCCCTGCTCTCTAAATCTCAATATCAGCCGACTATGCTTTTTGTCTAAATAGTTCCTAAATCAGTGTTGCCAACAGGAGACAACGACTTCAAATGCATGAGCTTGAGGGAGTCAGTTTATATTCAGACCATTACACATGGGGAAGAAATGTCACAAGATAAGACAAGAGAGCTTCTGTGTCAGCAGTCTGCTTGTGAAGTTCAGGAAACGTGGACTTCCTGAAAGCTGATGTCATTTCTGTAGAAGAGATTCTAGGGTAAAATAATATTCAGTTTTGAGAGGATTATCAGAAAGGAGAGCTGTAAAATGTTTGGGAGCTCTGCCTCTCCACTGGGGCTCTGTCAGAATCCCTGAATTCTCTTTCTGAGAAATGTGGTGCACACATTTACATGTCTACTGAGCTCCAGGTGACAGTAGTCTGGCTGATCCGAAGAGTCTGCTGGTGTCTAATAGTACTGGACTCGGGGATGATAGCACTTTAGAGAAAATGATGAAGCTGGTTGGAAATATTAATGGTGTTGGGTGGTTCCTGAGTGATGAAAGTGTAGCCATTGTGCTGCCACCCTTTAACCTGGACAGATTGTCCTAGATGTTTGCTAGAGTATTCTGTCCTTGATGTACTTGTGAAGTGATTCCTTGAAGGACTAGGATAGAAAATGTAACTCTCAAATCTGCAGCTATACAAAATTAAGAGCCAGAGTTTATATTGTTCAATGTAAAAAATACATGGAACACATGTATGGGCAATTCATAGAGAAGGCAGGACAAAAGTCCTAAGGGCTCAGGGATTGTTTGAAGAAATTATGATAGTGTTGAGGAAACAAGCAGCTCTCACCACAAAGGAATAAAAGATGATGTTTATTCTGCAGAAAAACAAAAAACACAAAATGGGTGTAACTCTGCTGTACGACTTAGATGCTAGCCGACAACATTAGCCCTTTGATTGAGAGAAAGTAGGTTTCTTTTTTTTTTTTTTTTTTTTTTTGGTTTTTCGAGACAGGGTTTCTCTGTAGCTTTGGAGCCTGTCCTGGAACTAGCTCTTGTAGACCAGGCTGGTCTCGAACTCACAGAGATCCACCTGCCTCTGCCTCCCGAGTGCTGGGATTAAAGGCGTGCGCCACCACCGCCCGGCTGAGAAAGTAGGTTTTAGGGATGCTGGTTCCAGGTTTTGTCTATTAGTTCCAGGGTATTAGGTTTGGCAGGGATTTGATCGTAAGGTGAAATATTGGATGGGTAATAACTATTTAGGGGGGTTAAAGAGCCCAAGATTGTAACTGGACTATGGACCTGCAGTGCCATGAAGGCTTTATAGATGGCAGAATAAAAGAAAGCCATAAAGCAAAGCTCTTAATTTTTTTCTTTAAAAAAGTTTCGTGTGTTCACTCAGCTTGAACAGAATGTGTTTGGATGGATGTGTAACAGAGGTCGACTTTGCTTTTTGAGACAGGTCTCTCATTAGACTCACTAATTATGCTGGACAGAGAGCTCCACGGATCTGCCTGTCTTACCTTCCCAGCACTAGTGTGCTGGGCTTTTTACAGGGGTTCAGAGAATCAGATTCAGGTTGTCACAGTTGCACAGCAGCCACTTTACTGAGCCATCTCCCCACCTCAAGGAATTTTTCAAATACATTGGAAACTAAAGCAAAGTGGAAAAATCTCTGTTGTGTGGTGACATGCTTAGCTTCTGGGTTTGTAGAAGCTAATGTTTTCTTAATATCTCACAGAACTTGGGGTCAGAAGGATCTAGTGCTTACTTGTTGCTGGAGGGCTGTAGTTGCTGCTGCTTTTGACTGCCTTTGGTGCCGTGCTTGTTTCATCCAACTTAAGTCCATGAGAGAGTGTGTTGGCTAGATGGAATTCACTCTCAGTACAGTGGCACACGTGCCCTGTTTTGACTAGAAACAAGTCACAAGTTGACACATGGTGGTTGCCTCTAACTATAAATGCCAGGAGGAAGGAAAGTTGCTTGGGTCTGCATCAGAATATTCCACCCTGGTATAATCCCACCCTGGATTTGTAATCCTGAGAATTGGCAGCCTGCCTATTGCTCCTTTGGTAGAAAGGAGTCTTTCAGTTCTCTGTCAGAAGAGTTCTTTGCAGGGTGATGTGAACTGAACTCTGGATGTGCAGCTCCACAATATCCGTACGCTAAAGGGACTGGAGGAGGAGCACAGCCCAAGACTAATGCTGCTGCCTAGGCTACACAAACTGAGGAACCAGGACAAAGCTGAGCATTCTTGCCAGAGAGGAACATTTTAGAGACCCTGAAATTTGGCAAAACACATTGTTTTGCAGGGAGTGGGAGGGTAGCAGTTTTGCCTCAAAGTCAGGAGGGAGAGGTGCAGTTGGAATGGTAGATCACACGCCTGAAAGGAAAGGGGGTGCTTTGAGCCAGAAGGACGTGTTTAGAATTGCTTCCACGGGATTCCCTGGACTGGTGAGGTAAAATAGCTGAGACGCTAAGAGGATCCATCAGTTTTCGTTTGGACTGCCTCATTATTTCTTGACCTAGACATAGACAAGGAAGGAAGTAGTGCCCAGGTGGCAAATCTGCTGATTTGTTTTTATACCTGTCACCTCCTCGGCTGTGAATGTAGTGGGAAAGTAGAACACTCAGTTCTACAGAACCCCATACAGGAACAGGTACTCTCACTTCCAGTTACCATTGTAGTCCAACTTTGTCTTTCATAACTGAAATAGTGGGCCTCAACCTTCCTGTGAGCCAATCAGGCATAATGCTCTCTCAAGTAGCTTACGTTTGCTTCAACCATGGCAGATTTGAGCAGGTGAATTAGAGTGGGTGGGCACAGGTGAAGGCCCTGAGCTATCTGCCTCCATGACCCTGTTGCCCTAGAGCTCACTGGGACCTAAATAAATATCACATACATAGCAGTAGGACAAATTCTAGGAAACTGAGAGAAAAGGCACAACCTATGTCCAGCAAGAAGTCCCTCCTGGCCCTGCGCCGGGAGTTAGCCAGTCATCAGTGCTGACAGGCTTGGCTATTGAGTTAACAAGAGCTTATTTCTTGCTTAAAAATTCAGTGAAGGTTCTATGGCCCTCTTCATGTAATGCCTGCCTTTTTCAGGGCCACCTCTGCAAGAGTGATGGCAGAGACCTGCTTAACTGCCTTAGTCAGTAGCTTCTGCTTCCCAGTGATCTGACCAGACTTAAGTCCCCTAGAAAAGGGGCAAGCAGCTGCAGGGAAGCCCACGAAGGGCAACATGATAGCTCTATCCTGTATGATCTCTCCTGTCATGATGTATCCTAGAGTCATCTCTGGGTTGGAATAGAGAGGTGTTCTAGCCTACCAGAGCCTCTGGGAGTGAGAGGATGTTGACTCCACAAGCCTTGTGGCTCAGGACATGGGCTGCAGCACTTGCTAAGTTATCTGGGAAAACAAAAGTTACCATCGATGTTCCTTACACTGAACGGTTCGGGCTTTTTGACTATGCTCTAACACTATGGTGTTGATCTCCTGGGGCTTCTTTAATAGATTTGAGGGATCCTTTAATTGTGTCGGTTTATTTTTAAAACTCTCATGTTTAGTAATAATGAAACAGCCAGTTATTGTGGCTGACCACTGTGCACCGAGCAAGAATTGTCCTTCTCACTCCATGCTCTATGAGTCTCTTACCATGTCTCTGGGCCAGTGAAAAGGAAGCTACCAGGAATAGTTCACCTCTCCAGCAGTCTTTTCTCTTTGCTCAACAGCTGTTTGTAAAAAGCTTTCTGCAAGCTGCTGTTTTGACATTCAGTTAATACCATTTCCAGTCAACTTAAAAGGCTTTAAGCCCATGGCCTTTGGTGAATGTCTCCTTTAGAAGCTCTAGGCTGTGGCTCTTACTATATCAAGTGTGATTTGTGCTGCAAAGAACTACAACCGCTGAGCTTTAGTGTTTCTGCAGGCTGAGTTGACACCAGAGCCATGGGTACACTCTTGTGTAACAGCACTTGTGGACCTTTGTGGCAGGAAGTCAAGAAAAGGGAAACCTTTTTGTGGCCTAGGTAGGGGTCCCTACCAGTCATACCCATTCAGAATGTTCCGGTACTAGGTTTGCAGTTGGGAAAGGAACAGTGCAGAAATCGAGGTGTCCTTTTGGCTTGCTTTTTTATATCAGCCAAGGTAAGCTCTTTGTTCCACATAACTCTTTGGCCAGGAGAAATAGAAGTGCCCAAGATGGAGTATATTATTATTTGATGCCAAGTTGTCAGCCAGTTTTCATTTCAAGTTCAGAGAACCAGGTGCAAAGGGTAGAATTAAACTTAAGATTCCTCTCGTGGATTTTGCTTAAACTCCATTTGGCTATGGTCAGTCTGTTGACTATTAAATCTGAATTTTTAATAATTGGTGAAGGCGTTTGTTTCAAAACTCAGAGAACTAACAGGTAACTTTGTCAAGTGTTCACTGTGCATTCGTGTTAGTGGTCACAGCCCCATAAGAACCAGTGATAAGGGATAAGTGATACTAGACTGCCATAGTAACCCAGAGGGCAAGCACAGTGGAGGTGGGGTGTCTGGAATCTGAAGCCTTTGCTTGCTTACTGAATGCAGGCAGTTGATGTTGTCTGTTTCTTCCTCTACAGAAGAGGGATGCAGAGAGTGCAGTGCCTCTTGCCACATGCTTAGGGTTAGTGTCATAGTCCATATGCTGTGCTATGATTTTGAAATTCTTGGTGGACAAGTAGGTGAGAAGTGAGCCGAGTGTCTAATGTGCTCATTATGCTGAGTAATTCAGACCTTGCCCTGTTCACCTTGCCCTGTGAACAGAGGAATGGCTGCTGAGGAACTCACTGACAGTGTGGTTATATGGTGCACACCAGTGCATTTGGATTTTCAGATATGGAGTGGATGACAAGGAAAACCTTCAGCTGTCCCTAAATTGAAAGCTACCTGGAATCTTAAATTCTTTTAATTAGTCCTAGCAAAAATACTCAGTATTAGAAATGGAATATTCAACTTTGTAGGTAAATTACAGAAGGTTTCACTGAAGCTATTTCATTTCCTGTAGAAGTCTACACCACGTTTCTCATCTCATTTTTCCCTAAGAGGAAGCAGTAATGCCAAGCGATTCCTTCTCTATGTTTGACAAGCAGAGTGTTTATATAAAGTCCCAGTGTATCAGTGCACACAGGGATGCTGAACTGTAGAAACAGACCCACTCTATCCTTTTCTATGGTTCTCTTTGTTTCTTGAAGCCCTGGAGGCTGCCATGAACTTTTTGTACCTCTGACTTGGTGTATATAGCGTTTTGGTGACTACCAGTCTTCTTGTGTATCTTCAATATGAGAACTTTAAAATAGGTTTTGGTAAGTCCCACTTGTGGTGCAGGTAATTGGCAGAGTGGGAATCTGAGGATCAGCTTCTTCTCTGGGAGGCTTTCAACCCCCCCCCCCACTTCAGTCTTATTAGAAAATGACAAGCTCTTCTAAAAAGTCAGAGAAGGAACTTTTCTAGTGTTTTGCTTTGTTTTTCTTGTGCTTAAGACAATACACAGATGCTTTATTTAGCAGTTTTGCCTGTTAAACCTAAGTGAAATGTGAATAGAGACTCATTTCCAACTGCAAACTCGAAGAGTTAATGGAAACAAGTCTGTATTCTTATTTCAACTTTTTACTTAAACTGTTTGTCTGGCTGAGGTGAAAGTGTCATTTGTAGCAAGTCTGATAGAGTCAAGGTTGGAGTGTAAATTTGCATGTTTCCATTTATTTCTTAGTAACAAACCCTTTTTGACTGAAGGCGGTGCTACTCTTCTCTGAGGCTAGCTCTTAGGTCCAGGGTGAGGAACCGCCAGAGGCCTGGGGATTGCAGCACACAAGGAAGAACAGCTGCCATTCCATGGCTCGTGTTTCATGACCTCTTTCATACCTTCTCTTCTCCATACTGTCAGGTGGGTCAAAAACAGTGTTATACTTAACAAACATGGATGTTTTGCACCAGCTCAGTGAACCTCAGCATCCTGTGTTATACGTGATTCTGGCTTAACTGCCCCTGGATATTCAACACTGTATTGCTCAAAACTTGGAGAACACTACTGGTCAGCCATTCTTACTTCTCTATTCAGAGCGTATTGAGTTCCTTTGCATCCACTTGCATTTAGAAGAGGTGGTGATTTCTATTAGTCCATTGGTATATTTTTTTCAAAAATGTCCTGAGCATCTATCTTTTTGTCTGACATTCTGTCACCTAGACTCTGTGAACCAGGAGCCTTCCCCAAGCCATCCACTGCTCTCCTTTGGAATGCCCATTTTAACAGCTCATCCTGTTAGTTTTCCACTCTTCCCTGGTACATGGAACCAGGCCTGTTGAGTCTGAATCACAGCACAGCATTCTCTCCTGATATATTCCTCACAGTCCACATGGGCGGTTACCTTTGTAGGTCAAGCATTGTTGTTCTCAGTCTCCAGTGGGGTGGGGTTTTTGTTTTATTTTGCAAATGCTGTGAATGGACTCCCCAAGGTCTCCTGAATGGTAGGAAAGTGCTTTTGCCCCCGATCCAATGAATGTTTTCTCAGCTAGTATACATGGCCTTTATGTGATATGAACACCCATGTTGTTCCCATTTTGCAGATAGAGAGCCAAAATAATAGAGAAGATAAGTAACTGCCTTGGGTCATAGGGTTGTGAGTAAGGAAGTGGGGAATGTCTAGGTGGAAACTCAGAACACCTGCCAAGCACTGGGAATGTAGCTCAGTAGATAGCATTCAGGAAACCCTGGGTTCCGTCTCCAGCAGCACATAAACTGAGATGGTGGTTCATGCCTATAATTCTAGGTTGATGCAGGAAGGTCAGAAGTTTGAGGCCAGTATGGGCTACGTGAGACCCTGTCTCCAAAATCAACCATCATTTCTGCCTCAGAGCCTATTTTTTAAACAATTTTGTATTTGTACAAAATTGACCTGGGGTACTTGCTCTCTTTTCCATATAGTCTAGTTGCTCTAGAATGAGTTAACCCTTTATAGGAAATTTAGCTGCTATTTTATTTTATTTTATTTTATTATTGTGTATATGGGAGTACTGCTGCCCCGTGGACCAGTCAACAGCAGCACAGGGCTCAAGGGAATCCACAGAGTCTGTACTTTGACTTTTTTGTCTCTGGGTAGGAGAAAGGACACATTCTTCTTGATGATTTCCTTCTTTATTCGTCTTCCATATTCTCCACTATGTGTTCTCTTATCTCTCCGGAAGTGTCCCTTCTGTCTTTTGCTGCTTTCCTTCTCCTCTTAATGCTTTCCTCCTAACTCTCAATCTTGATGCTTTCCTTCTCTCTCTCTCTTTTCCTTCTCCTTTTGTATCCTCTATTTTTCCTCCACAGCTTATATATTCCAACCAAACTTTTCAAGCAATATAGAAATTACAGTGTGGTTACATTTTGTTTTTCAAGTGAATGATTGCAATGAGTACAAGTAAGAAACAGCATATTTTCCATATCCCTTACTTTATTAAACATTTTATATGTTACAGGTGTAAAACATATTATCCCCAAGAACCCATTTATGTTTATATGCAACTTGTTATTAGATGTGTAAGCAAGCAAGTAAGCAAGGTATTTTTTTTTTTAACTGGCAGGCTACATTTTGCAGTTACAAAGAAAGGACCACTTTATTACTTTTCTTGAAACATAATCTTAAAGGAATCACAAACCTAAATTGTTATACATGAAAAACAGTCAGCTCTACTTTAAATCTTTATAATGCATATCCATTCATCAATAGTTTTTTTTTAAAATATATATATCAGGAGATTGAGGGCAGAAATGGTTACAAGCAATTAATCAACACCTTTGGTCATCAGTCAGTCCTAGCAAGAAAGGCACGTCAGCTAATGATAATTGGGCTGCTTTGTTCTTGTCCCCTGACCTTACCAAGTTCCTCACTGAACTATGTTCCTTTCTAAAACTTTAAATTATCTTCTTGGGGGTTTCACCTCAAAACTATTTGACAAAAACATCTTAGTCTAGCTTTAAGTTATTTTCAAGATTTTGTTTCAGCTATAATGGTTTTGCTCCAAAACCTGTGAACACATCTTCCAGAGTTAAGAGTAAAAGAATTTAAACTATCTGGGCTCCTGGGACTCAGTGTTTTCCTTAATCATTAACCTGAACATTCTTAATCTGTGCAGCTCCTTAGGTGAAACTCATAGGCCCTAGTGGTCTAACATTTCCTTGTATTTATTTTTAATCATCAAAACTCAATTTGAACTAACATTATTATTATTACCAACTAAACAGTACAGCTTAGGAAGAAATCATCGTCACAATAATCCATAGGTAAAAATGCTCAGTAGGATGGTTTCTTCTTGGTAAACAGTACATTATAGGCAGTGGGGATCTCCCCACACCCATTCACACCATGCCAGATACCAGAGAAAGGTGGCAGTGACAGGCACAGCAGAAGAAAAGACATTCTGGAGTCTGGAGTCTTGTGGCCTTGTCTATCTGAGATTCAGACATTAGGAATTCAGTTCCTGGTGGGCTAGAACTTCAATTGCTACATGGCCACTGGCATGGGAGGAAGGGTTGTGCATATGCACATGTGTGTGCGTGAATGCATACGTGTGTTCGTGTATGTTTGTGTTTCCTCACATGTGTGTGCATGTGTGTGTGGGGGCGGGAAATCAGAGGACAACTTGTAAAATCAGTTCTTTCCTTCATGTAGGTTCCATGGATATTAAACTCAGGTGTCAGGCTTGGTGGTTAGCTGCTTTACCCACTTATCCAACAGGTCCTCAACTTCAGTTTTATCTAGACATTTGTGGTTCTTGAGGCAAATATTGGGCTTGCAGTTAAATGTTGCGTACTGGCTTGATCTGTAACCTCTGACCTCGGGGCCCTTGTCTTGTAGCACTTCTTCAGTTATAGGCTTTTATCAGAGTTAAGTGGAAGTAGCATGATACATGACACATAAAACATCAAAAAATGGTAGAAATAAGAACTGAAATCTCTTATTAACTTAAAAAAAGTGTACCTATGTATATTATTAGTCAATTGTGGTATATAATTGATAGGGTCAAGAAGAGAAGATTCTTTCAAGCATCATTCTTGGGGGGGTGGGAGTCAGAATTTATCAATTTACCTTTTACCCTTAAGCTTTGCCATTCAAGAAAAATGTTTTGGAGCTTGTGGGCTAGCTCTTAGTTAAGTGCTTAGTGCCCTAGGGGCTATTGGCTGGATCCCAGCACCCCTGCAGCCAAACCAAAGCAACAGAAAGTCTTTTAGGTGTCTACACAAGTGATAATATCTCTCTCAACTGTACACTTTCTTGCTTATTCTTTCTCTAAAATATAAATGATGGTATATCTTGCCATAATACCAGCACTCAGGAGACAGAGGCTAGGGGATCTCCGTTAGTTCATGGCCAGCCTAGTCTGCATTGGGAGTTTCAGGTCATCCACATAGAACTACACAGTGAGATGCTGTCTTAAAAATAAAAAAAATAAAAAAAAAAAAACCAGGAAACAAATATTGTTTAGGTAGAGTAAGGGCCCTTCTAAAACACTTTATTTTTTGAAATTACTGAATCAGTTGAATTATACCTTGAGAGTGTTTTGTATGCTTTTCTCCACTTACGCAATAACCAGCTCTCCTTGAATGGCTTAGCTTTTGTTGGTAGTCATTTTTTATAGTGATTCTCTTCTAGAAGGAGCTTTGTGTGGGGAGATGTGCATGGAAATACTGTTATAAGCAGCAGGTTATTTTAGTGTACTATAGTTGACAATTTATTTGAACACACACCTGTTTTGTTGAGTGGTGGCAAATGGCAGTTTGGTTTGTATAACTGAGTATCTTTCGGGGGACTTGAGAGCAACAAGAACTTTGGTCTACCTTATTACTGCTTAAGTAAATTTTAATCATTTACTTAAGCAGAATTCTTCCATAGCCACAGTTTGAAACTTGCTTTTTCTGAACTCCAGTAAGGCTACAGTGAGCCAGAGTTCACGTATTCTTCACTTAGTGGAAATCACGTAATAGACCATTAAGAGGGAGTCCTTCAGATAGCATCTGGCTTGCTCCCTTCTTTATGGAAATGGGACAGGATGGATATGTTCAGCAAATTCCCAATCCTGTAATAAGGGCAGAAGATCAAAGACTGCCTGTGATGTCACATTGCTGGGCTGCTTCTCCTGTCTGCCAGAAGGGTTGCTTTCCAGCTTCATATGGAAACTGTTCCCAGATCGCCACTGGTACTCTGTTCTGGAGCTTTGCACAGTAGCCTATGGTGTTGTAATTAGACCACTTGTTGCTACTTGCTGCCTCTGAGAGCCATGCTCACATTCCCATTTTTAGGCACACAGCCAGTCTATGTTGCCATTAAACAAGTTGTAGCACTCTGCTCACAAACCCCATTTAAATGCTCAGCTTCCTAAAAGAGCCAAAGGTCATGCTGGCAGCACAGCCCAGAAAAGCCAGCATTTCAAAACACTGTGGCAAAGCCAGGCAGTGGTGGCACACACCTTTAATCCCAGCACTTGGGAGGCAGAGGCAGGTGGATCTCTGTGAGTTCGAGACCAGCCTGGTCTACAAGAGCTAGTTCCAGGACAGGCTCCAAAACCACAGAGAAACCCTGTCTCGAAAAACAAACAAACAAACAAAACTGCGTCTTTTTTTCTGCTACCACTAAATCAGGAAAAGCTATCTTAAAGGAGTTGTGGCACACTGCCAACAAGCAGAGCCCAAGGGGGGGGGGAATGCAGCTAAATTTTGTTTTTTAGTGTCTAGAATTCCTTTCCAAGCTTTCTTAGATTTTATTTGGCTATGTGGGTACCAATTTGTTGTAGGGAGACCATTTGTTGGTTCCCTCCTGCTCAGTAGCTCAGCCCTGAAATAACCACACAGATACTGTATTAATTAAATCACTGCTTGGCCCATTAGCTCTAGCTTTTTATTGGCTAACTCTTACATATTAATTTAACCCATTTCTATTCATCTGTGTGTAGGCCTAAGTAGCCTGGGGGAGTGGTCAGCCCTTGGCAGGATGAAAGTTGGAGTCCAAGCCAGGGCAACTGCCAGGCCAGGGGCTTCCAGTCATCCCAGACTTTTTGGATATAGGGCTGTTAGAATGCTGAGGTAATGCCCCCAGCTTAATATTATAGTGTTTTGCAAGTTTAAGTGTTAACACTGCCACTTTGAGCAGGTTGCATATTTGTGGTAGCCCTTCATAGCCCAGTTGAAACATGTGTGGGGTCTGGGGAGGAGATGACTCAGTGTGTGAGAGAGTATATGAGAGACTCTACAAGACTTCAGTTCAAATCCCCAGCATTCACATCAAAAAGCACTGGGGAATGTAGGCAGGAATCCTCTAATGAAGTCAGCCAGCTTCTGATTCAGTGAGAGACTCCTATCTCAAGTCAGTATGGTGTGGTGAGGTACCTCTCCGAAATCTTTTTGAGATTTTACTGCTGCCAGCTGGGGAGGAACCCAGCCCTATAAACACTTGTTCTGGATTGCAATTCAGAGCTCTGAGGAACTCCAAATAGATCTACACATATCTTGCTGTTAAAATTTTGTGCAAAGGAAAGTTTAAATAGAAGTTAAAATAGAGTTCTTAGAAGAGCAGTCAGTGCCTTTCTGTTCTAAGAGGCCACTTGTTTGTTCCCCGCTGCTCAGCCCTGAAATAATCACAGAAACCAAATTATTTGCAATACTGTTTGGGCAATAGCTTAAGCGTATTTCTGGCTAACTCATATCTTAAATTAACCCATTTTTATTCATCTATGTATCACCTTCAGGCTGTGGCTTACTGGGTAAAGTTTGGACGTCTGTCTCCAGCGGTGCTACATGGCTTCTCCTCTCCCTGCCTCCTTTCTCCCAGCATTCAGTTTAGTTTTTCCGTTTGGATTTATAAAACACCTGTTTTTACTTTTGAGTGTTTAGAAATTTAGGATTATTTAGTAAGGGACTCTTAAATAACATGCTCTTCATAGAAAAGGAATGGAATTCCGTTGTTTTCTTAAACCAGTTTTGAAAAATCTAAATACAGTTGCTTCCTATTTCTCATGGTATTTCTCATGGTATTTCTTACCAGCATTAGAAGAGCTGATACTTAGCTACTGGGGAAGGGTGGGTCCATTCTGAAATCAGCTTGCCCTGGTATCAGCATCCCCTTTCCTGTAGACTGCTTAAAAATTAATTTACTGTAGACATTTTCTTTTTACTGGGGAATGGCATCTGTACTCCATGTATTCCAGAAGATCTTATACATACATATCAGTTTTGGCTTTGTCCTTGCCTCCATTCCTGAGGTCAGACTTTCTGGAAAGGTTCACCTGGTCTGTTTCAGCTACTCAACTCTGATAGAAGCAACCATAGAAAGAGGGACAGGAGAAAAGGACCTGCCTGCTTGTTAAGTGTCATTTACAAAACCAGTGGGATTCATCTCCTGCTCCAGACCTTCCTCCTCACTTTACCTATTGATGACTTGCTCCTAGGACCCCAGAACGAGCTTTGAAATTTCTTCAGCACAGGTTTCAGTTGTAACAACAGAGCCTTTTAAACACAGAGGTGTTAGAACAATTGAGGAACAGCCATTGTCTCTGAATAGATAGATGTAGACTTGACAAAACCACAGCACAAATAATAAAGCCTGGAGCAAACTCCAAGGATGCAGACACATAAGTAGTACTGTTGTCCCTAGATGTCTTCACCCCATTCATCTTGCCACCCTTTGTGACCGATCCTCCTTACTAATGCCATTAGTGCTTCCTCATCTCACAGATCACCTCAGACACAGAGATATAGAGTCCACGTGGCACTGCTATTTTAAGGCTTCTCTTTCCCCCCACATCTCAGTCTTAACAGTGCTCCTATGCAGCGGTTCAGGGTGGGTCCTCTTATTCCTATTGAGTTTCAAAGGCACTGAGGCTTTGGCAGTTTGTGTGATTTTTTGTCTTCAGCAGAGTACTGCAATTACAGGTGAAGAGATCATTCTGTATACTAGCACTTCTGGTCATGCAGGCTCCTTTAAGGAGCTAGAATGGTTCCAGGGTGTCTCTGCGGTATTGACAGGTGTCTGGGTTGCTTGTTGAAAATACAGCCTTGTTTTATCATGTTGTAGAATGAAGCCATTGTAAGTCAGGAACAAGTTGCCTTTTATACTGTTGTTAGCAGCCTTCTTTGGAGATATTTTCAATTTTGAAGAGACAGTGACAAGACTAACAAGAGCTTTCCCAGATGTTTGGCATCACAGAGTGACAGAGTTTCTTCTGTGTGTCTGTATACACTGAGTGCACTTCTTGTTTTGTTAATTTCAGTGCTGTTTGAATTTGGCCTTAGTGTAGCATTAGACTTCCCAGTGAAAAGGCCAGAGTGTCTTAGTTTGGCAAACTGTTTACCTTTTTCCCCCTCTAGAATAAAATGTGTAAAGAAAGAAAGAAAGCTTTGTAATCTGTAAGAGAATAGCAGTACAGTAAAAACATCATTTCCATTTATAGGTTAGGTAAGGTGAGAAAGTGTTAAAGAGTTGGACATACTGTTAATAGTTGAGAAGTTCAGGGAAAGCATAGAGTACTGTATCATTGGTGAACTGCAAGTTAATTGATCTGCACACTACCTATCTGCAGGCCTATCTCCTTGTCCTCCAGGGCTGTTGCTGTTATGAATTCCAGGACTGTATTAAAGAATAGTGGTGAGAGGACGCGTCCCTGCAGCACTTCTATGATTGTCTTAAACTGATCACTTAGTTCTCCACAGACTTTGACTGATTCAAAGGTATCTTTATAAGCATTATCTGGTATCCTTATAATTTTCTCTGGGTACCTGTAGAACCTCATTGTTTTCCAAAGTCCTTTCCTCCAAATGCTATCAAATACATTCTTGAAGTCAATATAACAGACATATAAGTCTTTTCCAAATTCTTTATATTTTTCTGCCAGTTGCCTCAAAGTGAAGATCTGATCAATTGTGCTCCTCTTAGCTCTGAATCTGCCCTGGGCTTCTGCTAGGATTTCTTCTGTTCTGCCCTTGATTCTTTGCAAAATAATGGAGGAGAAGATCTTGCTGCTATGGCACAACAAACTAATGCCCTTGTAATTTGAGTAATAAAGACTGTCCTTCTTGCTTATGGGAATTATGACTGAGTGCTCCCATTCTGTGGGAATCATTTCGTGTTCCCATATCTTTCTGAAGAGTCTGAGAAGTACCTCAGCCCCTGAGCCTATTGTAGCTGCCTCCAGCTCCTCCACTGTGATGTCATCCACTCCTGGGACCTTTCTGTGTTTTGTTCTCTTGATAGCTTCCTCTATCTTGATCCTGTTAATATTTAATATTTCCTTATTGTTTCTGGTGTTGGAGTGGCTGCCGAAGGTCATTGTATAGGGTGTCAAAGTATTGTCTCCATCTTTGCTTTATTTTCAGTACTTCTGCTGAAAGTCCAAATGAGCTGCAGGCCATGGTAAATAGAGTGGTGGAAGTCAGTGAAAACCTTTGTATGAAAGTGAACATCAAGAAGACTGAGATATAACATATGGTAAGGGCGCACAAAGATTTTAACATTGTAATAAAGAATCAGAACCTCAACTTTGTCTGTCTGAGAGGAAACGTCAGTTCAAAGGAGGAACTATTTCAGATGTCAAGAAGCAGATAGGAGTAGTTAGGGCTGCATTCCAGACACTAAGAAAGGTTTGGTCAGCGAGAGATATAATGACAACAACAAAATTACAAGTATATAAGGCACTTTTCTTGAGCTGCTTTCTTTACAATTCCGAAACCTGGACAATGAAACGCTTCTCAGAAGAGTGGCTGAATATGTTTGAGATGGCCTGTCTCAGGAGGATTCTAGATGTCACACGAAAAAGATAAGTTGAGCAGCAATGACATTAAGAAATATCTCCATCTACAGAAGGAAGTAAACTACAGGGTATGGCAACTGAGCTTGAGATGCTTCGGCTATGTTACGAGAATGAATGAATGTAGATACCTGAAGATAGTACTGATTGGAGGAGCGCACAAGATAATGCAAAGAGGAAGGCCCCCAAAACACTGGATGGACAGCATAAAGGAAGATTGTGGAGCCTTGGGTATGATAATAACACAACCATCTAGGACTGCCCAGGATAGGAACAACTGGAGAACCACCATAAATGGGCTGCCAGTGCATGCTTAGGCATTGCCGGTGCATAAATGGCGATGATGAATGATGACATGATACGGAGTACTAGGATATAATTCAGGGATATTAAGGTCAGGAGGACAGCACTACTTGAGCCTGTCTGAACTGATGGGCTTGGGCTGAGCTAGTGCAGATCTCTAAGGCAACCACTTCTGTGGAAGGGGCGGGCTATCAAGCTTAGGTGTAGAAACTGCTTTTCAGCTGAGCTGGCCAGGCTAGAAGATGCTGAAACTGCAGAGGCTTTAGATTCTGAAGCTTATAGTAAAGGTGTTGGAAGGGAGCGGGGGTAGCAGAAAGAAACTCACAAGCACAGTGTGGAAAACAGAAGCCCTTTCTCATAGACCGATCTAGTGTGGACAAACCTTAAGGGCTTAGTATAGAGCACAGCAAATGGTACTGCTGGGTGTCTGCTTTTATGAAGAAAATTTTATTGTCACAAATCCACACTTGCTCATCCGTGCACTACTTTTGTTCTGAAGTACAGATTGAATAGTTTCAATGAAGGTTATGTTCCACAAGGCCTCAAATGTGGCCTGGCCCTCCATGGAGAAAGGTTGCTGGTCACGAGTAAGTGCATAAATTTTGGTGTGTGTGTGTGTGTGTGTGTGTGTGTATGAGAGAGACAGACAGACAGAAACAGACAGAGACAGAAATGTAGATATAAATACAGATAAAAAGAGAAAGCTTCTGATGTTACAGCCCAAAGCAGTGTGGTCTTTAAAGTCTATTTCCTACATATATAGCTAATTAGCCACTACTTGCAGCTGATGCATACTGATATCATAGCATTGCTTTATCTGTCTCATAATCAAATGGTGGGGAATAATGAGGACAGTAGGATGCTGACATACACATTTCTTTGATCTTCAGTGAAACTGTTCTAAATGCAAACCTTTCCCATCTGGCTGCTTAGCTCCCTTCCCTGTAGAGTGTGACATACTTGATTGAATTCTGAACAGTTCTGCCTCACATTCATGTCATGACTAGTTCTACTTCTCATTTCCTGCTATCTGAGGTGACTCTTGGTGCTTGCCTTTTCTCTTTATTGTCATTTTCTCTAAAACTGGAATGTTTATGGGTGGATCTACAGTTACAGAATGACATAGGAAGTTAAAATTTTAGAAAGAGAATCTAAAATCTAGAATTAAAGTTTTCATCTTGTCTGAAAGTGAGTGAAATTCTGGTAGTTGATTACTTCACTTGCTCACATGACTAAGTTTAATTGTCAGAAATCCTAGAAGGGATTTAGGTGACATGGACTGGTTGCAAATAATCTTAAGATTTTTGGGTTTAAAATAGCTATAGTATGCTCTGTCTGCCTTGTCACTTATTAATATTGTGCCTCTGATTCAGAGAGAGAGCATTTCATTTTCCTCTGAAACTTCTGGGGGAAGTGCGTCAGTATCATCCTTAGAGTTCCTGTTAGCTGTCCTGCCACGGTTGCTTGTACTTGACTCCACTATTTGTCCTAAATCATGTGTTTTTCCTGCTGTCTGATGTGATGACTGTTGATAATCTTGAGTATCTGTAGATTTTTCTTCTTGCATTCTCAGAGATAACTTCCTGTTCCACAGCTGTGACTTCATTTCACTGCCTGCCCCCTCCCATCTCCCTGGTCTTTGATTTTAGAGGTCCTTAACATCTCTGGTGATGATATCTCCTTTCTGTCTAGAGTGTCTTTGTCCCTTGACGGCTTGATGCACCTGGTCATCTGTCACATGCCTTGGCTGGACATCATCTCTGTGTTCTATAATCCTGGCTGCTGGAACTTAACTCAGGGAGGCCTTGCTTACAGTTCTTTCTAATGTGCTAGGTTGGAAGACAACTTACTTCATCACTATATCGAATCCTGCATGTTTAATATTCATACAGACTCAGACTTTTAATTTTCATTTATTTATCTTCTTCTCCCCCCCCGTTTGTGTGTATGTGTGTGTGTGTGTGTGTGTGTGTGAGAGAGAGAGAGAGAGAGAGAGAGAGAGAGAGAGAAATATTGTGCCATAGTGCCAATGTAGACAACTGGAAAACTTCAGGGATTGCTTCTCTCTTTCCACCATGTTAATCCAGGACACAGACTCAGATTGCCAGGCTCGACTGCGGGCACTTGTCTTCACCCACTGAGGCATTTCTCTGCTCTCAGCCTTGTCTTTTTAAACTCCTTCATAAGAGGCTCAGTCACATGAGATGCATGCTGTCCTAGTAGGGTTTCTTTTGCTGTGCAGAAACACCAATACCCAAAACAGCTAACGTCAGTGTGCCTTTACATCCACAGACAGGTTGTTTTCCGAGTACTCTTTGTGGGGCTGGTTTGAATGCTTCTGCTGGATTGCTGTGTGAACTGATTTGCCAGTCGTGGAAGGGGCCTGTTCTGTCTGGTTCATTTGTTAACAAAGGTTCAGTGAGATTTCCCCAACTTGGTGTTTCGTTTCCCAGTAGAATTACGTCACCATTATCATCCAAAACCATGAAACTAGGTAGCAGGGCTATATTAAGGCCAAAATCAAGATGAGCCCTGTCCTGACAGAGGAAACAACATTTGGAAATGCCAGACAGGGCTGAAGTGCTTGATGCTTCCTTTTGCTTCCTCTGCCTGGTTTGTTGACATGAGCTGACAGCAAGGAGATCTTTCAGAATAGAAGGGTAATGGACTGAGGGGCTGCCCTCCACTCTAGATTATAGGACACCCTCACTTCCTTTCCCTCTTCCATGGGAGTCACATTTGAGGTGTACCTTATGGACTACACAGGTGCCCCTGTGACCACTTATCTAGTCAGGGTCACTGTCGAGGAAGGGTTGGGTGGGTCTTCCCACCTCAACTTTAATAACCACCATCACAGTAATCCCTGACAGGCCCTATCTCCCAGGAGATTTTACATTTTCTTAATCTTTAACCATTAAGCAGGCATCCTTTATCTATTACAGCTTTATATACAGTAACTTCTGATCTTCTCAGACGTGTGTCGTTAATTCTACTTTAAAGGGGAGGGGAATGAGATGCAGAACAGTGTCAGTTTGCCTCCAGCCACAGAGTTGGCAGAAGAGAAGTCAGATCTAGGTATTTTGTAATATAAAAATGCTACTTCTCCTCTAATTTCTGGGCTTCTCTCGGGAAATCACCGATTCTCAAGGCTAATCTACTTTCAACTTCCTGAATTTGGTCTGTAGAGCATATGAAGTCATTCTCAATAGAATTTTTATTTTGTTTTCTCCATGATACTTTACTGTTGTAGTTTGGAGAGTGGTTGCTAGCACCTGACTTAGTAAATAAATAAATGGAAACCATGCACATTGACTTTACCGTGTATTCACTGTTTATTAGTTTTTCTTCTGTTAGGAAAACTGAGCCAGGCTACTGTGAAAATGAGGTTCATTGGCTCACATCTGTGGTCCCTGGTAAGACTCCTTCTAATGATGGCCATGTGGTAGAGACCAGGAACTATTCTGTCTCCTGTCTGATCTTCTGCCTAGAAAACCACCTAGATTTGATCATGAGGGCTCCCCTAGTCTCCAATAACTGCCGGACTAGATTGAGTTTTCAGCTACCTGTACCTTACAGTAAGTAAAGTAAATCTCAACACAAGAAGTGTTTTTTGTTTGTTTTTGAAGTTTATGTTTGTTTATTTTGTTTTTTTATGAGGGATGGCACAGAAACTATCTGCAAACATCCGGCAGCTACGTCTTCACACTCACTGGTGCCATAGTACACTGTTGTTTGCTCTCAGTGTTGAATTTTAGTATGGTGTTTTTTAATATTTGGGGACTACTACTGTGAGATAGGACTCAAGAAAATATAAACTTGTATGAATGCTTTAGAAATAAAGTTGTGTACTAAAACTTGGGAAAACATTCCCTGACATGTCTGCATATTAAAAGTACTACCTCACTAGCAGTATGGTGTGCTCTGTTCAGAAGCAGAGGAAGATTTTCCCCTTAGAATCTATGCCTTAAAATACACATTTTGGGGAGTTCTGTGGATTTGACCTTTAAACACAGGCCCAGGTCTTCTGGGGCAGCCAGGGTTTAAGACTATGTGTAATGTACAGAGGCTATGGAAGAAGCTCTGTATTCGGGGATCCTGTTGA
This sequence comes from Chionomys nivalis, assembly GCF_950005125.1. Taxonomy (NCBI): domain Eukaryota; kingdom Metazoa; phylum Chordata; class Mammalia; order Rodentia; family Cricetidae; genus Chionomys; species Chionomys nivalis. The sequence continues at coordinate 919,093 of NC_080106.1, read as the reverse complement.
GATTAGAGTTCTAGTCCAAGCTCATCATCATCCATGCCTCATCCTCCTTTGCTGTGACTGTCACATCACACCCCACCTTAGTCTTTCTTAAGTTCCCTCTTAACACTGAGTGGCTGCAACTTCTTCATTCAACTGGGTAGAGGTGATTCCTGGCCAATTACCTGTAACACAGTGAGCGTTGTGGCCAGACCTAGAATTATTATGTGTCTTGAAAGGTGACATGTGACAGTCTTGTTTGGTTTTCACCTTTCATAGAAAAGTTCTGAAACACAATTCTTGAAGTAAAAACAGAGTTCCAGTCTGCCCCTGGGACTCTGGGGAAAGCAGAAGAATGACAGTACACAGGGCCAGCTGCATGTGGAGATTGTGTGTCCCTGGAGTACCCCTGAGCTCATTATGTTTGTTGAAAGTTCCTACTGCACATGGACCTTGCTGGTGAGGAGACTAATTTTGGTGGTTGCATGCCAGCCTCCACTGACCATAGAGAAAAGGTCAGTGCCACATCTCTTGAGGAGAGCCCCTGCATCTCCTGAGGAGAACCAGCAATGCTGGAGACAAGGCCCTGGGGAACAAGGCCAATTCCCCCAGGCCATTGTAAAATAAGATTTTAGCATTATGTTTATAAAGTGTGCTCATTCAGGATAGCAAAAATTGCTCATTTTTACTTTATTTAGAGGAAACGAGGTAATCCTATGAATTGGGTGTTTTCTATGCCTCTGCATATTCTCTAGTGTGTCATAATGCTTCCTGACTGGTGACATAGGTATGTCTGTTTCTATGTCAATATGGCACTCTTGATGGATTTTGGTAGTGCGTAGACATAAACATTGTCTAGGTCGACTGAAACTTAGCATGCATGTGCACTTCTTGGAAGTCCTTTCAGTCAGTGGTGACCCCATTCTTAGTTCTAAGGCAAAGAATCCCGACTTTTGGGTTGTCAGCCTTACCCTCAAGGACACTCTCTAGGATATAAAAACAAATTCTCCATTTGACAAGACCTGGCAGTCCTGTGGTTCTGGCTACCAGTGGGGAAGTATTAGCTGTTTGCGTGGTTTTTTTATTTTTCTGGCAACCCCTCTCTTCTGCTGTATTTTAATGGTAACGGAGAGGTTTTGACAGTGTCCAGTGCAGTCGTTTGTGTGGCACCTTTCTGTAAACAGTCCTGCCCCTTCTGTTCTAGTTGACAGCTTTCTGTGGTGACTTTGTATGAAGCTTTCTGAAAGTTATTTGTTGTGGCTGGGAGTACATATTTGCTGTCTCTCTGTTATGTAGAAGTCCTCATAACATAAACATTAAGCGACACACGTTTGTTACCACCCTCTGCTTTTTTAAACAATAGCAAGATCCTAACTTGGACAGGAAACCTCCCAGACTACCTTACATCGGGGCTCTATTTAGTTCAGGTTGAAGCAAGTTTGAGAGATTGTGTCTTCCTTTCCTGTCTTTTTCCCATTGAGCCTCCCTTATGGCATTTACCTGTGAAACTCCAGTGAACTGCAACAGAAGTTAGAGTACCCAAAAGACCATATTGCTTAAGAGTCTAGAGTTGCTTTTGTTTCTTTTACTTGCTTTCATGTGTGTGTGAGCACACTTGTATATGCAGCTGTGCATGTGCACGGGCCTATTGTCTGGGCAGGTGCAAATGTGTGTGCATGCCCATGGTGCCCTGTTCTGTGATCTGTTACACCTTGTTCTTGGAGACAGGATCCTTCAATCAAACCTGTAGCTCACTGATAAACCCTGTCTCCTCCTCCAGAGGCTAAAATTATAGCTGAGTCACCATGCCTGTTCAGCATTTAGGTGGGTTCTGAGAGTTCAAACTATAGCCCTCTTGATTGCCAAGCAAGCACTTTAACTACAAAGACACCTTTCTTCTCAGATTTTGTTTCTTTAATCAAATTTGGTGAGCAGTTAGAAACTGTTCATGTGTAAGAACTTGCCTCCCGTTCTTGTTTGCCCAGAACATGTCAGCGCCTGTGTGAATAAGCATTTAGTGTCTCCATCATCTCTTTGACCATCCTGTTTTTTTCTTTCATCTTTAGCTCATTGGCTGTAAAAGCTAAAAACAGGCACTATTTTTATTGGTGTTGATTGGGTTCATGGAAATTTTGTTGGAGTAATTTAATCACAAATAGTTTCTTTCTGGTACTGTAAGTGGAGCTGAATACTGTTTCAGGCTTTCCAGAAATATTTTCTTCTCTTTCCTGACTGAATTTTATTCTTTTACTTGGATTACCCATTTCTACCCTCTAGAGTAAGACTGTTCTTTTATTATTAACTTTAGACTGGGGAAGTTCACTAGTGGAATACTAAGTTGTTGAGCTAAATGGAGGAGCCTCTGATCCTCATAGATTGTTCTAAGGCTGGGGCTGCAAAACCAAATGCCCATAGGAGTGGGAAGGCAGAAGAGTGACTGGAACAAGGGTCTTGTAGTCCCTGTCACATCTGAAAAGTGTAATGCCACCAGATGGTTTGATTCTCCTCTCTCCTCCTCTCTCTCTCTCTCTCTCTCTCTCTCTCTCTCTCTCTCTCTCTCTCTCTGCGTGTGTGTCTTTCTGTGTGTCTCTCCGTGTGTGTGTCTATGTACATATGTGTATGTGTGCTCAAGCAATCTTATGATTGCTATATGTTGACCTAATTTTTCTTTCAAGTATGGATCAGATAGTACACCTGCCATGCCCACATCAGAAACCCACATGACCCATATACAGTTTGTCTTTCAAACACTACCTTTCCGCACGATGGTATCAGTGACCTGAGATGACCTCAGATCTCATTTGCTCACTTCTGATGAGCACATTCCCTGAGAAAGGTATAGAGCTTACCCAGAATTGTGTGTTATAGTCTTCCCTACCCTTTGGTGACCTCTCTCAGTACAGAGCAGAATTTTCAAAGGATAGTGGAATTTCAGGATGCTAGATCTCCTGTGGAACATCTCAGATTGTGCTCCTCTACCCCCAGCCCTGCATACACCAGAGTTTTCAACGGCAGTGTTCTTAATGGAACCAGAAGAATCTACTAAAACAGAAACTGGCTTCCATGGTCATTGAATGTGCTAGCAGTTTAAGATTGAGAAGTTGAAAGCTAATCATTATTCTGCCCAGTTATCGACTTGTTATTTATTTATTTATTTCTCTTTCTTTCTTTAAAGATTTGAATATGGAATTCAATCCTTCAGACCATCCTCGGGCCAGCACAATATTCCTCAGCAAATCTCAGACAGATGGTAAGTTACTAATTCATTTGCCTTTAAAAATACGCTTAGCCTAAATGTGGACATTGCTGGGATTTGATTTTTCAGTGTATGATAGAGTTCCCTTTAGTGGTCCTGAAGTACAGTCTGGTGATTCCCTTTGTTTATTCTTTAGTAAAGAGTTACAGTTTTAGAATTTTTCATTTGAAATAATTGTCTTCCTTTTGCCAATTAGCTGGGTTGTCTCTGCATATATTCCACACCAAGACTTGAGTCAGAAATTTCCCTTTAGGGGGCTGGAGAGATGGCTCAGAGGTTAAGAGCATTGCCTGCTCTTCCAAAGGTCCTGAGTTCAATTCCCAGCAACCACATGGTGGCTCACAACCATCTGTAATGAGGTCTGGTGCCCTCTTCTGGCCTTCAGGCATACACGCAAACAGAATATTGTATACATAATAAATAAATAAATATTAAAAAAAAAAAAGAAATTTCCCTTTAGGTCCTAAAGTTTAGGACATGATATTTATATAAGTTCTCAAAGATCAGATGTGTTCACTAGTTAGATAATAAGTAAAATAAAACAAAAATCTAAACAATTGAAAACCAATTAACTGTCTCAGTCTTGTCACTCAAGAGTTCAAGTGAACCTACATGTGACATATAGATATATTTACTTATTTACCTATTTATTTACTTATTTATCTGTTGGTCTATTTATTTATTTAAGCCAAACTTTGAGTAGCAAACTTATTCTAAAATTGTTAGAACTCTTGCACTCTATCCCAGGTATGTATAGGATTTCTCCTACACTGTGACATTGTCTCAGTGTTTACCTAACTGATCTGGCTTCAAAAGAGAGAGAAGATAAATGCAGATTCAATCTTCATAAATCTTTTTGGACACCTATAGAGTAAGGCATAATGACAAAGTGACCATGGTATGTCTGACAAAGAGGAAAACTTGCAGACCTACCCTTGACTCTGGACAGATTGATGGCTCTAATTTAGATCTTAAAGAGACTACAAAGAAGACAAGTATGTCTGTGACAGTAGTTGATGGTAAGAATTGAAAGTGGTGAGCAGTGGTTGGTGCCAGCCTTGGCAGGATACAGTGCTGATGCAGTATGGATGGTTTTCTAGCAGGCCACTTGAAGTCTTTGGCAGTTGTTGTTGTTGTTGTTTTGTTTGTTTTAAAGTCTCCAAGAGTAAGAAAAGAAAAATCAGTAAGCACCAAATATTTGTGATTAAAAAAAAGCCCACCCAAAACTTTTCCTGTGATAAAGGGAAGCTGCTGAGAGGCATGTGAGATATTACAAGCAAAAACAAAGTGGGTGTATGGGTGGGCCTTTGGTGAAAATGGAGATAAAAACTGATCTTCCTCAAATGCTTAGACAGTGAGATGAAAAAATAGTTATGAAGCTGCCTGGCTCAGTTCAGGTTCTTCCTGTTGAGCTCAGCTGTCTTCCAAACCGTCTCCTAGAATTGGGGGGGGGGGGGAGGGGGCTTGATTGTCCTGGCACAAGGAAATGACTCAACAGAGGAAGGGTTATTCCAGAAATAGGTTAAGGTCAATCTCCTTTCTTCTAGAGTCCCTCTTCCTTCCTTCCTTCCTTTTTTTTTTTTTTTTAATAGAACTTCAGATCCTTGTATATTGCTTCAGTTTCTCCTCACTACTAGGGCTTTCCACTCTGCATGCAGACATAATTGAGTTTCATATTACAAACAAAAGGAAAAGTTACCTCTTCCAGTAAGTATTCCTCTCTGCTTTTTCCATTCAGACTGCTGCCTGTGCCTGAGATTCAGGGGGACATTAAACTCCTTTGCCCCTTAGTGCCCAGCTTCTTCCTTTCTACAGACAGAGTCATTTGCTGAAGACATTTCTGTGTAATGAACAGTCAATTTATCACTGATTTTACAAAGTAGCTTTTTAATGCACGTAATAATCTTGGCAACTTTAATGACTTATTTTTGAGTGAAGCAATTGTAAGAGATTTGGTTATTTTATGAATTGACTTTGAACAACTTAGTGCAGAAAACTTAAGGCTACCATTACTCTTCTATTCATAAATGCCAGTTAGGACAGTTGCCCCACATGCTGCCAGACTGTATTAACCTGTTCCCTCCTTAGTTCTCTTTGGGAGCCTTCCTCCCTTGAATTTCTGAGTGACTGAGAGAGTATGGTCCTGATGGGAGCCTTTGTTGGGTCAAGGTTCCTCTCATACCTCTAGAACAGTGATTCTCAATCTGAGGGTCACAATCCCTTTGTTGGTCACAGATATTTACATTATGATTTATAATAGCAAAGTTACAGTTATGAAGTAGCTTTGAAATAATTTTATGGTTGGGAGTCAATACAACATGAGGAACTGTATTAAAGGGTCGAAATGTAAGGAAGCATATTATGCAGCCTGCATTCAAAGTTGCTGCCTCTCCTCAATCATACCACTAATTTATAGCCACTTTAGCTCTCTGAATATCTGAGCTGAAGACTTTTACTTCCAGCCCTGAGTTACTGTGTCAATATAATTTTTCTAATTTATTTATTCCTTAGCAATTTTACATATACACACACTCAGTGCACTTAAATTGTCTTCCCCACTCCATACTTTTTTTTTTTTTTTTCCAGATCTTTGTCATGTTGTTCAGGCGGACTTCTAAATCTTGGGCTCTGGTGTTTCTCCCTCTTTGCCTACTAAGTAACTGAAATTGTACGCAAATGCCACTGGCCCTGGCTTTTTTTTTTTTTTAAATTTGATTTCATCTTCAGTTAAAACTTCTAAAAGTTGTTGGTATCCATTAGTGTACATTCTTTTGGGGAACAGCATATTTGCCTCTGTGCTATATACTGGTCAACCTAGGAGCTGTAAGCTGCTAGACATCATCTTACTTCCTTTTTTTTTTTTTTTTTTGTCTTAAGAACACTGGCAATCCTCTCTTCTGGCTGTTTTTAATTATACAATACATAATAACTAACTGTATAACAGTTTTTACCAACCATAGTCTCTAACCTGTATTTTTTTTTTTACTAACCATAATCGCTTATCTGTATAACAGAACAACAGACTTGACCATTTCTGTCTTTGTACCAATAATTGATAACACTCTGTCCCATCTCCCATGTTCCCAGGCCTGTAACTACTGCTGTATGCCCCACTTCTATGAGCAGCTTTTTGAGATTCCGTGTATCAAGAGGTCACCTATGTTTTTGTCTTTCTGTGATGACCTTTTATTTCACATTAGATCTCAGATCATTCAGAGTAATACTTTTAGGTTTGTGTTTTTGAGACAAAGTCTCCTTTAGAAATAAACGAAGATCTGCTTACAGTCCAGGCTCCCTTCCTGCAGCCTCAGGAATGACCTCACCAGGATGCCTTGCCCAGTGCTGGGAAGTGTGGCTGACTTCCTCCTTCAGTACACTTTGTGTCCTGGTCATTGTGTTCTTGACCCTTGGTCAGGTTCCTAGCTCAACTCAGAGGAAGTTTGGTGTGCATGCCAAACTAGGACTCGCTAGTTCTATTTTGATGTGGGGTTTTTGGTTGCGTGTGTCGTCCTGTGTCTGTCTACCTCCCTCCCTCCTCAAGTGCTAAGATTAAAAGCATGTAGTACCACTCCTGGCAATACTAGTTGCATTTTATCTTAAGTGAAATATGCACTCCTCTACTTTATGTGCTAAACTCAAATTTGTTCTCTGAAAAAGTACCCAGAACTTTTAATTAGGTTATTTAAAGCCTGCTCTATGTCATTCTCAGAGAAACAAAACTTTGATTTTGAGCCAGGTTTGTTTTTGTTTCTGTTTTGTTTCTTTTGAGACAGGGTCTTTTTCTGTAGCCCCAGCTATTCTGAAACTTGCTCTGTTGTCCAGGCTAGCCTTGAACTCACAGGGATAGAGTGTTAGGATTAAAATTATGTATCATCACTCTTGGCTTCTTTCTGGGTTTTGTTTTGGGTTTGTTTGTTTGTTTGTTTGTTTGTTTGAAACAGTCTCAGTGGGTAGCACTGACTAGCCTATAACTCACTATGTAGACCAGGCTAGCTTCCAAGTTGAGTTCTGTGCAAGGCATGAGATAAGGATCTAATTTCATTCTACAGATGTCTAAACAGTTCAGCCAGCACCATTTGTTGAAACTGCTGTTTTTCTCCAATGTTTAGTTTTGACCTGTTTATCACAAATCAGGTGTCTATATGAGTATGAGTTTATATGTGGGTGTCCAGTTCTAGTCTATGCCTGTTTTTATGAAAGTACCATACTGGTTTTATTACTATAGCTCTGTAATATACTCAAAATCTGGGATGGTGATACTTCTAGTAGTGTTTTCATAATTCAGGAGCCTTTGGGCTATTTTGAGTCTTTTGTGTTTTCATATTTTAAGGTTTCCTTTTCAGTTTCTGTGAAGAATTGCATTATTTTGAGGCAGGCTTTCACAATATAGCTCTTGCTGACTTCCAGCTCAAGAGATTCACCTGCCTCTGACTCTAGAGTGCTCTGATTAAAGGCATGCACCACCATGCCTGACCGTTCATTGGAATTTTGGTGGGGTTTGTATTGGATATATAATTTGCTTTTGGTAGGAATGCTATTTTCATAATATTGATCCAATACATGAGCATGGGAGGTCTTTCTGTCTTCTGTTATCTTCAGTTTCTTTCTTAAATGTTTTCATTCACAAGTGTTAAAGAACGAGGTCTCTTTGCTTGCTAAGCCAGAACTCTAGCCCAGCTAGATGTGAGGCACCAAAGATAGATTTCTAGGGAAAAGCAAATGTTTCCTTATGAATCTGAGCTGTATGTGAAGGGTGGAAAACTCCAAGGCTCTGCAACTTTTTAGCTAGAGGCCTTTGATGGTACAGACTATAGGAGAAACACTTGCTCAGACCACAAGCCGAATTTGCACTGCCTTGAGTTAGTGCCTTCTTTTTGCAGAAACTTGTCCTTCATATCCTCTACAAGGAACTGCTTGGCAAGTTGATGAATGTGAGCCCCGAAGAGCTAGTCTTTAGGAAGGACAACACAAGATTTGGTGACAGTTTATTATGAGGTGTCTGTGTTCTCTGACACCCTTCTGGCTTCTGAGGCTGAAGGGTGCCTGTTGTGACAAAAACTGAGGTTAAAGCCACATACAGTGCAGGCCAGAATGTACAGACAACAAGGGTGGACACAATATCATTTAATATGGGAAGGCTTACCTGCCTTCCTGAGGGGGAAGCTACAAGTGCCCTTGGAGCCTCCTAAACAAGCTCAGGCCTGTTTCCAGTACCTGTGGCAGGAAGCAAGTGTCTTCCAGTGCAGAGCACGTTGGTTCCACCATCACTTGGTCTCCTGTTAGGGATGTTATTGTGTTTACTAATAATTAATTCATATAATGTGGATTCATAACGATCCATTTGGGTTAGAAGTAAATAATTCTCTTAATTATCTTAAACTATTGGATGCATGTAATTTTCATGAGATTTACTAATACTTCATTTAGGTAATGAAATTTCCTACTCTTCTGTTGACTTCTGTTTATGGTATTGTTTAGGTAGCTGCATATTGACCTCTGTCAGTCAAGTTTAGATCTGCATTTGTGTAGCTTTATTTACACTTAAATTTGGTAAATGAATAACTGGGTTACCTTGGTTGATAGAGAACGATAGGACCATGGCAAAGAGGCCCATTCCTCAGCAACCTACAGGGATTGACATGCAAGCATGTAACATTTTTGTCCTGTCTTTTGTCTTCACAGTGAGAGAAAAACGCAAGAGTCTCTTCATTAACCATGTAAGTGAAACTGTCTCCCCGTTTTCCTAACGATTGTATAGACTTTGGTAGGTGAAGAGGCCTTATGTGTTGTGTGGTACTTAGAAGACTGTGAGGGGTGATGAAATGCTGATTTGCCAGGCATTGCTTGGGATTCATTCCCACAGCCATGTCTCCAGATTCCCTGGGACTGCGGGGAAGGGAGTGTGCCTGTGGATAAGACCACAGTGCCACCACAACATTACACAGGTCCAAACAAAGCAACGGCTTATCATTTTGAACCTTTCCTTTTTGCTCACACTGAATTTCTGTTTTTGGGGGTTTTGTTTTTTATTTGTGTAGTGCAGTTCCCTTTGAATAAATACATAATTACTTTTTTTTTTTTTTTTTTTGAGACAGGGTCTCTCTGTAGCTTTGGTGCCTGTCCTGGAGCTAGCTCTTGTAGACCAGGCTGGCCCCGAACTCCCAGAGATCCACCTGCCTCTGCCTCCCGAGTGCTGGGATTAAAGGCGTGCGCCACCACCGCCCGGCACATAATTACTTTTTAAGAGCAGCTGTCTACTTCCTTTCTCTCTTCTACATAATTGCTGTTTGTGGAACAGGGCCTCACATTTGTGTGTGTGTGTGAAAAATCTTCAATGATAAATTACAATGTTGTAGATAATTATAGTTGGGAATCTTCCAACATCCAAGGAAAATTCATACCATTTGTGTTCGCCTCATTTTTCTGTGACATCCTCCTGCCTCCTAGCAACAGCATATGTAATGTGAATTAATTATTCTAAGATATTTAATGAAGTTTTGGGAAGTGAGAAGAAGACATATTTATAGTATACAAAGACTATTGCACAGCAGTTCTATTTCTTAAGTTACTGAAGTAAAGGGGGAAGTGGGACAGCCTGTAATATATTTTTAAAACTCTGAACTTTGCTTCTAAGAGATGTGTTCTTATTGGGAGAGAAATATATCAGACAGCTAGTGTGATGACATCAATACAGTATTCTTGGAGGATGCTAAAGAAGATTCAGTGAAATTTCAATTATATAAAGATTTTAGAATCCACTAAGATGAAGGAATGCCAATTATTTAGAAGTAGTTTCAAATTGAGAGAAAGATTAGAAAATAAAAAAGGAAGGAATGCTGCCAAGTTCTCTTTACAAACCCAATATTACAACAAAAAGATAATGTTACAACAAAAGAAAGAGAATTATTATACAGTTTCCTTGATGGATATCTATGTACAAAAATTCTCAATTAAAACATTTGTAAACTGAATTCAAGAACTCTTGAATTATACACCGTGATCATGTTGACGTCATTCCAGATATTCAGAGATGTTTCAAACATACACAAATCAATAAATCAGTACATCACATAGGTGAACTCAAGAGATAATACACAGTCATCTCAGTATATTCAGTAAGCTTGTTTGGTTGTTTTACAAAATCTAACATCCAAAAAAAAAAAAAAACAAAATCTAACATCCTTCGTGATAAAAGGCCCAAGGGACAAGGAGTAAAGAAACATCTAGACATAATTTTAAAAAACAATCTTATACACAAATCCATGCCTAACATTATGTTAAATGGGGAAAAATAAAGAATATTCACTAACGTCAGGAACAAGATAAAGGGTTTCTATTTGTCCACTGTTTCTAGTCTTTGTTTTTTCAGTATAGTCCTTTAGTTCTTAGTTAAAACACTGAGAAAATAACAGACGTCTGTATGCAAGATACCTAAAGACTACTAGAAAATAACAGACGTCTATATACAAGATACCTTAAAGACTACTAGAAAATTCTTAAGGATGATAAACATTTTAGCAGAGTGGTAAAATCACCATTTAATAAAGAATCTTCCTACAGTCTAAAGACATTATGTTTTAAAATAATAAATCCTTTCACAGTTCAAAAAAAAATCTTAGAGTATACATCTATAATTAAAACTTAAAAACACCGAAGAAGGAAAATTAAAGACACTAGAAAGTGTAAAGAGCCATGGCTGTCCTCAATGAGAGAGTCCTGTAACTGAAGTTCTAGCCTTTTATGTGGAATTGGAATATAATTCCTGAACATTGGACACAAATTCTTGGGTCCTCTGCTTTTCTCATTGCTGAGGACTAGGGTGGGGAAGGGGGCTAGTCTGACTCGCTGCATGGTTAGTGTGTGCCGAGGACACAGGATGTCAGTTGTTTTTCATGCAGACCAATAGGGCTCTATGTAGTATTTCACCAGCTGCTTGGTGACAGCTCATGCTTATGTTCCTGCCTCAGTTTGGCTCTTAGTTGCTCAGTTTGCTTGAGGAGGGATTTTTAGGTAGAAACTGATAGGGAAGAAAGTATATAAGACCACAACCATAGTGCCCTTCATTATTGAAAGGCTTTGGTCCTGCATTTTTGTCTGTATTTTGGCTACAAAGTTAATTTTCCAGTCTTATCTCTCCAGCTGTGTGGGCTAGCTTTATGTCAACTTGACATAGGCTAGAGTCATTTGAAAGGAAGATACTTCAGTTGGGAAAATACCTCCACAAAATCCAACTGTAAAGTATTTTCTTAATTAGTGATTGATGAGAGAAGGACCAGCCCATTGTGGGTGGTCCCATCCCTGGGTTGGTGGTCCTGGGTTCTAGAAGAAAGGAGACTGAGCAAGCCTGTGAGCAGCACTCCTCCATGACCGCTGCATCATCTCCTACCTCCAGGTTCCTGCCCTGTTTGAGTTGCTGTCCTGACTTCCTTTGATGATGAACATTGATATGGAATTAAAAGCCAAATAAACCCTTTCCTTCCCAAGTTCCTTTGGTTGTGGTGTTTCTTCACAGCAATAGTAATCCTATTAAGATAAGGAAAGCCCTTTCTTCCTAAATGTGTCCATCTGTCTGTTCATTTGCTTAACTATTTGTTCATCTATCTTCAGCATGGATTCATGAGTTTGTTTTCCACTAACACAGAGTTCATTCTTGTGCTTAATTATTTTGTTCTTCAGGTTGACCTAGAGTTGGCAGTTAACACCTAATTTTGAGTCTTTCTGAAGAGTCCAACAGTATAAGGACTATACCTAAATAAACGTCCATATTGTATTACCCTCCAGCATTTAAAACTGAGTGTGTCTCTGATCCTACCATGCTCTGAAAATCATAACCTAAAACACATGTGATCTGTTTCATTAGAAAACTGCAGCCAGTTGTAGAAAAATGCTATTTTAGATACAAGCTTCCTTTTCTTATGGCTGTAGAGAACTCAAGTAGCAGAATACCCCAGTGGATACTTGAGAATCCTCCTGAGTATATTGTGTCCAGTACCATTGCGATGCCTCTTCCCCACATCATGCCAGTCCTTGTCTGTGTCTTTGGATATTACCTCACTTTTAATACTTATTTTCTTTGGTCCTATCAAGCCCTGAGGTGCAAGACTTTCATTCTCACCAAAAATAGGATCCTAAAACAAGGATTCTGTTGATAGTAACTTAACTGTGTCCTGAACGTAGATGACCACACATCCTTACAGGCAAGCCTGGGCCCAAGATGGCCATGTATGGCCTAAGCCAGGACAAGATACTCCAGGATAGTAGGGTGAGCTAAGGTGTCTCTTGCAAACAGGTTTTGAGAGTTTTTACATGGTTGCACTATGGAGAGATATTGTTAATCATCACTGGCCCCTGGTCTAGCTGCCACTCCTCTCTAGGAACTTGAGCATCTCAGTTTAGTAACTATGACTCTTTGGGGGGTCTTCCCATACTGAATGTGCTGCCCTTCCTTTCTGGATGGCACAGGCTTGTCTATGAGATCCGAGGTGCCAGTTTGTTACCCTCACACAGTTGGCTCACACACAATCCTTCATTTATCATGGGGAGGCAGACTTCTGTGCGTGGTGGGAGGGCTGTGAACAATGCCAGCCTAAGAAATTGAGCAACTTCTCATCTGGTAACTTAAGAAACCCTGAGTCTGGGCACTAGGCGAGTACAGCAGAGTGGATGCAGGTGATGTCAAAGCGTGGTTAGTGTTTTTTAGGTGAGGACACGGTCCCGAAGGGTATAGTATCAAGAAGGCAACCTGAGGAACAGTTCTAAGGGGCAAACCAAACAGGGAAGGAAAATGCCTTCAAGGTACATGTATGCAGTGTTAGACAGGTGACCTTCAAGGTAAGCAGGTTCTTCCTGATGCCCTCCCTCTGATTTGGTAAGTGTGGCAGTGCTGAGATACATAGGATGAAGGCTTGGGGTCACTGTGGAAGGTACAGTGAGACTCACCCCTATACACTCAATGTGGTGTGTGTGTGTGCACACACACACACGCATGCTTGTGTAGGCATGCTTGTTTCTAGGACTTAACAGTCATCAGTGTTGGGATTACTAAACTGATAATCTCAGTATCTGAAACTGAAGTTAATAACTGTATTTAGCCTTTTCAGCATGCAGTCCAACAGGTTTTATGTATTAGTGGACCTTGGTGTAAACAGTAAATTATTTTGTACTATGTGCACTCTGTAGAAAGATTGACTTGTTTCAGTATTAGCTCTGCAGTGACCTTGTTTAACATACTCATAATTTACTTTGTAAAATACACATTATTTGAAAGAAAAGTGCTATTACTTCATTGGAAATAATCCATTCTGGGCTTTTTCCTGATAGGTTTTCACCTGGCTTCTCTTCTAAGCAGAAGTACCATTAGCTAGAGAGTGTCACTGAGCAGCTTTCACTGGGAATTCTCAGCTGTCTGTGCCATGAAGCCTCTTTTCAAGTAAAGCACTATCATAGGCATTTTCTTTTGCATTGTAGGAAGTTGTAAACTTCCCACCTCGAAGGCATTCTTGGCATTTTTAAAAACATAGTACTGTGTATAGAAGCAGAGCCTTCTCCATGCCATCCCTCCCCTAACACGAACATATCAAATACTTCTCATAGTGACCATATGAGGCTCTGTCTGCTATTCTTGCAGGTCTATAAACAAGTTAATACAGCTAGGAAGAGGAAGGCAAAGTAACCAACAGACAGGTGGTTAGTTACCTGAGGCAGACTCAAACTTGGGTTAGAGCTTCTGTGTCCCTCTGTTGTCTTACTTTTAAACATGTATTTTATTCCCGTGTGTGAGGATGGTGTCCGTGGTTACGTATTTCCATTATTCTCACCTCACACTCTGCCCCTCCAACTATTCCCTCTCAACTTCATGACATTGTCTTCTTAATTATTTCTCTTTTCTCTCTCCCTTCTTTCTCTCACAGACATATACACACAGAGAGTGTATGATAGAGAGAAACATACACTTATATATAAATACAGTCTGCTGAGTCTACTTAGTGTCGCTCATATGTATATGTGTTTAGGGCTGAACACTTGGAATAGAATAACCTATCATGGCACTTAGCCCTAGAAAAGATTGACTCTCCCTCACTGAGCATTAATTGCCTTTAGCTCTTCATCTAGAGGTAGAACCTTGTGATATTTATCCCCATCTACCTTGGAATATCAGCTAGTTATTTCATTGTGCAGGTCTTGTTTAGGTGGCCATATTGTTAAGATTTCATGGGTGCATTTATGTGTCATGTATAGCAAACACTGTTTCTCAGCTGATATTCTGGTCCTCTGGGTTTTATAGTTTTTCTGCCTAGAATGTCTTCCATGATATTTTCTGAGCCTTAAGTCTAAGGATTGTATTGCAGACATATCAACTAGGGATGAGCACCCCACCTTTAGTAGTTCTCTGCATTTTGACCAGGTGTGAATTTCTGTGATGGTCCACTTCTATGGCAAAAAGAGGTTTCTTTGAAGATCAACGAGAGTTACACTTATCTGTTGATAGAAGGATATTTAGACTGGAGTTGGGAATTATACTGGTTTAGGAAAGGGTCAGTAGTGGGTTCTCCTCTAGTGTTCATTGCCTTACCAGCCATGGGTGGTTGGTTAGGTTACATTACTAGGCATGAATTCCCTCTTTTGGAATGGGCCTCAGTTTCAATTAGGTGGCTATTGTTTACCCTCAAGATAGAAATGCTACTAGTGCACCCTTGGGTATGTCTTGCTGTGCTGGTTATTGTAGCTGTTACCTAGATATGGAAATAACCAGGCTAACTTAAAGATAGACAAATATATTTTATTTATTATAAGAGGAAAACCCACACCACAGGCACGGAAGATCCAGACTCTGCTTGACCATGGGGGAAACTACACAGAGAGCGCACCTGGGTGGTGCACAGGTTTTTGTCTCCCAGTTCCAGAAAGCCATGCCTAAACTAGATTCCACCTCTCAAAGATTATTGGTTAACAAGGCTTTCCCCATCAGGTTATTGTGGCTTGTAGCCAGTGTTAGCTATGCCTCTTCCTGCCATCTTTTTACCAGCATAGAGGAACCTTGCTGGGAGAGAGTGTATGTTACACATGTGTAAACAATGTTTTGTTTTGTTTTGGAATTATAGGGTAATAATTTAATAAAACATTTGGCTGAAGCTGAGAGCTATCTAGCATACTGAGTAGCATTTAAAATGTTGATGAAGTCCAAGAGAGTGTCCTGTGAGTGATTCTAGGGAACACAAGTGCTTTGGTGCTATCAGAGGCACTGGGAAGTTAATGCTGGCTGTATTGCAGCACTGTGGTCTGATGTTGGTGTGCGGTATTTTCAGCCTCTTGCTGTGCTCTTAGGTGAAAAGCCCACTACACACATCCAGACAAGGGAGCAACCTTGACACAGGATTTCCTGATAGGTTTCTGCTTCCAGCATCTTAGTGGCCTGAGGTTTTAGGTCAAAGGCAGCTCGCACTCTGAGAATTTCAACCAGTGACTTGATGCCATTGGCTCCTACAGTGATGGGGTACTCTTAAGCTGAAATTTGGGGGTGGGAGGACTAGTCATAGAAATGATTGGTTTGGGAGCGGAGTTGTTGTTACCTTAGAAGGGATGTCAGCCATAAGTTCTGGTATGCACTGACTAAAAGCTAGGCCACCCCAGGCCAGGACTGATACATTTTTGACAGAGTAAGGTGATCTCTGACCCCTCAGTCTGCATACATAGTGTGTGTTACTATCCACTGACTCAGTGGTAGATGAAAGCGGGGGTTCAGACTCTCTTCCTTGCTGCAATGTAGCACCGGCCCACAGCTTTAATTCTTGTCAGTTTGCATCATGCATTCGTCTTCAGGAAATCTATCTGAGGAAAGAGTTGAAACCCCACAAGATCTAGAAGTGTCTTTTTACTTTGTTTGAATTATTAACATTATAATATGTCTCTACAATATTTATTAGCATGGTAACTGATTGCTGAATTTTTATGACAGAATTTGTTGATGCAGTGAGGGGCAGTAGATTTTGCTCCTGCAGTATGGAAATGTCATAATTATAGCTTTTCTTCATTTCTTTTATTTCTTAGTACCATATTATTTCATTGTTATTAAAACAAGAGAATTGCTTTTAATAGCATTCCCAAATATGTTAAGGAGAATGTTGATTATTTGATTGACTGGAAATACCACGATAACCTGAACTTGACAAGCTTTCTCTGTGCTTGTTGGTTCTTCTGACCTGTCTGCTGCTAGCAAAGTGCTCAGTGGCACTGCCAGTGGTGGTGCCCCTAGTGCTGCTTTAAAGAACCAGACACCTAAAATACTAAGCAGTAAGTATTCTCAAGAGGAAATGGTGGTTTTAGCATTTTTTTTTTTAATGTATTTCCCTGGTGGCTACAGACTTTGATAGTTTCACTGCTGAGGAAACCTACAGATAGGAAGCAGATGTGAACATACTGAGCAGACATCTGGGCCTTAGTCTTAGTTCAGGTACTCTGTATCCCAGGGAGTGGGATTCTGTGGTATATAAAGAATTAGGTTTTGGGGGCTGGAGAGATGGCTCAGTGGTTAAGAGCATTGCCTGCTCTTCCAAAGGTCCTGAGTTCAATTCCCAGCAACCACATGGTGGCTCACAACCATCTGTAAAGAGGTCTGGCGCCCTCTTCTGGCCTTCAGGCATACACACAGACAGAATATTGTATACATAATAAATAAATAAAAAAAAAGAAAACACTTTTTAAAAAAAAAGAATTAGGTTTGGTTGCTGAAAGTGACAGCTGCCTGTCAAAATAGTGTCAGGTGAAAGGAACCTTGTTTGCATGGTTTGATTCTTCTCATTCTTTCTTATTCTTTTCCTTCTCCTCTCCGTCTTCTTTCTCCTCCTCCTTCCTCCTCCTTCTCCTCTCCCCCTCTTTCTCCTCCTCACCCCCTCCCCGAATTATCCAGATGGAAGTCTACTCACCCTGTTTCCCAAACATTTGACAAATGTCTCCTTAGCATCCAGTTATCAATCATGGCTGTAAAGTTCATGTTGCCTATCAGAAGCTGTCTCCTTGCTAAAGTTCTCCACAGAACTTGAACTTGTGCAGTCACTAAGAAACAACAATTATAAGGGCATGTGTTGCCTAAAGGTCATTTGTGCAAAAGCCCAATATTCCGCTTCAGAATACAGTGTGTCCCTAATAGAGGAACACTTCCATTTATAAATTTGTGTTTATAAATTTAAGCATATTAGCCAAGAGGTTTTTTTTATTGATCTGGCCTGAATTATTTGTGGCTCTAAAGTCAACTTTGCATCTAGAGAAATGGGAACAGTGGATTCTCAACTTGATCTTATTACATAAAACTAAGATGCCACCTTCCCTGTGTATATTCACCAAATGTCTACTGCATACTGCAGGTTTCCTGTGATCCCATAAAAAAGATGGTGACTAGGAGAGGTGGTGAATTAGCATGGAAGAGCAAGACACCTCCCATTGTTGCCTAGTACTTCTGCCCTGTTAGTTTGGTAGATCTCTTGCTAAGACATGTTTCCTTCGAGGTCTGATCTCAGAGAAAGGGGCAATGTTGTGTCTCAGCTAGGGTTTCTGTCGCTGTGATAAAATATCATGACCAAAAGCAGCTTGGAGAGGGAAGGGTTTGTTTCAGCTTAAATATTCCACTCATAGTCCATCTCCTAGTGAATTGAGGACAGGAACCAGAGGCCATGGAGGAACACTGCTTACAGACTTATTCCTCATGGCTTACTCAGCTTGCTTTCTTAAAGCACACAGGACTACTAGCCCTGGGGTAGCACTGTCCACAGTTTGTTGGGCCCTCCTATATAGATCACTAATCAAGAAAATGCCCTACAGACTTTGCCACAGACCAATCTAGTGGAGGCACTTCCTCAACTGAAAATTCCTCCCTCCACATGACTTTAGCCCTGTCAGGTTGACAAAAACTAGCTGGCAGACGCTTGGCAGAATTTTCAGTCTTGTGTTACTCTTGTCATCTTTGTTTTCTAGCATCCTCCAGGCCAGACATCAAGGAAGTACAGCTCCTGTTCCACCATCTTCCTAGATGACAGCACAGTCAGTCAGCCAAACCTCAAGTACACCATCAAATGGTGGGTATGGAGACTTCTTTTTGGTTTATTCGTTTTGGGGCTGGGGGTTCATTTGTTTTTGTGTTGTTGTTTTGAGACAGGGTCTCTCTAGCCTTGCCTCTCCTGGAACTTCCTATGTAGACTAGGCTGGCCCCAAAATCACAGAGATCTTCCTTCTTCTGCCTCCCAAGTTCTGGGATTCAAAGCATGGACCACTATACCTGGCAAGATTTTTTGTTTTTAAAGTTACTTTTGTTTCATGTGTACGGGTATTTTGCCTGTGTGTATGTTTGTGCACCGTGTGAATACAGTGCCTTTAGAGGCCAGACAGACCCCATATGCCTGGAGTTATAGAGTATTGTAATTGCCACGTGGATGCTGGGCTCCTCTGGAAAAGCAGGCAGTGCTTTTAATCTGTGAGCTGGCACTCCAGTCCCCAGGGTGTGCAGACTTCATTATCTCACCAAAAGCTGTTTATAGGCCCTGGGAGAGTAATTACATGAGAATCATATTTTTTTAGAAAGTGGTTGTGACAGCTAAGATGTGGGTATTCAGAATATTTGTGCATATTTCTATTTTTATAAAGAAACTAGCATTTTACCTTATATTAAATCTTGATGTCCTAAAATATGTTCTTTTTATCATGTTTAAGTATGTACAATTTTCCCTTTCAGTTTTGACTGAAGCCATCCTGGCATAGAGCCAATAGTATTTTGACTTTTAAATGAAATGAGACCTTTCTCCTCCAAGTCCCGCATGGAGACAGGCTGTGCTGAGAGTAGGGTGGTCTAGCCAAGATCCCGTCCGCTGCTGGAGGATTGAGGGGGCATCTTTCTACATTTGGCCTCAGATCCTTTTCTTAAAATGGACTTGAAAGGAAGAAGGGGGAGTCTTTGGGTCACATTTGTGAGTGAGTGTGTGTGTGTGGGGGGGGGGGATTCACTTTTCTCACGTACAGAGGCAAAGAGCTGATTTTCCCTCTACTGTCCTGTGCCCATCAGCATAATGACAGCAGCCATCCCTGCCAGGGATCTCAAAGAACTTTTATATTAGGGCCTGGGTTCAACAGCCTGACTGAAAGTCTGGGACATTTTATCTCTGTTTGTTACATTATAACATCCAATAAAAAACCCATATTAGCACATGAAGTACTAAAATTGCTACCTATAAAATGGTCTGTTTTCATGGGCCAAGTTTTCTGAGTTGCAGGCACTGTTTACAGTTATGTGACAATCACTGCCTCAGTTCAGGTATTGAGGACTGTAATTAGCTCCCATGGTCAAGGAGATGAAGTACTCAAAACCTAAAGGTAGTAATTAACCTGATGAATCCAAACAGTAGCTCTGCATCACAAAACACTCAAAAGGGAAAGAAGAAGCAGAGGGTAGACAAAACAGCCAGCTATGAGCCCCCCCCCAATTCATCTAACCTTTCCCTCGTTTACCAAAAAGGAACATCCCCTTCCCTTTCTGATTTTTTTTTTCTCTCAAGTCCAATACCCTCTTATCCTCATCTTTGTCATTGAATTGATCAATCATTAAAACTATATTTGTTGTGGATATTCTGGATATCTTGGGCATAACATGTATTACCTAAACCATCTGCTGTTCTTTTCAGAGAATACTTTTGAGTTCTAAACCATTGACTATTTCATAAACTGATTTGGTGTGACAGCACCCCTATAAATTGGGGATTGCTCAAATTGACAAGAGAATTTGCAAATTTTGCTGGGGCCAGGATGACTGGAGGTTTGGGGGATGAGTCTAACAGTGGGAGAAGTGGAAAGGTGGGCTCTACTGGGAGATAGGCTGCAGGGTTAGGGTGGAGCCAATGTAGGGGAAGTGAAATGGTGACTTGTACTTTGAGGGAATATAGTCTTTACTTATTAGGTTACCTATCGCTAGTTTAAATGCCAAATCTGTCATATGGAGCTAGACTTACCAATCTCCACAGCTCCACAGTCATGCTAAATCCTAGAACTGTCACAAATGGTAGCTAACGAAGAGCAGAGGGAACCTGGGGAGTCCATTGTATTCCATTGTTCATGCCTCACCAGCGTGGTCATCTAGGACAGCTGCTTCTTATTGACCACCAGAGATGTTAGGTTTGCCATATCCTTGCTCATACAGCTCTGACTAAGGAGAAGGCAGGTGTGTTACCCGCAGTTACAAATCTTTTTTATGTGGCCTATGTCTCTAATGCCATTGCCTTTGTGGGAAGAATGGGGAGCAAGCTATTAATTCTAGTTAATAACTAAATCAGTCATTAGGTTTGAGGTGACTCTCACCACCACATTGTAACTAATTGATAACTAAGCAGTGCTTTTCTTCTCTCTAAAGATGATGTAGTAAAAGAAGAGGTCACAACTTACACAAGTCAGAAATCCTTATCTGCTGTTTGAACCTGATATGTCTTATTTAGAATATAGGGTCTGTGGTAGGGCTTTGAATGTACAGGAAGATACTCTGAAAACATTATTACCTTAACTCTGAAGCCCTTTCACCTAAGTCATAGCCCTCTTCCATACCCCACCCCCACCGCCATCAGCTCAGATGCCTTTAGAGGTTTTAGGAAGAAGGACCTGTTACTGTTACCCCTTGGTCTTAAGTATCTTCACACTTAGTTGAGTTCATGTAAGTCTATGGGTCTGGGAAGAGATGTGAATCAGAATATAAGCCTGTGCTGGGGGCGTCTGGTTCAGTCTCAGTAAATGTAGTACACACCCAAGCTTCTTGGAGATCTCAGAACCTGGCTTAGGTCTCTGTTGCCACCCCTCCCATCATCTTTACCTCTGGTTGTTTCTTGAAAGGCCATTTCTATTCTCTTGAGAAGTGGAGCACATTGCAGTCCTGCAAAGGATTTGTTCTTAGAGGCTAAGAAAATAACTTGGAGGCATTTTTCTCTATTTTAAAATAAGACAAAAGGAGTAGAAAGAATTTTAGATTTTTTTGTTTGGTCAGTTGATTGTTTTGTTTTATGAGACAGGGTTTCTCTGTGTAACAGTCTTAGCCTTCCTGGAACTTGTTCTTGTAGTCCAGGCTGGCCTCGAACTCACAGGAATATTATTTTTTTAAGGTAGCCGGTCAACTTGATCATAATCAAAACTCTGACTGAAATGGGGCTTTACAGATGGATTGTGTGGCTTTTAATTTAGTGATCTCTGTCTGATAGTGTCTAGTACGTGAAATGGTGAGTGTGTTTATGGAACACTGAATTTCTATGTTTTGTTTTACAGTGTAGCTCTTGCGATATATTACCACATCAAAAACAGGTATGTGGACATGTAATTCCGCGCTAAAAGTATCACATGTTGTCTTGTTATGTTCTTCTCGTTCTTAACCTTGAATTTATATTGTTAACTCGTGTTTTGATAGACCTTCTACAGGTTAATACACCAGAGTGCCAGGGAAGAGCGGAGCTCCTCCTGGACCAGGAGCACCACATCTGGTGACTGGTGCTGTGAGCAGACCTTGTGAGAAGGCTTAGAATTCCTCTTCACTGGTTGTTTTCTGTACAACATAATTAAGAATTCTGTGTTTTATAAAATCCTAGGTTAAGTTTGAATTCAGTGGGAAATTTTGACAAAATATGATAAAAGCTCTTCCTGATAAAAGTGTATCTTGCACTGGTTATATAAATTTGCTGAGTCTGGTAAAACTGGATTTTAGATCTTTCTTAAATAGTTAAGTATTTAAAATGAACCTGAGAAGGTGAGTTAGCAGTTTAAGAGTTCTTGTTACTCAGTCACGAAGACCTGAATTTGGCTCTTAGCCACCCATATTGTACAGCTTGAAAACACCAATAATTCCAGCTCCAAGGGATATGATGCCCTCTTCTGGCCTCCATGGGGGCAACTCCACATGTGGGCGTACACACAGGTACACTCACACTTTTTTTAAAGGAGGAAATAGGGTTTGTAGAGAAAATTCACCAGTCAAAAGTGTTCATTGCTTTTGCAGAGGACCTGAGTTTGGTTCCCAATGCCCACATTGAGCAGCTCACAGCCTCATAGCTCCAGCTCCAAGTGCATATGACACCTTTGACCTCTGCATGGTCACCTGCACTCACATGCACAGACACACAGACAAATAATTAAAAATATAAAAATAATTTAAAAGGAAGAAAAATATAATAATTGATTTGTTTGCTAATTTAATTGTGCTTCAGGTCTGGCGCCTTAAGCCATATCTGTAATTCATCTTTTCCAAACATGTTTTCCCCAGTATTGAGAAGTTGAACACTGTCTGCAGAGCACTGAGTGTAGATCATTTCAGGTTTTTGTCATGAAATGTACCAAACTTTTTTTCAGTGATTTCCTTTTATTGGACTTTTTCAATGTACCCACTTAATTTTCATAAACACAGAGGCCACTTAACTACAGTCACATTTCAGTAACTGATGTGGTATGTTTGTAGACATAATATTAAGTACAAAACTAGTTTGAGAACAGGAAGGGCCACGAAGCAGAGCGAGACAGGCCCCATAACTCCTCAGGCTGTTTGCACATGGGAGAGTTGAGAGGCCATGGAGTGCAATGTAGATGGCAGTGTCTGGGGAGCAGTGTTAGGGAAGCACAGCTCTGTGAAGCAGACATTTTACATGTAAGACAGGTAGAGCAGCTTTGGCATCTGAGCTGGGATATCAGTAGCAGTGCAGATTTTGTCCTATCATTTCTGTGGTACAAATTCAAACTTTGAAAACACTAAAGCTGAAACTATATGTAAGACCAGTAGTGAGATGCAGATGTTCTTTTAAGCCAGCTTAGCATCTTTAAGAGATTTCTTTGTTCTTGTTTTGTGGTTGAGAATTGAGCCAAGAGTTCCATAGATGTTAAGCATGCCCTCTTCAGTGAAGTATATCCCAAGCCAGCAGTGATCCAAAGTGCTGTGTAGTTCAAGGCATTATGAGATCAGAAACCAGCCCAAGGTGCTGTGTGGAGCACACACCAGTAACCCAAAGCACTATATGAACCTGAAGCTAACAGCACAAAGTACTGTATACCTGAGATCAGCATCCTAAGGTGCTGTGTGGACCAGAGGCTACAGCCCTATTTGCCACATGTAGACCAATGGCCAGTAGCCTTGTCAACTGTAAGGCCCAGTGCTTGTAAACATTGTTCCCTTCATAGTCCTTCTGTATTACTTCATAAAATTGATACACAAACCACACATGCTGATGAGAAACTTACTACAGTGTGAAATGTAATTTTACCATTTATTAGAAGGAAAACAAACTTGCAGACTTGTGTGATAGATGTGCTTGTTTATTTTTACATGAAGAAATTTTAGCTGAATATTTATACTGCAGGGCATGAAAACTTTTGAACGTTTTTCTGGATTTGTTGTTACTTTCATAATTTTTAATGGTGCAGATGCTGCTTCACATATATACCTAATACAAAATAGAAGTGTGTTTAGTACCATTTCAGAAATTGCTGAAAATTCTGTTCTTTCTTATACCAGATTTACTGCATGGTAGTTTATGAAATTCAAGTCAGCAACTCATACTGTATTTTCTAAGATCAGATCTTATAACACACCATAATCCAGAGAGACATTAAGTTTGATGTTGCCATGCTGAGACATGACAGTAGGAAAATACTAAAATTCTTTATTTTTCTTAATTAAACCATTATGCTTCTATAAGGTCAAATACCTTTGTATGTACAGTAAAAAACGTTACAGTTCATAATTTCCAGTAGTCTCAAGTCCCAGCTGGGTGATTCAGGCAGTTTCCTTGGTATTGTGGGGCTGCAAGGTACAGTATGTGTATAGTGTGTTCAGAATAAAAGCCATAGTATAATCACGTGATCCAGTACAGGTGAGTACTGCTAGAAATGTCTCAGGCTCGATTCCTTTATTGCTGGAGTTCTTAGTGTGTCTTGTGAGCATTTAAGACTAATATTTGTTGCCTGCTGCATACCCCTTCCCCCCATACTGCTTCACATTAACCAACATATGGTTACCAACAGTCAGAAAAAATGATGTTAAAATTAGATCATTTTAGATTTGGTTTATTTGAAAATCATAGGGGATCATGAGAGAGAAGATGGAAAACAGAAGTGGAATACATGAGATTTTAAAAAAAATAGACAGGAATTGACTAGGGTAGGAAGAAAAGCAGCCGGGGGCGGGGGGGGGGGGGCTGGAGAGATGGCTCAGAGGTTAAGAGCACTGGCTGCTCTTCCAGAGGTCCTGAATTTAATTCCCAGCATCACATGGTGGCTCACAACCATCTGTACTGAGATCTGGCACCCTCTTCTGGCGTGTGGGCATACATCGAGGCAGAATGTTGTATACATAATAAATAAATAAATCTTAAAAAAAAGAAAGAAAAGAAAAGCAGCCAGAGTTGGAGAGAAAACATGGGGAAGTGGAATGTGGAAGAGGAATGAACAAGAACAACATAAATGACACATGTATGAAGATGTCAAGATGAAACCCGTTATTACTCTGTATGTTAACCTAAGAAATTGAGAGGGAAAATTTGGAAAAACCAACATTTTTGCATAATTCACCTTGAGGTTTTTATCTCTGTGGATTCAACAGCAGCAGCAGCAACAAAAATGATTTAATACTGTACCTGGAAAAAATAACTCCATTATTGACAAATAACCAACAGTGTCTCTTAAATTTTGCAGTTTCTGTCTGTTGAACTGAAATGTGTTTTGTTTCATTTTGAGTGACATTTATTCTACAGAAAGTAAACTCTGATTTCTATTGCTTTTCCTCACTAGGGACCCAGATGGAAGGATGCTCTTAGATATTTTTGATGAAAACCTCCACCCTCTTTCGGTAATCACCTTCTTGTGTTTCATGAGATGGTTTAGTGATCTGTTCTTGGTCCTGTCAGGTGGCAGTCATCTGAAAACTTCCTGTTTTCTAGAAATCCGAAGTGCCACCAGATTATGACAAACACAACCCAGAGCAGAAGCAGATTTACCGGTTCGTTCGGACACTGTTCAGTGCTGCTCAGCTGACAGCTGAATGTGCCATTGTCACACTGGTGAGTGCGACCTGCAGAGACTCTTTACCAGGTGACCCTGAGTAAACTTGTAGAAGCTTACGTCTTCTGTGAGACTAGAGAATGGATATCTTCAGAGTGTGGAGTGTTTGAAAGTCCCATTCGAAAGTCACGTATGATGTCCCATTCAAAACCTGTCAGTGCTGAGGTTTTTCAATGCGGATGACTCCCACAGGGCTGATGTAAGGTACTATGGACCAAGAACATCCTCAACCAATGTCTGGTTTCTTTTTGTTCACTCCCCACAATAATCTTAATGACAATAGAATGTAGTCAGGCATACATACAAGATGTGGTGAAATGTCAGTGAATTATGTGTATCTATGGCCTAGTAACTATGACTAGCTTCTGATTTGTTTTGTATAAATGTGTCTGTTAGACATGCAGATAGTATGGAAACCTGCATTTTAAGGCTCAAGTTAGGAATGAAAAACTATTCCTAGGATGTTAAAACTTGAGGTTGTTTAGGAACTAGGTGTAAGAGTGGACCCTCATCATCCCTGACCCTTACACTGCATGTCACTCAGAAGTGAGCTTTCCCTGTTACGAAGCATGCCAGGAGAACAGACTCTGGCTCCCTAGTTTCTGGGGAGACTGTTGTCTAACAGAAGACTTGGCCCTGAGTCTCTCCACACTAGTTTTTATGTCCTGGACTAACTCAACAGTTAGCCATTTGCTCATTTATGTATTGGTTCATGGTTCTTCACTGCCTGGCTGGCTACAGGGTGAGACCTGTCCATATAATTCTTACTGATCTAGAATGGCCGTAGGTTCTGAGATCCAACTGGGGAGTACATGCATTGTTTCCTAACAAGAATTTATACTACAAAACAGGAATTCAGCAGTATGGTTTCCAGAAAAGAAGGGCTGAAAAATCAGGAGACCATTGATGAGATTAAGGGTAAAATTTATGCTGTAAGAAAACTGAGTTATTATAAATAATATACAGATTAGTATGTTTCACTGTGACATTTCCATTCATGATAAAAAATACCAACATTGTGAGTTGATCATCTTAAATGTTCCTCATCTTTCTCCTTCTGTCCTCTCCCTGTTCTCTTTCCCCTCATGGCAGTCTTGGAAGCAGGAAACCTTGATTTCACTATTGTATATGCCGCTCTCCTGATACCTCATGATTGGGATAGTCTCCAGATCTGCAAAGATTACCTTTAAAGAGCAAAAGATAGAGTGTTCCTCTGATTACAAATTCTAAGAAGTTTGTATGTGTGCCTGTAGGTTTGAAGTTTTTTTAGTAGTCACTCTTAGCTATATAGAAATAGTGTTGGAAGAGCAGAAAGAACCAAGCTTCCAAGTGGGAATCTTAGTTAATGCTTGCTCATCCAGCTTTCAGTAAAAGCTCCAAAGCAACTAAAGCAGTGTTTCCATTTTTACTGTAGGGAATCTTCAAAGACTTTCAGACTTGTTCTATAACAAAGTATTATGAACTGGTAAAGAATTTATCTGGATTTGGTGGCATGCAGTAGGAATCCTAGATACTTGGGAGGCTGAGGCAGGAGGATTACTTGTGCCCTGAAGTTTAATGCCAGCCTATGCAACACAAAAATCCTAGGAAGTAAGGGGTAGGGAGAAATGAGGAAGTGGGAGGGAGAGGCAGGAAGGGGCAATGATGCAGTGCTAGGGATCAAATCGCACAATAGCTCTGTCAGTGAGCTGCCATCCTGAGTGTACTGGAAAAAATATATATATACATACACATATATATACATATATATACACATATATACACACACATATATATAGCATCAAGTACTAAAAATCCAAGTGGAAAAGTTAGAATCTGTAGAACATCAGTGAGTGCTGAGAGTTTGGATAATAGTTCTCATGCCCTAACATAGACTGACAATATATGAATTAGAATATAACTGGGAGTGGAATGAAACTGTGAACTTATGTTGCTGACTTGATCTTAGCCTTATTGGAGCCGTATCTGTTGGGCTAAACCAAATAGCTATAAGACTACAGGATTAACACCCAAAAAGAAATTGTGTCATGTTTGAATTCAGACTATATACCTGACCTTGCATAATTTTTTAAATTCATGTTGGAATAATTTTATCTTTGTTGGAGTTGTGTTTGTGTGTGTCTTTGATTTGGTGAGTTTGCATTTAATCTCCCATCCCAAAATGCCTTTGAAAACTTTTCTTTGTCTGCAGTCAACAGAGTACTCTATAGCTCCAGAGTTGGCACTAAACTGTGTTGTCTAGAGATTCGTTAGGACAGTCTTTCACTTGACTGTAGTATGAAGTTTTAAGTGAACAGTATCCTGTTAGCACTTTCTAGAGATACTGTTCATAAAAATCAGTTGGATATTACTTTACTTGGTATAGAATTAAAATATACTAATGGGGACCCCCCTCCCAAATATGATAAGTTCTGCTGAATCACATGCTGGTAAGATGTGCTCACTGTAATTGTCTCCTGTGGTGTAACAGCTGCTTTCCTCACATGTAACATGTTATGATGATGTTATAGTGATGTCTCCTTCCTTCATTAAGCCCTAATTGATATGAATAGCATGTCATAAAACATGTTGGTTCTTTAAGGCAATATCTAGTGTGTTACTAGTATCCATCAACTAAGGTAGTTTTAGCTCAAAATTTCATAGCCACCTTTCTGTCTGAGCCAGTGGAAATTATTTTATTACAAAGGCTAACCCAACTCAGGTGCACAGAAACTCTTACCATGATGTGGGGGATGTCGCATCCTGCTTCCAGTTTCTATGAGATAAGAGACTTAGGTATTCCATTTTCTGTTTTTTGCTTTCAGTATAGTTTTACATGACGTCTGTTCTGTAGAGAATGCGAAGAGTCTGTTGTCAAGTTTTGGGAAAGTATAACCCAGGTTCCCTAGGATGCCCAGCTGAAAGTGAAACTGGCCCACCCAGTTATTTATTTTTATACAAATAAAAAGCATGGTCTAAAATACTACCTCACTGCTGGTGTTCCAGTACGATAAATACCATCTAAAACTGGGATATCCAGAAGTTGTTTCTGAACTTTTTGTAACTTTCGTTTGTATAGTCAACACCAGACTCTCATCCTTGTGGCAGATATTCAGAGCCAGCCACAAAGATTCTTGTAGAGCAGTCCATGCTCTGCCCTGTGATTTCCTGGTCTTCCCTAGATGGCCTCCGATTCTTATGGGTAACTCAAAAGAATGAATTATTTGTTACTCTGAGCTGCCCCTCAAAACCTCATTTCTTTAGCTTGCTCTGTTTGTGCCAGTTCTTTCCTGAACGTCATGGTATATACTCATTTTCCCCATTAACTTCTGCTGAATCTTTTTGCACTAAGGCTATATTATTCCTGTCCCACCGAGGCAGCTCACAGTTCTAAGTATATGTCATCTATGGTTGTCTAATGGGCTTGAGGGTGTGTTAAAAATAGACACTTTGGGACCATCACTCTGTCCCAGCCTTGTGCAGGGTACCACACACTGGATCGAGACAAATCTTCTGTCATCAGGAACTTACGAGTTTACTCTAGGAAGAGAGAGGAAAAAGACAAACTAGACTGAAATATGTCCAGATTTTTATTACTTCAGTAAGTCCAGAGTCTTTTACACATTTACTGACTCTTTGGAATCTGAAATGTTAGTTCTTGCTGGGTATGGTGGCACACAACTACGCCTGTAGTCCCAGCACTGGGGAAGTGGAAACATGAAGATTCAAGTTTGGCCTGGGCTGTGGGTATATTCCAAGTCATCACGAGTCACACCGTGAAGCCCTGTGTCCAAGAAGCAGAAAGATGTTTCTTTTCTTAACAGTTTTTCCTTTGTGTTCAGAGTGTGTCCCAGTCCATCCTGCATAACACATGGTGTCAGAAAGTAGTTATAAAGTAGTATATAAAAATCTACATCTTCAAGATCTTAAAAATTGATATCTATTAGTGAATCACTGAAAACAGAACAGTGATCTATGGGAACAGGGCAACTGTTACACTGTCTTCTGCACATACCTGGCAAAGCTTGCTTCAGTGGGAAGGGCAGTGGGAAACCCTTGATTTTTCAACAACTTTGGGTAGAACAATTTTCCTATATCTGGCTCAGGGGAAGGAGATGGATGCTATTAGAGGAGCTAGCCCAGGAACCCTACCTCACTGACTTTTGCTTTCCTCAAACAGCCAAGATTTCACTTCTAGAAGAAAATTTCTCTTTTACCCTCTTCCTCCACATCTCCAACACCCTCACCCCAGCCTTCACTCTTTTTGATTTTTCGAGACAGGGTTTCTCTGTGAAACAGTTCTGGCTGTCCTGGAACTCACTCTGTAGACCAGGCTGGCCTCCAACTAACTGAGATCTGCCTGCCTCTGCCTCCCAAGTGCTATGATTAAAGGCGTGCGCCACCACCACCCAGCCAGTCTTCAGTCTTACTGCTTTCCTATCACTCATCCTGAACTCCTTACTTTTATTTTGTTGGTCACTATGAGAGACAGAAATTCCATTTTCTTCCTGGGTACTTAGAAGTGTGTGAAGTAGCCTTTCATTCTCCATACAGGAATGAGCCAGCAAAGAGAATAAGCCTCTACTCACTCCTCTCCCCACCCGATCCTACCCCATCTTTCTGTCTCCAGCTTCAAACCAGGGAAGGAGCTTCCCTGCCTCTGTTGCTCTTCACCTCGGGCCTTGGATCTGTTCTGCCTGCTCAGACTCAGGTTTAGAGTCCGGTCCTGTCTCCTTTGCTCAGCATGCTCACAACTTAGGGACATCTTTTGATACATCTTAGACACAACATCTAGTCAACTTACATAGCCTCTTTCCTCTGGTACCTCCTCTTTCTAATGACTGTGACATTAGCCAACTGCACATCCCAGAAGCCTTGGGTGCCTCCAAGGTGGCTGCTGTTAATGACTTTGAGGTCATTTCCTGTTGTGGGAGGTCACTTGTTCATTTCCCGGCTCCTGAAATAATTACACAGAAACTATATTATTTACAATACTGCTTATTCAATTAGCTTATGCATATTTCTAGCTCACTCTTATCTCTTAAATTGACCTATTTCTGTTATTTTATATTTTACCATGAGGTTCATGGCCTACCTGCAAGGTTCTGGCTCCCATCTGTCTCTGGCGGGGCTACATGACTTCTTGCGACTCTGCCTTCTTTCTTCCAGAATTCAGTTTAGTTTTCCCTACCTAGCTCTACTCTGCCTTATCACAGGCCAAGCCAGCTTCTTTATTCATTAACCAATAAAAGCAACACACGTCCAGAAGGACTTCCCACACCAGTTTCCTGTAAGTGTCTGGACTATATCAAGAGGGTCCCCACTTTAAGTGCTGCTTCTCTCTGTTCAGCCTGATTCATAGTTTTCCTTCCAATGGCTACTTTCCAGTCAGCGGTATTGCACAGCCCTTCTCTGACCTGAACAGTTACTGCTGCCACCTGGAGACTCCTGGCAGCGCGCTCGTGCTCTCTCTCTCTCTCTCTCTCTCTCTCTCTCTCTTTTGGTCTTTGTACATCTTTGTATAAATCTCTGTGTCTATCACAGGTTACTTCAGCTAATCTAACTTTGTTGCTGTATAGTCCACGTAAATGCCCGAGTGTATAGTGGGAAAAGGCTTCTGATCTGTGGCCAACTTTTCTAGCCTACTGAATCTTGTTGACCTTTTTAAGTTTACTTTGTTTTAATTATCTTGTTCCTGATTAAGTGCAGGGGCGAATGTTTATAAGTAACTCACAGTCTCGTAAAGAGACCTCTGGCTTCATTATGTGTGTCACAGCATCCAAGGCGTAAGGAAGACCTTCAGGTAGATAAGGATATCTCCCTAAAAGTGGGAAGAATAGTATGTTCAAAACTTTCCTGGGGAAGCTTAGAAGCAGTACTCTTTGGAGAAAGTATAAATAAGTCATAAGAAATTTTCTATTAACCTAGTATACCCAAATTACACAAATACTAAAAGTCCCCCAAGTATGCAGTAGGCAGAGATCATAACCAAAAGTGGCGCATCAGCTACCATGCGGCTCAGCTGTGCTGGATCTTTGTCAAGCAGCTGTGCTGGCTTTATGCCTTTTGCTGTTCCCATCAAATACTACTGTGCTACCCTGCCTTTACAAAAACACAAATAGAACCTCTGTAACATCCAGCAAGATGGCTCAGCAGGTGGAAACACTTGTTGCCAAACCTGGAGATCTGCCTTCCATCTCCAGAGCCCACAGAAAAACGAAAGGAGAGAGCTGACTGCATGAGCATGTCCTCTCACCTCCACCTCTGCAGCACGGCACACCTTCACACGTCACACATACACAAAAGTGATTTTTAAAGATAAAATTACTCTATAGGTCAGTGACTTTTTGGAAATTAACAAAGACTGAGTGTGAAATACCTTGTAGATTAAAAAATGCATAGGTTTGTAGCCTTTACATTCTTTATGTGAGAATATATTTTGACCTGTAGCTGTTGGAATTTATACCAGCCTCAATATTTACAAGATCAGCTACGTTTTCACTGTCACAGCTTGTGACCTCCAGCCTAATCCTAATAAGACTCTCAGGGCCTTTCAGCCTTCTAGAAGTAAGTATGTCCTGGTGAAGCACGAGTAATAAAAACCCAGAGACAGAAATTGGGATTCCAACTGAAGATCTGAAAAGCAGAGCAGCCAGCCTCTGACTCTTACCTCTACTTCAGATTGAAATGGCGACCTGCCTCCAGGAATCTCAGAATGAGACTAAGCCTCAGAGGTGTTTCCTCCCATGTTATAATCCTCTCTAGGGCTGGGATTAAAGGCATGTGCACTCAGTTTCTGTGGCAACTAGTGTGGCTACTGGGATTAAAGGTGTGTGTTAACACTGCCTTGTCTATAAGACTGACCAGTGGGACTGTTTTACTCTCTGATCTTGAGGGAAGTTTTATTTACTAAAATACAAATGAAATACCACTGCATCCTGGACAGTTACAGCTTTCAGTTCAGTGTTTTTATGCAATTCCTGGGTGTGCAAAGGAGGAGTTCTTTGTTTCTTTCTTATGCTTTCTCTTGGGCTCCTTTCCTTTTTGTTGTTTGTTTTGTCCAATCCCAATATGTGTTTGATTTATCTTACTATAGTTTATAATATTAGTCCTTAGAAGCCTGTTTCTTTTCTAACGAGAGACAGAAAGGGAGAAGATCTGGATGAAATAGGAGGTGGAGAGAAACTGGGAGGAATAGAGGGAGGGAAAACTATAATCAGAATATAGTTTGTGAGAAAAATATCTATTTTCAATTAAAGAAAAAATAGATTAAAAATTAAATAGATATTTAATTTATATTTTAAGTATGTTCAACAAATTTTTATGTATATTTAATATATTTTTGTCATTGCCCTTGAATTTGTTTGCTCTTATAAATGACATCATTTTCAAGACTTTTTTTTTTAACTGATTATAGCAGATAGTCATATAAAGAAATAAGTATGTCCAGGTAGCCCCTGCCTAAAGGATTGTTGAGGTGGGATTTATGCTGAGTTTACTTTGGTGGAAGAGACAACTTGAAGGCACTTAGCACTGGCTTCCTCATTTCTCCTCAGGTATACCTTGAAAGGCTCTTGACGTATGCAGAGATTGACATCTGTCCAGCCAACTGGAAGCGCATTGTTCTAGGGGCAATCCTGCTGGCCTCTAAGGTGTGGGATGACCAGGCTGTGTGGAATGTAGATTACTGCCAGATCCTGAAAGACATCACAGTGGAGGACATGTAAGTGTGGCCGTCACTCTGTTTCAGGGCTGAGTAGAGGCAGAGCATGCCTCTTTTGGATGGCCTGTACAGTCTAGCTGCTGGGTCCAGCCTTGGCTTGTATTCAGGTCCTGAGATAGGGAAGGGGTGTTGGATGAAGGAAAATTTCTGACCACCAAGTGAATTGCCCGCAGGTAACCCCAAATAGCTCAAGCTGTCTTTATTTATACTTAAACAGACCTTTTCTTACATGGACAGCTTTATTATTGGCTTCTATTTTTGACTTTTAAGAAATACATCATAAACTTTATGAAAGCCCCCATTGTTTCCCTGTATGTTTCCCCAAATATACCTTCCTACCCCCTACAAAATCTTATTCTAGACATAGAGTTCAGTGTTTTTTGCAGGCTTAACCATATAATGAGCCAGACACTTCCATCAGCTGGCAGCTATTGTGGTTACAAAGTTAAAAAGTAATAGACATGGGCACACAAAGCCTCAAGGACAACTGTGTTCAAACTCAAACAGTTCTTCCATGTCTACAAGATATGCTTTTCTACAGTTTTCTTCTTCACAGAAGGGTCCCATGTCTTGATCTCTCTGTAAAAGGCAGACTTTACTAAGGCACTCTTTCCCATCTCACTATCCCATACTTCTTCCACCAACATAAACTCCTGTGTGTGGCAAAGATGGATCTCTCCATCCCATATTTTACGTTGCATTTTCCCCCGTTGAATCATACTAGATCCTATCATTGATTTTATATGCTTGGTGCCCAGGGAACTCATTCTCAGTGGTTGGCACTGTGTATTCCGGAGACTTTTCTCCTACTCTATGTATGCATGCCTTACTGCCCCTTCCAGAGAACTGTGAGACATGGCTAATGTTCCAAGTGTTGTTTTCTCACATGTACCTAACTGTCTTTATTGAGTCAGAAAAGTTCCCAGGATTAGGTGCTGTGGTTAGTAATTCCAGATAAGAGATTTGAGAAGCATTAGCTGCCTACTGAAACTTAGAGAAAAATATTCAAAAAAGAGCAGAATTTTTAGGGAAAATTACAGCTGTTGCAAGTGTGACTGACAAAGAAAACTATAAGCTGCCCAAAGAATTAACAATATAATGAGAGAGAAAAGAGCGTTCCAATTTCATGAATTTTGCAAATTCCTATCCTGATCCATGGATTTATTGGTCCTTGCCAAATAAGAATCCATTTCCATGGGTGCCTTGCCCCAAGGAAACCTTTTGGACAGGTAGTCATATGCTGATCCAAGACTAGGCTACATGGCTCCTGACATAGAGTGAATAAATTTGGCTAAATGTTGTCAAGCCCCGCAGGGAACCTGCCTCTGGACATATAGTGAACTGTATTTCTTGTCATTGTGATCATGAATAGGTGCTGGAAATACTTTCCAGTTTTGTGAAAGTATTTACTGAAACTTTTAACAGGTAAATACTCCTTTGGGGGTTTGTATTTGGACTCCTTTGTCACTTCAGACCATAACAAAGCCCATGCTCCTCTGTGATCAACGAGCCCAACCCAAGAAACTCAGTAGCTAGAATAACATGTGTCCATTTGGCTTCAGAAAGCACATTCCAAGTTTTGGTATATTTGACAAGTTCAAATACTAAAAATCATCCATGTATTCCTGGGGCTTGATGTGCACCAGCATCATCCTTCCATTCTTTTTTTTATTTTTGGTTTTTCAAGACAGGGTTTCTCTGTAGAAACCTTTTATGAGGCTGTCCTGGAACTAGCTCTTGTAGACCAGGCTGGCCTCGAACTCACAGAGATCCGCCTGCCTCTGCCTCCCGAGTGTTGGGATTAAAGGTGTGTGCCACCACAGCCTGGTTCATCCTTCCATTCTTTCTTCAAGCCCAGTGGAGGTGTCTCCATGTGGGAAGAGCTGTCCACCTGGCTTCCAGGGCCATGTGAGGATTTCCTAGCTGACTATGAGAATTATCAGTTGAGGACCTACACACAGAAGTCACAGAAGCGCTCAGCTCTCCCAACTACCTGGAGTCAGTTGTAGTTGGTTATCACTTCTGGCATTCTTTGCCTGGCTTAGCTCTTTAGCTAAGCTCCCTGAGGAAGTTTCTAACAGGAGGTTACCAGCTGTATCCCAATTGTGCCACATTCTTGAGCCCAATAAGCCTAGAGTGAGAATCTTTATGCAGCCTGTTGGGAAAGTCACCAGACTGTAGGCATATTGACATGCTGGCCTCAGATCCTTACCAGCCTCCCTCACTACTGCCTCCTGCTTCAGTGAAACCTTATTCTGTGATACCCATCAAAGCTCACAGACTCAGCTTTGCTTCTGTGTCTGTGAGCCCTTTCTGTGTCTGCTGTTTTGTCACAGTAAGAGGAAGTTTTTATTAGCTGATTTCATAGGAGAACAAAGTTCTTTACCTTATTTCAGGGTGAAAGAATGAGAGAAGCTTCTAAAGCACTGTCATTCTGACCCACGGGAGACAAGTTCTTAGTGCATGCAATTCTAGCCCAGGCTTCTTCTTAGGGATTACTTTTTCATTAGATCCCTGATAACCTTCAACTCTTTATTGCATGCCAAGGAATGTGTCTGCTTGACGCTTCCTGTTTGTGAGCATGAATAATGACTTGGGACTTTGTGAGGTAGAGGTGCCTGAGTTCTTTGTACAGTTATATCTATCCACTTAGAATAAAATAGCTGCTGAACTGAGACTACCTTCAGCATACAGTTATTACTTATAACCTAGATGCTTACAAAAAAGGGAGACAATATAGATGAACAAGGCATTGACTGACATGGCGTGTGGGGGGGTGCTGTGTATTAGTCTCTAGGCTGTGAAGAAGGCCAGAATATTCATTTCTTAATTCATTCTCTCCCTGTCTAAAAATGATGAGTAAAAATTACATGTACTTTAAAATTCCAGGTATAATGAAGTTTAAAATAACCATGATATGAAAAGCTGCTTGGACTGTATGATGGCAGCATCAACAGTAATATTTCTGCAATTTACTGAATACATCCTAGACACAAAGGAACAGCTTTTGTATGTTTTTGATGGCTCATGGTTACCCATAAGTGCTGGTATTATCTCCATCGAGATGAATTTAAGGTACCAAGAAATTAAGAATGCCCAAGTCTGTTGACTATTAAGTAGTAAGGCCAGAATTTCGATTTCTTCTCGTGGGAGCAGTTTCTTTCAACTATAATGTTTTTAAATGACTTTTTTCCTTGAAATACAAGTACTTTGCTACACACACACACACACCTAGAAAATTTGGCCAGGGTTCATTCAGCTGAAATTCATTGCAAAGAATTGTTTGGGGGCTGAAGATAGAGCTCAAAAGGCTTGCCTCACACATCTAAGATTCTGGGTTGGGCCTCCACTAGTTACAAAAAAGAGATTATTTTGATGACAAAAGAATATATTCTTTTGTTGGATCCCCAGTATCTTAAGCAGTTAGATATTATAATGAGGTTTCCTTGAAGGAAACTGCTTCCTCCTGATTTGAAAGCATTATGGTGCATGTAGTAATAGTTCTCTTGCAAAAGTTCTATGTGTTCCATATCTTGTTTTTTTGTTTTGTTTTTCAAGACAGGGTTTCTCTGTGGCTTTGGAGCCTGTCCTGGAACTAGCTCTGTAGACCAGGCTGGTCTCGAACTCACAGAGATCCACCTGCCTCTGCCTCCCGAGTGCTGGGATTAAAGGCGTGTGCCACCACCGCCCGGCTTTCCATATCTTGTTAAAAGAAAAGTAATTGTATTTTACACTGCTTTCTGTCCTTTTTTTTTTTTTTTTTTTTTTTTTGAGCCCTGTTGCTGACCAAACTCACTCATTGACAGACAAGCCACAGCTGACACTCATTAGGATATTAGCATTTACTGAATGGCTTCATGGTGGTGACTGAGCAGAGGGGAAAAGCACATAGGAGCACTTGGTTCTAAAGTGTAGACTGTAATCAGGTTTGGTGACAGAATCTTGCAATCCTCAACATTTGGAGGTAGAGACATGGAGATCCAGAGTTCATGGCCAGAGTGTCAGTAGTTCTCTTGAAGAAAATGGAAGATGACCTCGTCCATGGCCTTCTTGTGCCCCCTCACCTGCTTCTGGAGACCCCAAGCCTCCATCAGGCCTGTTCTTTTCTCTCCTGACTAAATAGCAATCATTTGAGGCACTTTTGTGATGATCCCGCCATTTGTTCTGAAAACCAAATTTCCTGTTTTGAATAGGCTCTTAATCTATGCTGTGTGTGTATCTCTGTGTGTGTATCTGTGTGTGTGTGTGTGTGTGTGTGCATGTGCCAAAAAACCTATGTATTCTCCTAAGGGAAGCATGTATGGAGAGACCTGTGGATGGATAAGTCTGTCCTATCCCACCTCCCCTCTCCCTGCCGCTAACCACAGCAAAAGAAAGAAGGCTGCAGAATCTTCCTGGTAGACCATCAGTGCAAAGAATGCTTTGTGTGGTGATCCACCGTAACCATAGAGGTCTTCATACTTTCTAGCTTGACTTGTCCATCTCTATAAAGTTTTGGAAACTTGTCTATCGTGTGTGTGTGTGTATGTATATACTGATATATATATATGCTGATGCTGAAGCTTTTTCAGTAAGTAGAATGTCACTCATCTTTAATCCTAGCACACAGGAGGAGTCCCAGACCAACCAAATACCAAGACTTACCTCAGAGATAGCAAGGGACAGGTTTCTCTCAACATAATATGTGATTAATAGCATTTAAAGTTGTAAGTGTGAACTAGCGCCTGAGTCCCACCATTATGAGTCCATGTTCTCAGAGTGAGGTTTTAGAGTGTCCCCTTTCCTCATTGAGCTCTATTTCTTTTTGAGTTTGCTTCATCATTAATCTTTTCCTTAAAATTACCCGTAATAGAAAACGTTCATACAGACTGAAACTGCAGTGCTAATATCTGGACTACAATAGTGTCACTTATAGTTGGGCGGTAGTAGCGCAGGCCTTTAATCCTAGCTCTTGGGAGGCAGAGGCAGGTGGATCTCTGTGAGTTTGAGGCCAGCCTAGTCTACAAGAGCTAGCTCCAGGACAGGCTCCAAAATGCTCTCCAAAGCTACAGAGAAACCCTATCACCAAAAAAAAAAAAAAAAAAAAAAAAAGAAAGAAAAAAAGAAAAGAAAGAGAAAAAAAAAAGTGTCACTTACAAAAACCTCATCTCATCAGCACTCAGTTGATAAGGACAGTATAAAGAGTCAGGTGTGGTGGCACACAACTATAATCCCATCACTAAGAGATAGTGTAGGAGTATGAATTCCAAACCAGCCTGGACCCTGTCTAAAAAATAAAACAGAAAGTATGAATCTATAAAAGTTAGGAGATAAACTATCTGGGAAACAGATCTATTAAAGATATTGGTATAGCTGATTTTTCTTTTACTTGTTCATATTTTCATGTATGATTGTTACCTAGTGACATAAGTTATTCCTATTCTCTTACCTTTTATAATAGTCAAGAGGCTATGACATTCTAGGGATTTTGGTATATTAGTACCACTGAATTATTTTGATGTTTTCTAAGTTACATGCTAAAATTATAGTCATCTGTTGATACAAATTACTTAAAACCACTAGGTATTCCTTTATTTTTCTATTAACTGGTCACTGGAATTATTTGCTTTCTCAACATTAACATTCCAGAGTTCCAACTTGGGATGAGGAACCTGCATAAGACTGGATGCATACCCTGCTCCCCTCCCAAAACAGAATAAAGATAATGGAAAGAGGCAAAAGCAATATTGTGCTCCTCCTCAGAGGCTATTGCTGGCCAGTCACCTTTAGCAGACAAAAGTGATAGTTGCAGGTGAAGTCTTTCTCCCATGCTGTTGGCTTACTCAGCATGCTTGAAGTATTCTTTTTACTGTAGGTAAATGCACATCCCAGCATGAAGACTTGAACCCACACAGAGCTCTGTAACAGATTCTGACTATTAGCAGCCAAACTAGATCTTCTCAGAGGTCATTCATTAAACTTTTGACCCATAAAACTGAGGACATATCCATAATTGAAGACACGAGGTTTTAAAGAAGACATAAAGCTAAAATGGGGTCATCAGGATAGGTCCTAATTGTGACAAAAGTAAGCCACTGAGCAAGAAAGTTCTCTTGCCTTGACTGCTGACAGTTTGCTATCCAAATGGGACAAGCAGGACACAAAAGAAAGAACTGCCAAATTTTGCCTGGACAAGGTAGAACAGCCCTTCAGTAAATCCTGCTTCACAGATAAGTCTTTCTGACATTCTAGATCTGTAAGGCCAAAGATGGATGCCCAAATGTTGCAGAGGAACCTTGGGTGAACTGTCCAGGAAACCAACTGTTTCTGTCATTTCTCGTATTTTTTTGGAAGTTGCTTGTTTGCACTTCCTTTTTACTCAGTTAATATTATTTCCTTCTTAGGTCTCTGATGGAGTTGAAAACTTTATAGTTACAGTTTTCCTTTTTACCAAATTCAGAAAAGAAATTCACTAAAGAAGTGTAAAGTAAATAAGGTTAAGATACATCGAAAGATAGTTTTGGATGCTAATACAAATTAGGATAGAAAGTGAATTAAATACAAGACTTTGGCCTCAACAAGTTAGGATAGATACTGGAATATTTTCTTTGAATTTGTCAAATGCAAATGGACTAGACATTCTTGATGTATTTATTGTCTGTATATATTGTACATAGCTATTGTACTTACTGTACATAGTTTTATATTAGTTATGGCTTTTTTTTTTTTTTTTTTTTTTTTTTTTGGTTTTTCGAGACAGGGTTTCTCTGTGGCTTTGGAGCCTGTCCTGGAACTAGCTCCGTAGACCAGGCTGGTCTCGAACTCACAGAGATCCGCCTGCCTCTGCCTCCCGAGTGCTGGGATTAAAGGCGTGCGCCACCATCGCCCGGCGGCCTTTTTTATTTTAGACAAAAAAGGGAAAACATGGTAATATTGTGTTTGTGCTATATAACAAATAAGTCAGAGGCTAGGCAGTATTGGCACACACCTTTTATCCCTGCCCTTGGGAGGCAGAGGCAGATCTCTGTGAGTTCAAGACCACCCTGGGCTACATGAAATTGATCCAGTCTAAAAGAGAAACAAAGCCAGGTGGTGGTGGTTCACACCTTTAATCCAAATACTAAGGAGTCATACACTGTTAATCCCAACACTAGGGAGGTTGACTAAGTGGAAAGAGGAATATATAAGGTGAGACGAGACAGGAGCTCAGGCATTCAGTCTGAGGATTCATAGGGACAGGATTGCCCTTTGATCTGAGGACTCAGTAGAATTAAGAACTAGTGACTGGCTGCTCTGCTTCTCTGATCTAGCATTTACCCCTATATCTGACTCCAGGTTTTTATTGTTAAAGCTAATAAGCATTTGCGCTACACCTAATCAAATATGTCTGGTGTCCCTAGAAGAGGATATTAGGCCACAGACAGAGAGATAGTGCAGAAAAGGTAGCCATCTGTAGCCAAGGAGAAAGGCCTCAGGAGATACCTTGGTCTTGGCTTTCCATCCTCCAGGACCATGAGAAAACATTTGTTGCTTTGGATACCCAATCTTCCTGGTATTTTTGTCCCAGTTACCTGAGCAGTGTTGGAAATGTGTTCTCACTTGAACAAATACCTGAAAGTGGGGAAGTAGCTTTGGAACTCAGTTCCAAAGACATGTTTCAAAAAGAAAGCTAAACCCCTGCTAGAGCTGGAAACAAAGTCTCCAAAGAAATCCCCTTTAACTCAACTAGCTGGACACTGATGCAAATCAAGCACTTTCGCCTTCCTCCCAGGCCCATGGGTTACTATGGTTACCATGATGCTGTGTTTCCAGCCGCCAGAGGTAGGAAGCAGAAGTGCTCAAAAAGTGCAACAGCACTGCCGTGTTTTTCTCCAATTGTTAATCACCAACTTCTAGCTTAACTAGTTACACTTAAGAAATGTAGTCGGTGCACAAAAACTTACTAGAATTTTGTACTGGTTTAAAGTCCCATTCTTAATTAATCCTCCCAGTATCTGCCAGAAAGTGTTATAGCCACACTACTTCTGAGATGTTAGGTACCTCCTGTTCCTGTTTTTGTGATTCTGTGAAATTTATGCTTGTTAATTGTCTGTGTGGGTATATAAACTGGAAACCATGTGGGATAAAAAAGAACAGAGAGGAAGAGCATCAAAAGAGGAACAACAAACAACAGCAAGACATGGAAAGGAAACCATCAAGAGAGCATTGGAGAGAGCATAGGAAGAATAAATGAGGCTTGATAAAAAGACTTATGTGAGATAATTTATTTAAACCCTCAGATATCTTAGTAAGTTTTTGCCTACTATAGCCATCCTTCTGAATCCTGAGAGTTTTAGTGAACTCAGCCCCAAATAAACTTGAATAGGTCTGTGTGCTGCTCAGGGTACCTCATATGAGTAAAGTCACATAGGGTTTACCTTCTTGCAGCAAACGGTCCTTGAATAATGTCCTCGGGGCTCATCTATTTTATGACCTGTCATCATTCTCTTTTTAAGACTGAATACTCTTTTGTTTCATATACAGTGCCCCATTTTGTTTACCCACTCACCTGCCAGTAGTCACTTCCTGGTGCTTCCATGTTTTGTAAGTGTGAATCCTAGTGCTGTGAACACTAGAGATACCTTCTTGGGACCCTTCAGTCGTGTATTCCACAAGGGTTGTTGCTACTGAGCTCAGTGCTTTAGAAAGACTGGCAAGGTACCAGCTTATGAAATAACTCTACTCCACTTCTGAGTCCTGCTTTCAGCTTAACTAAATGTAACCAGTACAGTTCTGTTTCTGTGCTGTCTTAAACTAGTGTAGCAGTTTCTTTTAAAAGGAGCTTTTATTTATTGACCGGAATGTGTTTCTTATAAATGTTGACACCAGAACTGTTTCCTCAGGATGACTCAGGTGAAGGAAGGAAATCAATAAAGCCTTTTTTTCTTTTGTACCATTGTTAGTTTCCTGTTAACACAGTAAGCTTTCAGATCTGTCCTTAAGTTCATTCTGTAGACTGAAAAAATCAAAACTGGAAATTATTTTTTATTTTATGAGTTTTGTTTGAATTTGCTAGGCTGGCCACAGACTCATGATCCTCCTCTGTCAAGTTCCAGAATGCTGGGAATATAGAATGAAGAGATTTTCTTCTTTGAATAAGCTCTGTAGTGATGCCCATTCATCACTAGGGGGCAGTCTGTACCCATAAGCTGTTGCTTCACACTCAATGGGATTACTTTTATTAAATCTCACTTAAATAAAGCATAGTTGCTTGAAGTTTAAAAACAAAAATCCTAGAAACACTAAAGTCCTTAAAAGTATAAAATTCAGGACAGTTTGTTTATTTGATACATGTGAGCTCTGTTCACAAGAACATACAAAAATAAACAAATAAAAGACCCGAGACAGTGTCGCTTGGAACTCCATCAACAGCTTCTTAACTTTACTTCCTTTCTTCCTTCCATCTATATGTACTTTGTGTGCTTGCTGGGATTTCAGTTCTTCTCTGCCTAATAGCTGTGGCTCAGATCTTAGCCCCTCTATCTCAGCTGCTGTGAAGTGTGGGTCTCTGTGATAGTCACACCTTCTTACAGCATAATGAAATGGTTCTTAGGTGCAAGTTGAGTGGAACTCAGTTTAGCCTGGGAGCAAGATAGTGCTGTACTGGTTCAGGTCTGAAGAGTGATGTGCAGAATGGACAGGATCCACCCAAATTCAGCTTCACAATTGGGGAGTAGAGGCCAGACTTGTAGCGAGTGGGTTCCTTTGGTGACAGTTCCCCAATCTCTGGCTGTCCCTTCCTACCAGAGCTCTACCCTCCCTACTCACATCTGCTTTTTGCTTGTCTAGAAAATTGGCTGGCATGAAAAGCAGGTGTCCTGGCTGAGACAAGTAGAAGCCAACTACACCAAACAGTTTTAGTGTGCTGTGACAAAAGTTCAGAATCAGGTGCTCCAGGGCATTGACCCAACATACTGGGTACTTCCTTTCTGGAGAAAAAACTAGGACCAGCTCCCACAATAGTAACAAGTATGCCTACTTTGAAAGGTAAATGAGATGTTCTCAATACCGACTTTTGAAAATTCACTCCGACTGTTCTTTTTATCAAAATAAAAGTGAGCTGTCTGGGTGAACTGAGACATCTCTCTTCTCCCTGTGGAGACTGTCCAGCAGCCAGCTGCACATGGGACCTGTTAGAAAGTCCAGTCTACAGACCAGCCAAGCTGAAGTTGGAGTAGGGGTAGTCTGTCAGCTTCTTTAACATGTTCCCCCTCTCCCAGCTCAATTCCCAGGCTAATGGAATTTCTTTAAGGACTGGAGCTAGAATTGAACCCTTCCCCTAGTCTTTTCCCATAGGAAGCTCCTAAATACTGCACGCACACACACACACACACACACACACACACACCCGTTGAGGAGATATAGACCTCAGCTACAGAGGCCGCTTCTCTAGGTATCTTCTGAGACTTGGGCCTGTCCTTACTGTTCTTGATGAATTCATTACAGGTAAGGGGGGGATGAGCATTGTCTGTTTCATGACTTAGAGACACAAATGTCCCTAATGCAGTTCTTATTGATCATCTTTCTGGGCTCCAGCTCATGTAGATTTGCCTCTTAACACATATTTAACAGTAGTATTTCATAGCTGGTGTTCAACCAAGCAGTTAATTAGATGAATTTTCTTCCTGGAGGATACAGTTTTCTGCAGTCTACTCTTCAGTGGTTGGCAGTACTAGTAGGCGACTAAATGCAGCTATTGCTGCTTCTGTTCTGCAGGAATGAGCTGGAGCGACAGTTCCTAGAACTCCTACAGTTCAACATCAATGTTCCTTCCAGCGTGTATGCCAAGTATTATTTTGATCTTCGTTCTCTGGCAGAAGCAAACAACCTGAGCTTTCCCCTGGAGCCCCTAAGCAGGGAGCGTGCCCACAAGCTTGAGGTAAGTAGATTCACACTCTGCTGCAGTGCATTGTCCCATTACCATCTCTGTGTCCAACACTGTCTCTCAGAGTGTGCTATGAAATGAACAGGACCCTAGGTGGATAACTAAATACATATGTAATTCATTTTAACAGTCAGATGGCAGTTTTTACTTAATGTACACCAAGTGTATTTTAAAATCAAACATTTTTTAACATCCTTGTGTTTACGGTTTTGCTTTGTTTTGTTTTTATGATTATAAGCCCACAAAATAAGTATTTCTCAGCATGCTTTTTTCTTAAAGTGGGAAGAAGCTGCCAAGTGACCTTAGCAATTAAGAATCCAGAAAAGCTTTTATTATTCTTATTTTTAAAGGATTCTTTTGTGGTTGGAGTTGAGGCCTGCCTCACTGTTCAGTCTGGGTTGAAGGCTGTTGTTCTAACCTGTGTCTATTTATCACAGAAAATGTGTGTTTCCACCCTTCATTACATCTGTGAAAGCAAAGAGAAGGAAGGTAGGAAAGAAAGTGGTGAGAAGGAACTCTAGTGAGATTCCCCTTCTTCATTTTGTGCTAACCCTGAGCTCATCCCTCTGGACTTCAGCCCCTAGGTAATATAATCTCATCCGTAAAGCCTGTTATAGTTTGATTTCTTTGCTATGATAAAAAACTGACCAATACCATCTTGAGTAGGATAGAATTATACTTTTACATCATTGAAAGGGAAGACAAGGTAAGAACCAAAATAGAGGCCCTGAGAGGAATGCTACATAATGGCTTGCTCTCGTGGTTTGCTCAGCATGCTTTATT
The DNA here is from genome assembly GCF_950005125.1 of Chionomys nivalis. Classification (NCBI taxonomy): domain Eukaryota; kingdom Metazoa; phylum Chordata; class Mammalia; order Rodentia; family Cricetidae; genus Chionomys; species Chionomys nivalis. The sequence continues at coordinate 874,420 of NC_080106.1, read as the reverse complement.
ATACAACTCAGGGCCACCTGCCCAAGAGGGCCAGTCTGATAGAGGCATTTTCTCAGTTAAGGTTTTGTCTTCCCTAATGACTCTAGCTTATGTCAAGTTGACAAAAAAAATAAAATAGAATAACCAGCACAAAACCTTAAACCACAGGGGAAGATGGGAGAGCCCTTTTCAGACTCACTAAGGCCTGTGGTGTTTACCTACTGCTTGTCCCTCCTCTTCAGGGTGTCGCTGTGACAGGGCCAATAGTTGGATACAATCAAGCCAGAGATGGAAAGTGATTTGTTATTGTTGTTTGGTTTTGGTTTCTGCAGAAGTTTTATTTAGTGTGAATTTCCTCCACATTTCTTCTGTTGAACACTATTCTTCTAGTTTCCTAGCTGTGGCTCTATGAAATGTCCTGGCAACAGCATGGGAAAGAAAGGATTTATGCTTAAAATTACCGTCTGATAGTCTATTATTTTAAAGAAAGTGAAAGCAGCTAGTAAAGCAAGGGAAGAAGCTGGGTTCCTAGCACTGAATTAAAACAGAACTGCAAGTGTGGATCTCTGTGAGTTTGAGGCCAGCCTGGTCTAGAGAGCAAGTTCCAGAGCAGGCACCAAATCTACACAGAGAAACCATATCTCAACAAACAAACAAAAAACAAACCAACAGAACTGCAGGGAGATATTGATGTGGCTCTTGACCATGCTGGTTGTGCAGTGCACCTTTACAGGCTGAGTATTGTCTTTTAAAAAAATTATTCTCGCTGGGCAGTGGTGGTACACGCCTTTAATCCCACCACAGAGAAGACAGAGGCAGGCGGATCTCTGTGAGATGTAGTTCTAGTTCTAGGGCTGTTACACAGAGAAGCCCTGTCTCAAAAAACAAGAAAAAAAATTACTCTCAGATGGGCTCAGAGTGTTATCTTCTATGTCTACATGTCAGAGAAAGCTGTTATTACCATATACAGAGAGGTTAAGAGGAGATATTGCTATCTGTTGCTATTGTGAATTCAGAGATACTTGCTAATCTTAGGAAGTTTACATAAAAAAACTTGATCCAAGAATTCTGATGCCCCTAAACAATCAGACTTGTGTTTTTATTATGTTTACCCATATTGTGTGCACCATGTGAGGGGTAAGGCCTCTCAGCCTGGTAGTCTTCTGCTCTCCACTTGACCATGGACGCCTGTCTCTTTTCTTTCCTCCAGCCCTTCTTCTCTGCTGCTGTTGAAGTTATTTTTCTAAAATGCTGTTTTGAATTTTAACATATTCTCTTAAAAAGTACCGTCAGATTTATGCTGGCTGCAGACTACAAAGTCTTTCCCTCCTGGCCCTGTGTGACCCCTCCATCCCTCAGAGTCCATGAGTCTGGCTCACCAACACCCACCATATCAGTTGGCTCCTAGGAAAAACCCTGGACCCTACGTTTTTCTGCTACCATCGTTCTTATGGTTGTCTCTCACTAAGGCATCCTCATTGTAGTTGTCCCTCACAGTAGAATTGGGCATTCCCTCCCTTCTGCTTCCAAGATCATGAGGACACACACACACCACCACCACCACCACCACCACCACCACCTAGTTTTCAAACAGAGTTGGAGTTGTGCCGGGCAGCAAGGCCTATTGAGCCAGCAGAGGCAGGCAGCCTTGCAGAGTCCCTGACTAAGGGATCCCCTTGGGTCCTGGTGTATGCCCTGACCTGCACTGTCTTTCTTTCTCTCAGGCCATCTCTCGTCTCTGTGAGGACAAGTACAAGGACCTGAGAAAACCCACGAGGAAGCGGTCAGCAAGTGCTGACAACCTGATTCTGCCACGGTGGTCCCCCGCCATCATCTCCTAACTGGGGCACCCTTCTGAGGTCATGCCATCCCTTGGTTTCTCCTCTTGTTTGAGAAAAGATGAACTTGGGGTGGTTTGTTCTGTTCTTTTTTCCCCCTTCTGTTTGAACACAGCCCCGTCAAGACTGCCTTCACGCCTCCACACTGCATTCTGCACACTAAGAGGCTTTAGGGGATGTGAAATCAGTGTTCTGGCACCCGGTATTGAGCTTTCCCGGCCGTCATGAACAGCACTTCTTTCATGGAGGAAAAAGACTCTAATCCTGGAGAGGAAATGAAGGAAAGGGAAGTTGTATTGAGGCAGAGAGTACTTGGTAGCTTGACTGTCTCTGGCCATAAATACCAGATGGAGCCAGAGGTAGGTAACAGAGTTGAGTGCACATCCGAGTCAGGAGTGCCATACTGTGCCCTTGGAATCGGTATGCTCTGTAAGACTTCCTGCGTTCCTTCTTGCTGCTTTCTTGAGATTGGGGTGGGGGGTTGTTTGTTCATTTTTATTCTGGTTTGGTTTTGATCCCACAGAGCAGAGAATATAGTTTGTACCCATCATGGCACAGACATCCAAATAAATAGTACTGATTTGTTTATCTCTGCATCATCTTCTCGAGCTGTCTTCCTCACAAGTGAGATGTGCTTATTGTGTTTCTACACACTTGTTTATATGATTCCCCTCCAACAATAGCCGGATTAACTTAACTGTAGTGCTGAACCAAAAGTCTCCCTCTCCTGCCTCACTCCAGGAACGTTGTATCTAGATTACATGGGTGCTTGTGCCTTCCAGTTTTCTTGCAGTTGGTTGTTCTTGGTTTTGTTTTTGTCACCCCTCTCCTTCCCCGGTTCTCTTTTTCTGCTAACATGAAGGTGTAATTACAAAACTCAGTCAGACTTGGTGGCTGAAGGCAGTGGTCCTCAGCATAGGCGTCCTGGAGAGAGAAGCATCCAGGGAGCCAGTTTGCCTGACCTCATTGTGAGGAGCCATGTCCATGTGCTCCCTGCCTGGTCATTCTTCTACTTCCATGTCCGTTGTTGCAAGCAATATTCTTCTTGACTTTTATATGTTTACTTTAAATCAAATTCAGTCTATTTGTATACAGTTTTTTTAAAAATCTAAAATTAAAAAAAAAGTGTGGGGGAGGGAGTGGGTGGGTGGGTATTCCAGCGGGAAGATCACTAAAGGGAAAAATGTTACTATTTCCTGAGGTATTTTTCACAGAATGGTTGAATAAAAAAAAAACTCAACTTGCATTTTCATTGTGGGTGCTTGGAGAAGCTACACAAACTGTGAAGGCTCATGCTTCCTTTATTATAACCAACGTTTGTGTTTTCTGACTGTTTCTGATTTGCTTTGGGGCTAGATCAGACTCTTTTGTTGAGTAAAATAAAGGGGTTAAAGGTACCCTGTCAATGAGAAAATCTGACCTGCAGTCCAAGAATCCAAGTCACTCACACACAAGTGCTTTGCTTCTGCTCCTTGTAGGTTACAGTGACCAAGGTTTGTAAGTTTTTCATTGTTTGAGACACTTGGGATAAATGCTAGCATTCGGCTTGTTACATCCTCTGTGTGATCTGGGAAGAGTTTAGAATTGTCTGTTAATTTGTGTTGAATACTCTGAAATCATATGCCTGACCCAACAGGTCCCTCTCCATGGAACACACTTTGGAAATGAAAAGAACAAAATGTCAGAATCCCAAGAGCATGGAGCCAGAAATGTTACAATCAGGGTTCAGTGGAGTGCGTTTTGCAGTTATGTTTCTAGTCAGAAGTGTGAGCAGTTCTGGCCTACATGTACAAAACAGGAAGTGAAAAATTAACTACCCTCCTATCGCACCTTTGATGATTTGCTCTAAGTGGGAAACAAAATCAGCTTCTCTCTTCAAGAACTTTAAACGGAGGCTAAAATGTCATTTCGTATTCTCTCTTCTCTAGAACTCTAAAAGGGACCTATTTTTCTTAGCCAAATATGAATACCTCTTAGATGAGTTCCTTCCTCTCGTGTAAAATACCTTATTTTACCAGCCCGTTTCAGAAAAGAACTGCTGACTTGTTGCAGAAATCTTATTTTTATTCCTTTTATTTGAATGGGAGATTTGGAAATTGACTTATGTAAATATTTCAATGCACCTGATACTATTTTGTGGAGTTTATTAAACTACTTTAAAAGACTGTACAGTCTATTTATTGTATGTGTGTACACACAGTCTGATATCTGACATCAACAGTGACTCCTTAAAGCCTGGCTCAGTTTTATTCAGACTGATGGCTGTTGTGTTTAAGCCTTGTGCACTGGACTCTACCTCTGAATAGGAAACTTCCCTACACATCAGTGAGTGTTAATTTGTATTAATTGATTGTGTTTCTTGCACTAAGGATTTCAGTTGTACCTTTTAGCCTGAATCACTAGGCATGTAGGTAGAGACCCATTTCATTTTCCTATACGATGTTGAAAACTTTATTTTCTGTTCTCTGGATTGTTCTAAGCTTGCCAAAAGAAAAAGGAGAAAAAACAAAAAATGTAACAGTGTGTGTTATTAAATCATAGTGGCTGTAACTTGTTTGCAAAGTAGTTTGGTGTCCAGCAGGTAACAGTGGATGCTGTTCAGGAGTGCTGTGCTCTCAATGCAGCCTTTAGTGGAGAGCTCGTCACTGAAAGACGAAGAAGGCCACACAGTTTTTTTGACTTTTAAACTTGATCTAAACAGCAAATATAATTTGTTGGAGAATAATAAACAACACATCTTGGTAAATTATGTTTTACACTTTCAACTGGGAGAGGAAAGTAGTTGAGTTTAAATGAAGTTAAAAAGTACTGAGAACCTGAAGGCCCTAGAGGTGCTCTCATGCCTTAATGCTCAGGTGAGACCAGCTAAGGCCTCACACCTCCAGCTGTTGGGTCTAGCTCTTCTGTGTTCCTTCTCCATGGTCTCTGCCTGGGACATCTCCGTCTTGGGGTTTCCTTTGGTTCAGGGGATTTTTGCTGTTTAGCTGAGCTTCAAGGCAGAATTTAGTGAGTCATGATTTTGCATATTCCTGATACTTTAGGGACTGCAACCTGGGGCCATATTTTAAGTTTTGAGTGTGTGTGTGTGTGTGTGTGTGTGTGTATACATACATATATATATATATATATATATATATATATATATAGAGAGAGAGAGAGAGAGAGAGAGAGAGAGAGAGAGAGAGAGAGAGAAGAGAGTATATATATATATACACACACCTAGTTCATTATAAGTATTTAATATGTACATAGAACAAATAGTGTCTGCCTTCCTGCTGTTTTTTTTGTTGTTGTTGTTGTTGTTTTTTGGGTTTTTTTTTTATGTTGAGATAAAATTGGACAGGTTTTCCAGGGTGGTAGCACTGGCCTGTAAACCCAGTGGACAAGAGGATCATAATTTTGAGGCTGGCCCAGGCTATCTAGTAAGGTTTTATGGGTGGTGAGTAAACTCGTTCTAAGCAGTGTGAGAATGTGTGTGAGCCTTAGATGATTGAAAGACTATGAGACCAGACCCACTTGGGACTTGAAGCAGGTAGGACCAAGGTAGAACACATGCTGTCATTAAATACTGTCTCTGTCTTACAAAGCACTGAGGCTGGGTAGTTCTTAAAAATATGGATGATCTTCTGAAAAGCCAGTCACAGCCAGTGCCTATACTTGTTAACAGAAGAACCAGGAAACAAAGCCTTCAGCAGTGTTGGGGAAAGTGCTTACTTAGGGCTTGAACCCTCAGTTTCATGAACAAAGAAAACTCCAGGCCCCCATGGAAATAACAACTCACTCTTACTGAATGCAGAGCACAGAACAGCACCTGAATAGCCTTCCCAGGAGCAAGCTGCATTAGAAATGAGGTTGTCAGTGGAGCGTGTGCTCAGTGCTGGTGACTTGGCCAAGCCATACTCCTATGCTACTTGTTAGAGCTTCTTACTGAGTATGTACACGGTAAGGCTACCAGTCTTCTGGTGCCACTTTTACTAGAAATTTCTTCAGAAACCATACAAAATGATTACTTTTATTGACTGTATAAGAGTCACTGGAAGCCGCTTTTGTGTGTGCACTGCTGCAGGGTGAGCTATGCCCAAGCCAAGATTTGTTACAAAATGGCATAGAGAGTTCTATAAGAATCTATTTATAGTAAGAAATGTCCTCCAACATGTTGTCTGACTGGATGACATTTGGGTTTTACAGGTCCCAGTAAACTATCTTGTATCCTTTTGTGCTTTGTTTGGGGGTAGGGGACTTTATTCCTTTTGAGTACTTTTGTTTATATAAATAAATTATTTCAAATGTGCAATCAAAGAATGTCATCTCAAAATAAATGGAGTTTTGACAAAATTGTTAACCATGACTTGAGCTTATATGTAATATTTTGTTGGTGTTGGTGTTAATCTGTATTGCAATAGAACCTGGAGTTCCATTCCAAGTCTGAACTTGGACAAACTTTCACTTCTGTTCTCGGTGAAGGTGGCTGTCAAAGACTCTTGCTAATACATGAAAACACATCCTAAGTGCTGCTTGTGGAATACACCTCTGAATTCTGGTAGGAAAGGGGCACATAATGTAAAACGAAGCATAAGCCCACCTGAGTTCCCCTGGGGATGCAAGGGTGGTCGTTGATAGATGCAGTTCTCACATAAAGGCCACGTTTTTTCCAAAGTCAGTTATGTTCTGTCCTTTCCCAGCTCCTTTGCTGTAGCTGTTGTTGACCTTGTCCTCTAGTAGAGTTCCACTTAATTTAGCCATCGTATTCTTGTCTGGGTTTATAGATAACTGAGAAATATCAGAAAAATGACATGGATATATGACTTCACCACCACGACTATGCCAGGTGGAGCTGTTCTAGGAAGAATGTTGCTTCCCAGGTTTGCAAGCCTGACCTTGTCCTGGAAGTCTAACCTTGAAAAAGGGACTTTGGCTCCTTGTGGCATGTCCCACCTGTCCAGAGATGAATAGACAACCATTTCCAAGCTTCCCACATCTGCACTTGAGCACCAGCTACTGAAGTCTGTGCTCGATACGCTGGTGTTGGGCTCATTGCAGGACATACAGACAAGGTCTTTGCAGGAGGGCTCATCAACAAACAGCTACAACTGTATACTTTGAAATGTTGTGTATGGAAATTGGAATGAAAGTGACTTTCTGAGTTGAGGTATATGCAAGAGATGTGGGAAAGAGGGTTACTATGGAGAGCTACTGAAATGTTTCACTATATGGTACTGGACTCCATTGCCAAGTGTGGCTGTGGTGCTCAGAGAGTAACTGATAAGAAGCACAGCTTCTGCCTTTGTACACAAAAGCCAACAGGGAGAAGAGCTCTGCCTTCCTCACGCATGAAACATTGGCAACAAGCTATTATCCGATTCTTGAAATAATTTGTTGGTACAACTTCTGGAAGGAATTAGCCCTTCCTATGTCTATCATGTTGCTGCAGGTTGTGACTGAAGATACTGGGCCTTGCCTTCAGAACTGCAATATTTGAGTGCTGGATCAATAGTTCGAATGTAACAGTAATGGAAAGTGGATCCACCTTCTCCCTGTAGGCATGAGAAGAATATCTGTACCTGTCTTAGTAACAGATGCATATGAGCCACTCCTGGACATTATTTCTTCCTACAAGTGATCTTTTTCTGCCATCTTTTGTTGGGTATCATATACAGCTATGATTTGAGAACCTTAGAACGAATCTGGTTACCACCCGGAAAATCTAAGAGAAAACCAGAAAGATATTAGTACACTTTTAGTAAGGTGGCAGTTAAAGATTCCAGTACAAAACTTGAGAACTTTTTAATTCACTGGCAATAGCCAGTGCCTAGGTATGATGGAGGAAAGATGCCATTCAAAATTATAACATAATCTGAGAAGTGTGGAAGTGATTACAGTGTGTCCAGCACAATAAACTTTGAGTTACTGAGCTCTCAGGAGGCTGCTGCTATTGGAATGGATGAGGATGCTTGGGTTCAGGCGGGTTGAAACTTGCTAAGTTAGTGGTATGGTAAAGCCTAGAAGACCGGCCACAACTTTGAGGTCCCTCTTTTATATGGTCTTTCCATGTCACTGGTGAGAAGAAAAACTCAAAAAACATGAACAGTATCCACTCAGCTTTTACGCCAAACCAAACCTTATAAATCTAACCTATTTTAGAAATGAGATCTTTGTGGATATAGTGCAAATGAAGTCATACCGAATCAAGACTAGCCCTAAATCTACCATCCAGTCCCTTTAAGAAAGGTGGAAATAAAGAGTAAGAACGTTGAAACGACAAATCAAGGAACTGTGCCACCAGAAACTACCAGGAGATGGGCAGGCCTTTTTCCTACAGCTCTCATACCATGTGCTGATACCTTGACATGAGACATCACCTTAAAGCAGGATGAAGGTATGTTGGGAGCTATCCAGTGTGAATAAGCTTGTTATTGCAGCCCTTGGAAGCTAGCATGTATACAGTCCCTAAATGAGGAAAATGGGTGTTATCAAAAAGACCTGAAGATAAGAGACACTACCATGCTACTAAATGGGAAGGTGTCATGCCACAAAAATGACCCCCAACTTCCCTTTGTTGTACTCAGTACACCAAGCTGTGGTTTAGGCTCTGTCTTGGAGCTGTTAACTTTTGGCATGTTCACACACCTCACAGGTTTTCTCACCGTCATTCACACATCTTTTAATGCCACTTAGTGACACTGTAGAAGGAGGCTGTTTCCCCTTCATGACTCCTTCACTCCTTATGCCGCTCTCATCCCCAGCTACTGTTTCTCTTACCCATTTGTGTATGATCTTCTGGTCACTGGGATGCGTAAGGTGGAGTCTTCATCTACTGCATTCCCTGCTGTACAGGGCTCAAACCTGTACCTCTTCGGTGAGCAAAAAGTGTATATTGTGCTGCACAGTTCAAAGAGCTAGAGAAGTGGAGCCATGGCCAAAGTAGGTAAGCAAAGCAGACAGAGGCATCACAGAAGATATCCAGCAGGTGGAGATGGAGATACACACACACACACACACAAATAAGATCAAGGAAATTAAGTCACTATAATGATATGAGATGCCACTTCACAAACCTGTTAAGTTCCAGAAGGTATGTGTTGGTGAAGATGTAGAGAAAAGAGAACCCCTGCATTGTTGGAATATAAATTGATAAAGCCACTGTGAAAAACTGAGCAGGTTCCTCAGAACACGATAGATTATATAACTCAGTAGTTCCTTGTTGACATACAAGAGAGTTCCACAATAGCCCAGAATGGAGTATATAACAAAAGTTTATTTATTTGGGGGTAAACTCAAAGAAAGAGAAGCCATCCTCAGTCCTCTGTGTGCACTGGGAACTGGAACCGAATTCAGCAGCCAAGAGGCCCATTTGTGCTTTTCATCTGCATTGATAGAACATGGGAATCTGTTTCACACAGCGCTGTAGGGACCAAGCAGTAGTCAGCACTAGGGCAGAACTCTGAACCATTTCTGTTTGACCAGACTTGGAATTGGTTTACAACTTTCAAATTTATTTACTCCATTATAATTTTCAGAAAATTGTTGTAGGTGTAATAATTTTGATTGGCCAGCAGGTATTGCAGTTGCAGCAGTAAGACAGGCCCCAGATCAGTACCTGAGTTACCTGAGACTTAGAATTACTAACAAATTTAGTTAATTACTTAAGAGCTTCATACCCACACGTGGAGGAGGTTTGAGTTTGGCAGAATATCAAGGAACCCAGAGCTTTTAGGCTCTTGTGAGCCACAAGGTTACTGAACGGAGCTCAAGCCAGGAATTCACAGATCTGAATTCATGGAGCACAAGCCTGTGTTCCAGGTGCAGGGCTAGAGCCCCTGTTCCTGGAATCAGAGCTTGACCTGATCAGAGCAGGCCCAGCAGAAGCCAGAGAAGCCACGGAGGAGTTGTGGCAGAGATCCACAGGTGGCAGTCTTAGTAGGTGGGACCAAGCTATGTTGGTGTGGGCCATGGGAGGCAGTAACTCAGCTGTTTAGTAGGCAGGAATAAGTCACATGGGCATGGAGTGGTGAGAAACTGCCAAGTCGGTGGGTCAGCCGAGCCAAACCTTATGCAGCTGCCCAGAGGAGTAGTGCAACTGCAGAGTGGTAATTCAACTGCATGAGGTTGGAAGAGTCTGTGAGGGTCTGGGCAGGGCCTGGCAGTGGTGTGGACTCAGGCCACATTGGGCGCCAATTTGTTGGCATACAAAAGAGTTCCACAATAGCCCAGAATTGAGTATAACAAAGGTTTATTTATTTGAGGAAAAACTCACAGAACGAGTCCTCTGCATACACTGGGAACTGGGACTGAATCCAGCAGCCAAGAGGCCCTCACATGCTTTTTATCTGCTTTGAGACTACACAAGACCATGCCCAAAGTGGGCTGGTATCTTAAAGGCTGTTGGCTGAAGGAGTTCCCACAGTAGTTCCTTTTTGGGGTATATAGCTGAAGAGATAGAAAACTGCATGGTTAAAGAGAACCTTGGACTCCTATGTTCTCTAACACTGTCTATAATAGCTAGTATATATCTACATGTCTCCATTGGATGAATACCTAAAGCACGGACTGTGTCATTCTTTAATTTCTCATCTGTGACTGAATCTGCTGGTGGCAACCTCTATGGGTCTGGACAGTCCACTGCATAGGGCACACTCCATGGTGTGCAGGCATGAGTCATAGGGACTTTGGAAAGTCAAACTCAGAAGTGGTGATTGCAAGAAGAGGATGATGATGGGGAGGGGAGATGTTGAGCAGAAAAATGGACCATTTCAGTTAGGAAGAGTATGTCTTACCCTCTGTGTGTTGCTTGTATTGGTTAATGAATAAGGAAACCACCTTGGCCTGATAGGGGAGAAGACAGAACTAAATTCTGGGTAGAAGAAAAAGAGAGACACATGGATTCACCGCCAGAGTACGACATGCTGCTGGAACTTAGCTGGTAAGCCACTGCCACCTGGTGATACACAGATTAATAGAAATGGGTTAAACTAAGACAGAAAAGCCAATAAGAAGTTAGAGCTAATGGGCCAAGCAGTGATTTAATTAATGCAGTTTCTGTGTGGTTATTTCGGGGCTAAGCTAGCCGGGATAGCCAGGATGAACAAGTAGGCCTTCCTCCTACAATTAACCAATACAAGCAACACACAGGGGACTCCCACATCAGTGGTCTGTTGGCGAGGCTATAATACAGTATTTATATTTCAAATAATAGAGTTGAGCCATGAGGGAGTGTAAATAAAGAAATAGGCTACCTGGGTGTCTAGAATGTGAATAGATGGGAAGAGAAGGAATACCAGGTGAGAAATGTGTGCACCTAAGTCACATTTCCCCACATTCTGTCTGCCTTTCTGAAGAGCAGCATTAGGGGCAACTGGTCTTAGTAGACACATGGCCACAAATATGGAAGACTCTGAACCCACAGGTACCTTCATGGATATACTTTTTTTTTTTCAGAAATAAAATATTGATCTCTAGTTTGAGACACTTCCAACTGGCAAGCTTTCTTTTTTTCCTTTGCAGCTTCCTGATGAAGGAGGAGGCAGATGTGCCCTATTGTGTTTGATATGTTGCTGAAGCCTTAGAAAGGCTATATGACTTGGGAAAGGTCATCTCATCAACCATCCACAGGTCATCAGTTTTGTAGCTGTCCTTCCAGCCATGGTAATCCAAGCTACACCTGTCCCCAGGGCCCACTAATTGTGTCCTTCTGGAGTAGAGACAGCTGCAATACTCTAACTTTAAAAAGACTTAGCAAACAGTGTACTTATAAATGCATAATTGCTGCTGGGTGCTTCTGTTATTTTTATAGTTGCTAAATGCAGAAAGCAAACAGATGGTGGGGCTGGCCTATGGATGGCATTTTATAGAAGCAGTGGCTGGTTTCCGACTTTCTGCCAAGTCCTAGTATAAAAACTTTAGAGAATCTGGGAATTCGGCTATTATAAGCTAGCACTAAAGGTTGTTTGTTTAAGTTAGTACTACAGTTACTTGACTAGTAACAACCAGTCTCTTAGGAGGAAGAAATCTGTGTTCAAGATGCAGAGATCCATGAAAGTAATGGCCCTTCATCTTTTTTTGTACCAGAACTTAGAAAGGTGCCTATACCACACACCTCATGAACATGCAGGATGGATGAGTGAATAGAAGAAGTCAATGGAGCAAGAAAACTGTAAATGCTGGCAACAATATGCGGGAGCAAGAGCATTGTTCACCACCGGTGGGGATTGGTGCAGTCTGTGTGGAGGTTTCTCGAATGCCTAAAATAAGAGCTACCATAGAACGAGTTATGCCTCTCCTGGAAGTGTATCTAAGTGTGGGACTCTAAGCATCCCACAGACATGCTTACATATCATTATCACAGCACTATTCACAATAGCTAAGGTTTGAAGTCAGCCTAAGTGCTGATCAGCAGATGAATGGATAAAGAATTGTGGTATGTCTATGCAATAGAACACTCTCATTAGAAAACTCACTCTAAGTACTGATGAACAACGTTAAAACTAACACAGTGCTAGGGAAATGTCTTTGTGTTTTAAAATGCAATTTGTTCTTCCAGAGGATCCCAGGTTGATCCCCAGCACCCATAGGATGTCTAGCTCACAACTGTCTATAATTCTAGTTCCAGGGATCCAATACCTGTGTGTATTTTGACCTCTGTGTGTATGAGCTATGAATGAGGTGCACAGACATACACACAGCCAAAACAGCCATACGCGTAATAAAAAACTTTAATATTAAAAAAAAAACAGCTAACCAGTACAGCAACCTTTTCTAACACCATAGTAAAGTTTCATAGATTACAGTCATAATTGTAGTTCAAAGGAATCTACTACAAAAGAAGACAGTTGACACTAATGAAACAGTGTCACTGCTATACCCTCCCCTTCTCTTTTCCTTTCTGCCCACCTGTTCTTCCTTAAAACTTGACTGGCTTCACAGGAAATGAGTGTTCATAGCACCCAACTAGCCTAAAACTTCCACACCATTTTCCCTGGCCAGGGCCCATAGCTTTTACGCAACTTTCCCTGAGTCTCAATGCTCAAATCTCTCACAGCCAAATACTGAGGAAATTTGAGTGCCCCCAGCGGTTGAAATTTCTTTCGCATTTTGTGGCAAGAAAGAACAGGGAATTACAGAAAATTCTCCCAACATAACTAGAGCAACAGAATTTTCCAGCATCATCATTTATTCGCTCAGGACCCATACTCAAGGCTGGCAATTACTGTAGAAAGAAAATTCTAGAATAGCACAGATAAGTGGCCCAGAGTTCAAGCTATGAGCCTTTTAGGAACCAACCCATTTGTGAGAAAGAACCACCTCAGGGAACATCAAAGGTTTTAATGGAGACCGAGTCTTTTGCAGGAAGCACCTCAGGGTAAATCTAGGATCTTTAGACCAGACCTCCCATTCTGCTAGGATGTGGTCTATCCAAAGTAAGATGCTGATTGCTTCTAAGCATCATCCCGGAACTACTGGGTTTCAGGAGGCCCTGAAAGACATGTACAAAAGGAAGAGTGCATCAGGTAAAAATCAGAGACAAATGGAGAAGTACCCTCTTTCACCAAGAGGAAGGAGCCTGGAAATGAGGAATGTGGACGTGGCTATGGTAGTCTATTCTGTGTGTGAATGTGAGTGTACTGAAGGACACTCTAAGAACTGTGAACCTTGCACAGTCTTCCTGAGCCCTAGTATGTGAAGCATTTGGGCATGAGAGAGACAAAGGTATCTGCAGAAACCACAGTGTAGGTCAGTGAATTGAGTGGCAATAACGCAGCTTGAATGTGGCTGTGTTGTCCAGCAAGCCCATGTGGATGGGTTGCAAAAGTAGAAGGAATATTGACTCTCTCTTCCTATCACATTTCCCTGGCTAAGGTTTAGGCTGTCACTGTAGACCTCAGGTTTGGGATTCTAAAGTCTTTGAATGAGGACATGCAGTATAGCTCTTAAGTGAGTTTTAGATTTCAGGCTGGGCAGGGCAGCACTTTTGAGGCTCTGTATTCTTCATCTGGGTAGCTGATAATTGTGATTATGCAGCCCAGTGATGTCTATTGTGGGATTCTTTAATCTCTGATCATGTAGGTCCAATCTAATACATTGCCTTAAAAATATGAGTGCGTACACGTGCATGTGCACGTGCACACACACACACACCAGATAAAGAATTAGAATGTGCTATTTGGCCTAGAGAGATAGTTCTACCCAATCTAATACATCACCTTAGAAACATGCGTGTGTGCACGCATGCGTGCGCGCACACACACACACACACACACACATCAGATTTAGAATGTGCTACTTGGTCTGAATAGATAGTTTGGCTATTAAAAGCTGGACTCACGACCAAAACTACAAAATGTGCTACTCAATTTTTTTCTACTTTGGTTTCCACTAATGGGCTTCCTGAGTGTATGGGATTGGTTGGATTGCACCCCACCTCCACTCCCCATTAAGGGCTTCAAGGATTGCACAGGAAAGAGTTTTGGAAAGGTTGTATGAACCCTGGCATGTGTGAACTCTGCTGTGTGCACATGCACTTGTGAATGTATGTGAACAGCTCCATGATTACATGAAGAGATCCCAGTCTCAGAAGAGATGGAGGAGCCCAAATTTTTGCTACTTTCCCCTAAGGCTCCTTGACTTGTATGTGGTTTTCTTCTGCCTGGGCCCACCCTGCATTTTCACTCTGTGCGTGTCCCCTGATGTTTGCATGCATCTGTGTGTATGTGTATGTGTGTGTGCACATGTGTGGGTGTACATGCACATGTGTGCATATGTGTGTAGAGTTCACAGGTTAACATTAGGTGTCTTTAGTCATTCTCCATATTATTTTTTAAGGCAGTATTACTCACCAAACCTGAAGCTTATCAATTCAGTTAGACCAACTGGTCAGCAGGCCCCAAGGATCATCCAGTCTCTGACTCTACTTCTCTCTGCTTTTTATATGGGTACTGAGGATCCAAATTCTGGTTCTCACATCTGCACAGTGAACATTCTATGGACTGAGCCATCCCCCACTCTTTGAGCTCTTTTGTTAAATTATTTTCACTATGGCAATATGTTGTGCTTTGATTATAATCTACAAGGATGGGAGGGGTATTCTTTGTGAAAGGATGTACAATGTGTTCACATCCTTACAGAGGAGTTACCCTCTGTGTGTAAGGACAGTCCACATTAGAGGAACCACAGAGTGTGGGAGGACTGGGAATAACTGAAATGCAAACTTTAGCAGAAGTAGAACCTATAGCTTTCCTGTCTCTGGGTCCCCACTTCTTCCCTTAAGATGGTGATGTAGATCTAAATCACTCTGCAGGTCTTTGAGAACAACAGCCATAGTGGCATCACTGAGTGCTAGACACTGACTGTTCATCTAAATTCAACTGACAATAGTGATTCTTGACTTTGGTAGGGGCACAGAAGCAAGCAGAGCACCAGAAAGATCTATACAGAAAAATTAAAGCAAAGTGGGAGAAATCTCAGTGACCTGGAGGGGTTTTCATAGGACTATAGCAGGACTTGTACAAAGATTGAGGTAATTTCCAGTACATGTCACAAACTGGGCCAATAAGAGGTCACACACTCTGTACATTTTTTTTTTGTCTGACCAAGAAACTGGTCACATGTGGTTTATATAATACTACTGCCTTCTGGTGTGGTTAAGCCCACTCTGTTTGTCTCTGACTTCTGCTTTGTTGGCTGATGAATTTGAGTATCTGTTAATAAACCCTAAGCAGCATTGCTATTTGCTGATCTTGCTTGTGTTGCTGGACTTAGAGCTCGGTGAGGTCTCCTAACTATTAATTAGACTAAGCTCATATTTATATAACCAGCTGTGTTTGCTATATTGCAGAGCTAACTTCTATCACAGTTACCAAGATGGAGTTCAAGTCTTTCTTGGTTACCTCAACTCCAGCTCCTTGTCCACGCGGTTGTCTCCTTTCTGGGGTAGATGGAGGCTTTTGAGAAGCTACACTTACCATTTAGTCTGTTACAATGATCTGTTTTAGAAGCAAGACTATCAGAAAGGGTAGCCATGCTGGGAATATGTTCCTCAGAGAACAGGCCTTTCTGGAAGTGAGAGCCTGCCAGGACCCATTGATTTCCTCTTACCTGCCCAGTGAGGTTATCTCCTAACCAGCTGCAAGCCCTTTATTTCTTATTCCTAGTGTTGGTAGTTTCAGCATTTTAACCCAACACCCCATTTTTTAAAGAGAAAAAATGAGACTTAATTACTTTTATCTTATGCATCTAAAGTGTTTTTGCTGGCATGTGTGTATGCACACCACACTCTATCTGATGCTCGGGGAAACCAAAAGAGAGCACCAAGTGCCCTGGAACTAGAGTTACAGATAATTGTTAGCCTCCATTTGGATGCTGGGAATCAAACCCAGGTGTCCTCTGGAATCGTAGCCAATGCTTTGAACAACTGAGCCATCTTTCTAGCCCCCTTCTACCATCTCTTTTAAAGTTATTATTTATTTCATAACAAAACACCGAGATTGATGATGGGAATAGGCATTTTTGTCTGTGTCTTGTCTTCTACACCTACCCAGATCATTGTCTTACATGTGCTGTTTAGCTTTTTTGTTATTGTTGTTGGTTTTTTTTTTTGTTTGTTTTGCCATTTTAACACAAATTCGAATCATCTGGAAAGAAAACTCAATTGAGAAAATGTTTCTATAAGACTGCCTAGAGGTGACTGGTTGATAGTAGTGTACACCTTTAATCTTAGCACTTGGGGGCAGACATAGGTGGATCTCAGAGTTTGAGGCCTGGTCTACAGAGTGAGTTCCAGGACAGCCAGGGCTACACTGAGACCCTATCTCAAACAAACGAGAGAGATAGAGATAGAGATAGAGATAGAGATGAGAGAGAGAGAGAGAGAGAGAGAGAGAGAGAGAGAGAGAAAGGCTTCACTATGGGCAGCTCCCTCATTCCTTGTCCCCCAGTCAGGAACTCCTGGGTTGTATAGAGAAGCTAGCTGAGCAAGCCTTGGGAAGAAAGCCAGTATCATTCCTCCATGATCTCTGCTTCAGTTCGTGTCTCCAAGTTCCTGTTTGGTTTTTATCACAGCAATAGAAAGCTAACCAGGACACTTGTCAAAGTATTAGGCACATGGGTGCTGCTCAGTGTAAGGGGCTTGCCTACTATGTCCAGCATCCTGGGTGTGAAGCCTAGCACCATGATGAAATACCAATGATGGCGTTATTAGTAACAAGCACCGCTTCAGAGATGGGAGAGGAGTGGTGCCCCCTAATCTGGCTCTTATCTGCCTACCATTTACTCATTCTTTTGTTTTCCTGGCTTTGGAGATGGAACCCAGGGCCTTCACATGCCTAACATATCACCACTAAGCTACGCAGGCCCGCTCATTCTATTTTAAATGCTTGCCTATTTTTTTTCATACTTAACTTTTTGGCTTTGTCATCTGTCTGTTTGTATGAGGAAACAGAGCATGGTGGTCATACTGTGGGGGTCTGTGGAAGCCCAGGCTAGACCAACTGCCTTGGATAAATGCAGTAACTCTTCCTGCCTACCTTCTATTTCTACTGCTGAGGAGAAAATATGTGAATTGACAAGACCTCCTGAGGAGGTTTCAAATTGTCACTATTCAGAGTTTTGTCTCCAGAATGAAGTCACGGTTGTTCTCAGCCTCCAGACACCACTGTGCTATGCTCTGAATAATTCAATGGTGGTGACACACAGGCTAACCACTTGTCCCAAGTCAAAGTGTCTATTAATATTTGGGGAGTTGTGTTTAACAGCTGTGAGTTTTGAAATAGATCCAATGCCATCCCTTACCTTCTAACCTTTCATGGAAGAGAACAGACGGAATCACACAGATGGGGACCATGAAGTCCCTTGTATAAATGTAGCCTAGGTAAGTACAGACCACTGAACCATCTTCAACTTTTTTTATTTCAATACCAAGTCTCATTATGTTGCACAGTCTGTTCTCAAAGTCATGGTCTCAAGTGATCACGCTCCTTTACCTCCAACTAGCTGGGTTAACAGGCATGTTCCATCATCCTTGGTTTGGCTTTGCCTCTTAACAAGAATTATTCATGTGACACTGGAATCACTATAATCACACCCAACTATGTCTGCCTGCTTTCTTTTGATTTTCCCCTGCTTCTTACCCACACTGTCTCTGTCTCTCTCTGTATGTGAGTCTCACTCTCCTTCTTGTCTCTCTTCCTGTGACAAGGACCTACAATAGGTATAGTAAATATGTATGTATAGCATAGTAAGTATGTATGTATAGTATGTATGTATGTATGTATGTATAGCATAGTAAGTATGTATGTCTAGTATAGTATGTATAGCATAGTAAGTATATATATGTAGTAAGTATGTATGTATAGTATAACAAGTATGTATAGCATAGTAAGTATATGTGTGTAGTAAATATTATTATGGTATACTAAGTATGTATGTATAGTATTGTATGTATGTATAGTATAGTAAGTTTGTATGTATAGTAAGTATGTATAGTATAATAAGTATATATAGTAAGTAGTATATATGTATAGTATAGTATGTATGCATGTATAATATAGTAAGTTTGTATATATAGTAAGTATGTAAACATGAAGAATGACAGAGTGAATCTTGCTCTTGGAGTTTGTTAGATGGATACAGATTACAGAATAGGAAGGTCTTATTCATTGTTGTTTTTGCTTTTCTGTTTACATTTATTTTAAATAATATTTTGATTCTTTGAGAATTTCATACAACATACTTTGATCCTGTTCACTTCCACCCCCCAACACCTTCTGGATCCACCCCCATCTGCCTACACACCCAATTTTGTATCCTTTAAGAAAAAAACAAAACAGGGTCTGGAGAGATGGTTCAGAGGTTAAAAGCACTGATTGTTCTTTCAGAGGTCCTGAGTTTGATTCTCAGAACCCACATGGTGGCTCACAACCATTTGTAATGAGATCTGGTGCCCTCTTCTGGCCTACAGGCATACATGCAGGCAGAACACTGTATACATAATAAATAAATCTTTTTTAAAAAAACCCAAATCAAAACTCTGTAGTCCAATTTGTGCTGCTCAAATACTCTTTAAAGGTGGGGCATATGCTGGAGCATCTGTCTACCAGGGGTCATAGCCTTGGAAAGATCTAGTTCTCCATCTCCCAGCAATCGTTAGTTACCAATAGCTCTTCAAGTAGGGGTGGGGCTTTGTGCCCACCTCCCCACTCCATGTTGGGATTTTGTCTGGCTCCAGCTTATGCATGGTTATCACAAGCACTGTGAGTACACATGTACAACTGCCCTGTTGTTCAGCAAACTGAATTGTTGTGGTCATTTACCGCCTCCGACCCTTATACACTTTCAACCCATCTTCCATGATGACATCAAGCCTAGGAGACTTTGTAATATAGATGTCCCATTTAGAGCTGAGTATATGACAGTTTCTTATTCCTGGCGCATTGCCCAGTTGTGCCCAGTTCTATCGCAAAAAGAAGTTTCTCTAACCGGCATTGAGATGCACCAATGTACAGGTGTAACAATAAGTAACAAGGACGCGATTTAACACTCTAATCACTTAGCAGAGTAAATTGTAACCACTTAGCCGAGTAAATAGTAGGCTCTCTTAGAGGCTCTATGACTTATCCAGCCTCCCAGTTCTTGGCCTCTATAACTGTCCCATGCTTGGGTTCCATTTTGAGAAGTGTACCTTAAGTCCAGTTAGACAGTGGTTGACTATTCCGACGGTATTTTTGCCACTATTACACCAGTGGCATTTCTGGCCAGGCCAATCATTATTTCAGGGGGCTCACAAAGATGGATGATTACTTTTCTGCTCTAGTAGTATGGGTAGCACCTGCCAATATTACGAAAGCTAACCATCAGGGAAGAGTCTAAATCAGCACTAGCTTGATCACTCCATGATCTGTGACTCAAGATCTGTGACTTCAGCAATAGAGTCCTAGTTTCAAGCTTTAGAGGATAACCAAGAGCTATGGTAATAGCCTGCAAAGTTTAGAGATCTATGGGACTCTAAAGGCCAACAACTCACCAAGAGGCAACCCTTTCCTTTTGGGGCTTTTATTTGGTAACCTGTTCTATATGTAGTGAGGGTGTTGTTCCTCATTATTAGATATTTGAACTCTTTTTGTGTGTGTATGTGTGTGTGTATTTGGAATACTTCTATGGTAGTTGGTTCACAGGTGGCTTTTTTTTTTTTTGGGGTTTTCGAGACAGGGTTTCTCTGTGGTTTTGGAGCCTGTCCTGGAACTAGCTCTTGTAGACCAGGCTGGTCTCGAACTCACAGAGATCCGCCTGCCTCTGCCTCCCGAGTGCTGGGATTAAAGGCGTGCGCCACCACTGCCCGGCTTCACAGGTGGCTTTTAAAGAGTCTTTTATGTTAGTTATTCTTCCATGTTCTTCCTCCACCACCCTGCCCTCCCATCCCCACCCCATTTAACATTTCCTCTTTCATTTACTTTTTACTTTAGATCACTGCATTCTATTTTCCTCCCCCTTGAAATCTCCCAACCCCTGTCATGACCCCTTACTAGCTTCCTGACTTGTCTGAGTCTTTCAAATGAGACATGTACCTCTAAAGATTCAAAGCAGCATTCACTCAGGAGAGAAAGCATGCAGGCTGTGCTTTTCTGAGTCCAGCTTACCTCACTCAGCATGAATGTATCCAGTTTCAACCCTTTACCTGAAAATTTCATACTTTCATTTTTCTTAACAGCTCAATATTCCATTGTGTAAATGTACAGTATTTTTGTTATCAATTCATCAGTTAATAAATATCTAGGTTGTTTCAATTTCCTAGCTACATGAATAAAGCAACAATGAACATAGACAATCTCTGCAGTAGAATATAAAGTCCCTTAGGTATATGCCCAAGGGTGGTACAGCTGGATCTCTTGATAGACCTATTTCTAGTTTGCTGAGGAACTCTCAGAATGATTTCCATAGTGTCTGTACCAATTTTCACTCTGAACAGCAGTAAATATGTGTTGCCACATCTATGCCAGTATTTTTTTTATCTTAGTCTTTCTGACTGGGGTAAGATGAAATCTCAAAGTAGTTTTGATTTGCATTTCCCTAATTCCTAAACATTTAGAAAATATTTACCATGTCTATTTGATCTTTTGAGAACTTCCTGTTTAGTTCTATGCTGCATTTTTACATTGTTTATTTTTTTCTGTCCTTGATATTTCTTCTTTCTCTTTTTAGTTCTTTGTATATTCCAGATACTAGTCCTCTGTCACATGTATAACTGATAAAGTTTTTTTTTACCCATTCTGTAGAGTGTCTCTTCACTCACACGATGCTGCTCTTTGCTGTACAGAAGCTTTGTATATTTCTGTGAGCCCATCTGCCAGTTGTTATTGTGACTGCAGTGCCAGAGTCCTGTTCAGAAAGTCCTTTTCTGTGCCTTTGCATTGAACCCTAGCTCCTCCTTTCTACTCTTAGAAAGATTCAGGGTATAAAGTGTTATGTTGAAGATGGCAAGCCAACTGATGTTGAGCTGTTCAGGTTTGAGACATAAGAATCTAATTTTATCCTTCTATATATAGCTACATGGCCAGCACCATTTGTTAAAGATGCTGCTGTATTTTTTCCAGTGTGTACCTTTGGCCTCTTTGTCAGACCAGTTGTCTGTCGGAGCATGTGTTTATATCTGGGTCCTCGATTAGATTCCATGGATCAAGTGCCTGCTTATATGGCGATATGCTGTTTTCATTGCTACAGCTCTGCAGTACAGCTTGAAATCAGGGCTAGTGATGCCTCCAGAAGTTCTTTCATTGTTCAGGATTGCTTTGACTAGTGTGTGTGTGTGTGTGTGTGTGTGTGTGTGAGAGAGAGAGAGAGAGAGAGAGAGAGAGAGAGAGAGAGAGGGAGAGGGAGAGAGAGAGAGAGAGAGAGAGAGAGAGAGGGAGAGAGAGGGGGAGAGAGCATGCAAACTCGTGCGTGTGCACTTCTGTATACAATTTAAGATTTTTTTCAATTCTGTTAAGAGTTGCATTGGAATTTTGATGGAAATTGTGTTGAATATGTAGATTGGTTTTGGTTGGATGGCAATTTTCACAGTATTACGCCTACCAATCCATGAGCATGGGAGGTCTTTCCATCTTTGGATATCCTTTTCAAGTTCTCTCTTAGTGTCTTAAATATTATACAAGTATTTGACTTCCTTAGTTAAATTTACTCCAAGATTTTTGAAACTATTGTAAATGAGATGTTTTCCCAGATTATTTTTTGATTTGGTGGTTGTTGGTAAATAATCTGGTTACTGATTTTTGTGTTAATTTTCTACTACTTTACACAATGTGTTTATTAGTTGTAGGAGTTTTTTTGGGGGGAACTTTTAAGGTATTTTATATATAGAATCATATCACCTGCAAATAACAATACCTTGACTTCTCCCTTTTCCATTTGTAGCCTTGTGTTTCCTTCATGTGTTTTACTGTTCTGGATAAGATTTCTTGTACTTTACTGAGCAGGAATGGAGAGAGTTGGCATGCTGTCTTTTTCTTCATATTAATGAAAAGTCTTCCAATTTTTCTCCATTTGATATGATGCTGGGTGTAGGATATATATATATTTATTGTGATGAATTTTATCTCCCATATCCCGAAAGTCTCCTGGAATTTTATTATAAAAGGATGCTGGATTTTGACAAAAGCTTTTTCTGCATTTACTAAGATCATCATCTGTGATTGAGTCTATTGATGTGGTAGATTATATTTATTGATCTACATAAGTTGTGTTGAACATTTCTGTATCTCTGAGATTAAACCAATTTGAACATGGTAAACAATCTTCTTGATGTGCTCTTGAATTCAGCTTACACATGTTTTATTAAGAGTTTCTGGCTGGGCAGTGGTGGCGCGTGCCTTTAATCCCAGCACTCGGGAGGCATAGGCAGGTGGATCTCTGTGAGTTCGAGGCCAGCCTGGTCTACAAGAGCTAGTTCCAGGACAGGAACCAAAAGCTACAGAGAAACCCTGTCTCGAAAATAAAATAAAAAAATAAAATAAAATAAAAAAAGAGTTTCTGTATTTGTGTTCAGCAGAGAGTGGCCTATAATATATTTTATTGGGTCTTTATCAGTATCAAGATAATACTAGTGCCACAGAAAGAATTTTGGAAGAGTTGCTTTCTTTTCTATTTTATGGAATAATTTGAGTAGTATTGCTATTACTTCTTAGAACATGTAATAGAATTCTACTCTACATCCATCTAGCACAGGGCTTTTTTTTTTTTTAATTTGGGAGATTTTTAACTACTGCTTGTTGTGGGAAATTTGTATACTGTGTGAAGATGTGTCATTGTGATTAGTTTAATAAAGAGCTGAATGGCCAATAGTTAGACAAGAGAGAGAGGTGGGATTTCTGGAGAGAGAGAGGAAGAGGAGGAATCTAGGCATGTAGATTATGCCAGGAAGATGCCAGGAGACTCTGAAGAAGTTTGACATACAGAACAGAGCAGAGGTAACTGAGCCACATGGTGGAATTCAGATTAATAGAGGCTAGTTGATTTAAATTATACAAGTTAGTGGGACAAGCCTAAGCTAATTGTCAAACCGTCAAGCATCACGAGGTCTTGACAGAAGGCCTTTAGGCTGCTTCTCAACCATGTTTCTCCTTCTGCACTGCCTTCTAAGCAGCTAGCCTGCCTCTCATCCACCCTTGTCCCTTTTACTTTTTTCTCTTCAAGTCCACTTCTGTCCTCATTGTCTTTTTTTCTCTCCACAGCTAGAGTCATTTTTGCTTTCTGGGAAACTGGAACCTCAGTTCTGTCCCACAGAAAATCTCAATAATAAACTTTTTGGGTTTTTCTATTTTAAGAACACCATCAAGAGCAGCTTACATAGACAAAAAAGACATTCTTGTTTACTTGATACTTGCACTGTGGGACTATATATATAAACTGAGTCTTCTCTTATTTATTTATTTATTTATTTATTTTATTAAAAATTTCCGCCTCCTCCCCGACTCCCATTTCCCTTCCCCTACGCCCTCTCTCCTCCCCCTCCCTATCCAGTCCGAAGAGCAGTCAGGGTTCCCTGCCCTGTGGGAAGTCCAAGGTCCTCCCCCCTCCATCCATGTCTAGGAAGGTGAGCATCCAATCAGGCTAGGCTCCCATAAAGTCAGTACATGCAGTAGGATCAAAACCCTAAACTGAGTCTTCTCATTGCAGAGATGAGACTGTGGGGAGAGATACAATGACTTCACTGACAGGTAGGGGACTTTTGGGGTTTTGCTGATGAAGATGGCCCAAGTCATAGTCTAGACCTGACACCCACACTGAGGTGCGGATCTGTGCTTACCTCAGTGGTGCAGGAATTAGCAATAAGGCCAAGATCCTTGTAGGCTGTGGTGGTGGTGGTAGTGGTTATACTTCATGAAGTATAACATGCCCCTGGCAATGCTGAAGCATGCATGGACAACCCATTTGTATTGGGTTTCATAGTCTGAGTTGATGAGAGTGACTGACCAGGTCTCTTCCTCAGAGAACAGGTTTCACCAAGGTAGGAACTCGGATGGCTGAATTCAGAGTCCAGAGTGTTAACCATTAGGAGCTGGTGCTGGTTATACTGTAGAAAGGGCAAAATGATCATTTTAGGACTTCCTTCACAACTGGCTGTGGACATGTTTTGAAGGAGGAAATGGCTTTGTGTGTTCATGTGTGCATAGATGCCATGTACATACAAATGTGTGCACATATGTGCATGCACATGGATGTCTGCCATTGTCTTTCCTATTGTCATGATGAAACACCATGACCAAGGAAACTTATAAAAGAAAGTATTTGCCTGGGGGCCCACAGTTCCAGAGAACTAGAATCTATGACCATCATGTCAAGAAGCAGGGCAGCAGGCAGGCAGGCAGGCATGCTGCTGGAACCATAGCTGAGAGCTTACGTTCTGATTCACAGGCAGAAAGCAGAGATGGAAAACTAATGGGAAATGGCAAAGGCTTTTGAAGCCCCAAAGCCTACCTGCATTGAGACACCTGCTCCAACAAGACCACACCTCCTAATCCTTCCCAAACAGTTCCACCAACTAGGGTCCAAATATATAAATCACAGGAACTTTGGGGGGCTATTACCACCCAAACTATCACAGACATCAACCTTGGATGTCAGCCTCAGGTGCTGCTCATCTTGACTTTTGAGACAGCATTTCTCATTAAGACCTGGGGCTCACCAATTAAGTGAGGCTTGCCAACCAGTGAGCTCCAGTAACTGCACGTGTCTGCCTCCTCAACGCTTAGATTAAAAGCATGCACCATCATGCTTGGCATTTTATGTGGGTGCTGGGGTTCGAGCTCAGGTCCTCATACTTGTGCAGGAAACATTTTACCAACTGAGCCATTTTCCCAACTCCAGTAATAGAAAAAGTTCATTGGCTAATTAACAGAAGTTTTCTTTCTTGGGCTAAAAGTAGTAGCTTCTATTATATCCTAAAGTGCCTGGCTTTTCTGATGGAGACATCCAAGCACAGCTACAAGACTGGAATGTCCTGTGAGGGTAAGAATAGCCACACAGAGAGATGACTCCTGCTTCTGGGCCCCACAGTTGTCAGGAGTGTCTCATTGGCAAGCAGCTTCGGGCCAAGCATCTCAGTGTGGAGACAGGAGACCTGACCGCCCAGGCCTGGGAGCACATCTTTTTTCCACAACTTGGTCATCACCTGAAAGTCTGATGTAGAAAAAAAAACCATTGATTTTTCTTTAAACATTCTTGGAATACGCAGGCCTCTTTCAGCAACCATGGAGAACTTGGACTTGTTGGGGTTCCTCATTATCACCTTAAACTGCAACATGACCATTGTGGGTGAGTCTTGGAGGGGAAAAAAAACCCTAAATCTTGTTCTGGTTTTGTTGTCTTAATCAAATTGAGTCCCTTTAAAAAAGTTGATTTCAATTTTCAGTTTGTCTGGCCCACTCCCAGGGAAGGTCAGCATATCACTGTTGGCATGGGAATTCTAGCTAACTTCACAGGGTCATACCTTGCTCCCATCAACACTGGAGGAGGATGTGTGGGGTCAGCATCAGTCTCAGGAAAGATCTGCTCTCTCAGGATTTGAGTTCTGAATTTGAAGGCAGAATCAGGTATAATAAATGAGAAAGTAATGCTTCTGTTGTGCCTCCCCATCTACCTTTTGAGGTTTTATTTTGGAAATTATATTATAAATATTACTAATTTCTCTTAGCACTCTAACACATATCCCAAGTTTAATTTAGTTGTTTGTAGTCTTGGGGTTAGAACTCAGGGCCTCATCCATGAGTGCTGATACACTAAGGCAAGGTGCTCAAACACTGAGCTATGTCCCCTGCCCCTTGTGATATATTCATTCTCTCTTCCCAGTTTTCTTTATAGCTCAGACTGGCCATGAACTCCTACCAGAGCTTTCCAAGTGCCGGGTTGCAGTCTTGCATAACCATATATAGCCCTAACTATTCTTTTAACAAAAGAATAATAAAGATACCTGAGACCGATCTGAACAAGTCAGTTTCAGAGAGGCATGGGATCTGAAAAAGGGATGGAGAAAAGGTTAAGATTTCCTAATGTGAAGTTGATAGGTTTTTCTTTCACACTTATTTTGTATAATTAGAATACGTAATCCTGGTATTGAAAGGTTAAGCCCATAACTTCATCGCCTCATGATGCTTCTCTCTGGGCTTGACTGCCTTTATAAATGATAGTTATTTCTCTTTTCTTCTGTTTATTCACAGTTTTTGTTAGTGTCATTAATAGTGACTGGATTAAGAGGAAAGGAATCTGGAAAGACTAGAAAAGGCAACATTCTTAAAGAAATTCATTTTCAAGAACCCAAAGTCACGATAGCTACAGGCCCTATGATGATAGGGACCGTATAGGCTGATATCATAAATAAGGGAGACACTCGAATTACCACTTTCTATTTGCTCAGCACAATGGGGGAATATGCTGTCCTTTAAAAAGATTAATCCCTGAGAAGGGTGAGATCGAACCATATAGATTTGCTCAGTCAAAATGCTCTCTGGATCTTACAGCCCAGGCCATGTTGCTGTTTCAGATCTGCTCACTGGAAACATTTTACAAATCATTCAGGGCTGTACCCAGCACAGCAAAGGTTTAGGAAGTAATCACCCTCAAGGGGTGGTGGAGGGATTCAACGGCAGAGAACTTTCCTAGCATAGCAAGCGACAGGGTTCTGATTTTGATCCTTGCTACCACCAGTGTGTGTATGCGTGCATGTGTGTAAATAGTTGTGTGTGCGCGCGTGCGAGCGTGTGTAAATAGTTGACCCTATTGTTCTCTCTGTGTTACTGTCTTCCCAGGGTGTAGTAGTTAAGCTACTGTGTGGAGGCAGCCTTCTGTACCTTGGACACTGATCCTTGGACACTTGCTCTTGCCTAGGCATGCTCTGGCTGGTCGTGGCGGTTCTGCTGAGGATGCTGGTGGTGGTCTTGGCAGGGTCCCCTATCTACCAGGACGAACAGGAGAGGTTTGTTTGTAACACCTTGCAGCCAGGATGTGCCAACGTTTGCTACGACTTCTTCTCCCCAGTGTCGCCGCTGCGGTTCTGGCTAGTGCAGAGCCTGGCGCTGCTCCTGCCTTCGGCAGTTTTTGGCGCCTACGCCCTGCACCGCGGTGCGAAGCTGGTTGCGGAGGGAGCCTGCAGGCCCCGGGTGCCCAACCTGTCCACCGCCTACCTGGTGCATCTGCTGCTGCGCACGCTGCTGGAGGCGGGACTGGCTTCCCTGCACTACTTGCTCTTCGGCTTCTCTGTGCCCAACCGAATTTCTTGCTCGCGTGTGCCCTGCTCAGGGACTGTGGACTGCTACGTGTCGCGGCCCACGGAGAAGTCTCTCCTGATGCTGTTCGTGTGGGCTATGAGCGCGCTATCCTTCCTGCTTAGTCTGGCGGACCTGCTTTGCAGCTTGCGGAGGTCACGAGGGACCACTCAAGGGGTGAAGGGCGAAGCCAGACCAGTCTGCGGAGTCCCCACACTCCCCCCTTGTCTCTTACAGGACTCTCAGGGTTGTCAAAGCCAGGGTCAGGTAAACCACGAAGGCGGCCAGGAGGAGCAGGGTGCGCCTGAGTTCCTTAGCATGTGCACAGCAGGGCAGGCAGCCGACAGTCGCGTTGGTCAGGTCATTGTGTCAGGATGGGTGGAGCATTCAGACCAAGACTATGGTGAGGCCACTTCCTCAGCTGACGACAGGTTGGTGGTGGCTCACACAGAGCATGAGTTTAGATCCCACAGAGAGACTTCTTCGGATCTAGGGGGCAAAAACACCCGGTCAAGTGAGCTCCCCTTGGCCTCCCAGAGCCACCTGGTTCGGCACTGTTCAGCAAGCCAGCCTCTAGCTCCTGGTCGGCTGGCCACATCGGGCAGCGCCCCCCACCTAAGACCCAAAAAGTCTGAGTGGGTGTGAGGACAGTCACACAGAACCTACAGACCCTTTCCCCAGCACTGTGCTGCTTTTTGCATTATGACAGGGCAAGACAGTGCAGAAGTCCCTTCATCCATGTTCTTGCTGAGACCATGTTAGGTTTAACTAGAGATGTGATCTCCTTGATGGAGAATCCCGTGGAAAATTGCCCAACACTATTCTAGGAACCTGAGGTCAAGATGCCCCAGCAAACACATCTTCCGTTAAACTGCCTGCCTGTGCAGGCCTCCCCTATACCTATCCACTTCGCTTGGTTAAGCAAAACCTCCCTCTGCGGTTGCAGAACAAAACACCAAGATGCATTTTTAAAACTTTTAAAAAAGTTTTTAAAACTTTGCTTTTAAAACTTTACCCTAAAAACTCATTGCTACACTTAGGTACGAAATACCTAAGTATATTCTCAGCCAGTAATAAAGACTCTCAGTTGGCTATAAATTGTGTCTGAGTGGTTATCTCTGGTGCGCCCCCCACAACAGGAGCAGGCTGTGCCCATGAAGCCAAAATCCTACAGTGAGAGATCAGAACCTGAGATTTGTTCCACAAAAGCAACACTCACTTCAGCCACGAGGCAGGTGCCACAAGAGACGGCGATATTCTACGCAAGGGATCAAAGTTCTCATCTCACTGTCTACCATTGCGCCCCAGCTCCCTTCACTGGTCTGGACTTCCGTTTTCTCCTTGGAGTGACGAGGGACCTAGACTAGAGTGTTCTTTGTTGCTCTTCAAACTGAAGACTCTGCCAGAGTATGACCATCAGGCATACTGACATACTAAGGGTTGAAAGCAGTCTTTCCATCTTGCTAACAAAGTCTGTGTTACTATAAAAACAGAATGAAAACGAATGAATGAAATTTATGCCCTGGCAATACTGAAGCACACATGGCAGCCCGTATATGGCGGTTCTATTGAACTTGTCCTTATTGAGTTTCATGATTTAAGTTGATGAGGATGACTGACCAGGTCTCTTCCTCATTATAACAAAATACCAGAGACAAAATTATAAAGCAAAGATATGTACCTTTTATAGTCACAGAGATTGAGAATTCCAAGGTTAGACTAGAGATGTCCTTTTAGCTGCTTCATAACACAACAAGGAATTCACAGAGAGGCAGATCAGTGCACCAACTTGTGTCTCTTTTCTTTTAAAAGGGCTGTGGTGGGCACGCCTTTAATCCCAGAACTTGGGAGGCAGAGGCAGTGAGTTCGAGGCCAGCCTGGTATATAAAGCGAGTTAGAGGATAGTCGGAGCTGTTATACAGAGAAACTCTCTCTTGAAAACAAAAAAGATTCTTATTTATTATTATGTACATGGTGTGTGTGTGTGTGTGTGTGAGAGAGAGAGAGAGAAAGAGAGAGAGAGAGAGAGAGAGAGAGAGAGAGAGAGAGAGATCATGTGTTTGTGGAGGTTGGAGGATGGAGTCAATTCTCTTTTTCTACTGTGTATTTCAGAGATTGAACTCAGATGTCAGACTAGCACAGTATTTGTTATCTCTGGTATTTTATTATAGCAACAAGTAGCGCTGGATGCCTGTGGAGACAAAGCAAAAGAGATCCTATAAGGATCAACAGGGTTATCAAGCAGTCTGTGGGTAGCCAAGGAAGGTTGTACTTATGCACTTAGTAAGTAACCTGCTCTCGGATGCAGCAATCGACACTGGGAACTTCCCTCAAATTTCCTGGGTGTGGATTCAGTTCCAGGGAAGATGAGAAAAGTGGCACATTATGGCAAGGAAGGGAGGACTGCAGGACTCTGGTGCAAACCCCGGGGCTCTCACTCCATGCCCACTCCAGGACCGGCTTTGAAGGGCTCTGGTGACTCTTGCTGGCTGTGTGGGACATAAGTTTGTTTTCCTAGGAATGAAGTGGATGCCAGGCACCCTCCTCTTTGAATTTCAAGTGTGTGTGTGTGTGTACGTGTGTGAGAGTGTGTCTGTGTATGTGCCTGTGTGTGTGTGTATTTGTAATTTTCTTGCTCCCAACATCCATACAACAATCCCTTTCTTGGAGAAGTTTAAACTTGATCTCCAGCTCTATTGTTGGTTCCAGAGAGAGAGATGAGATGCTAGGATTTCATAGCCTTATAAGTTGAACCTAGGTGAAAATCATTTTATAGAGAATTGAGAAAATTAAAGTCAAACGTCAATTGGGTATACCTCAGTGTCACTTGTCTGGTGTACAGGAGGACATATCTTTGATCCAAACACCGAATAAAACCCGGATTTTAGTAGAAACGGTCTCCTTCTTCCCCCAGAGGGGTCAGAGTGTGCCCCATCACATCTCTGGTTACCATCTGCCTCTTCGGCTGAAAGGTCCTGGTGGGTCATCTGTGTGCCACTGGGCAGGCCTCAGGTAGAGCTACTTCTCCACACAGACACACACATATTCCTCAGTAGGCTAGCAAACAAGACTTTGAAATCTGTGGAGTCAAGTTAACAAAGCAGCATTTATGGAACATTGGCTCTGCACAGAGATCTACTTCTGTTCCTTTCCGTGAAGCTAGCTCTCTATATGCCACAAGCAGTCAGGAAGCTAAGTCCCAGGACACATCTGTCCAGAGCCTCCCAAGTCCTCCAGCCCCAGAAAACTGCCCCCTATCTTCACAGGGCTCACAGAACAGGAGCAGGTGACATCTACTTTACTGAGAGAATGTGGGAAGCCCACCTGATTACCCATAGAGCCTCAGGACAAGGACTCAGTCATGTGCTCCCATGAGATGGCTCTAGAGCTGAGGACACAGTGACGAGAAGTGAAATGACATTTGAATGAGGAGGAAGGTGTTACCTGGAACTGGTAAGGTTTGTTGGTTTTTGGTTGCTCTCAGTCTCACCAGCAGGGGCCACTCTTGGACCATAGTTAAGATCCAATAGTTAAAGGCACTGAAACAACACGTGAACTTCTCCACATTGATACATCGCTGCCCCTTCATTTCTTTTTCATCTTTACCTTCTCTGCTCATAGAAATCAGGGTTTAAGAATTATCTATAGTCCATCTGGGAATTCTATTAGATTGATTTCAGTCAACAATACGATGGGGACTTGGAACTGAGAAATTAGGGGATAGTGGGAAATTGAACATTCTAGTTTCATAGGAAGGAGTTCATTGGACAAGACAAGAGATTGCCCTTGTGGGCATATGGGTGCATTCTGTAATCCTAGCATGTGAGAGGTAGAGGAAGAAAGATCCAAAGTTCAGAGTCATAAGGACTAGGTGTGACAGTATGAGCCTATAATTCTGACACTGTGAAGGTGACAGAAAGATTCCTGGGGCTTCAGAGGCAGCAAGCATAACCTATCTCAAACAAAAGAATGTGATTGAGCAAGGTTCCCACTGTTGACTTCTGACCTCCACTTACATACATACACACATATACATAGACTCATGAACCATCATCTCCCCTAAAATATTCAAGGTCATTGTTTGCTATACAGTGGTTTCAAAGCCAGCCTGGGAAACAGACAACCCTGTGTCCAAAAAGCAAAGCAAGACAGAATAAACAAACAAACATAGACAGAGCATAATATCTGAGAGAAGATGCAGAAGGTAGAGGTCACACGAAGGAAGGGCACAGGAGGAGAGCAAGAGGGACACCAGGGATATGCTTCATTCACTTCTCAAACTGGTTCTCACTCCAAGTGCGGTGGGCACCCCTATCTGATAGTGGAGAGGGAGGTTGCGGTGAAAGTAGACCCAGATGCATGTGTGTGGCGAAACAGGCAAGGCAGAGAATGCAGCAACATTGTCCTGCAGTCTCTGGGAAAGCCTTGATCTTATGAGGGAAGTAACCGACAATCCAGCTGGGATTAGAACCTTTGGTTGCTGCCTTGAGTCTTCTCACCAGAGCTGATGAGTGCTTTACAGTAGGGTTCTGATGAACTTCAGCTGCACCCTGACTTTATGAACCCGGAAACATCTGTGTAGGCCTGCACTATGGCTCCTTCAGTCAACAGGGGGAGCCAAAGGTCAATGCCCTGTAATCCCTTTTGAGATGGTGTCTTCAATAGTGTAGGGTTTTCCCATAAGGTCCCACCTCTTAAAAACTCACAATGCAGAATAAACACCCGTTG
Source organism: Chionomys nivalis (assembly GCF_950005125.1). Classification (NCBI taxonomy): domain Eukaryota; kingdom Metazoa; phylum Chordata; class Mammalia; order Rodentia; family Cricetidae; genus Chionomys; species Chionomys nivalis. The sequence continues at coordinate 842,136 of NC_080106.1, read as the reverse complement.
ATCTTAAGAGTATGTGAGTCATTTTAAACCTAAAGTACTTCAACTCAGCCACTTCCATCATATAAGATTCAATTTACCCGCATGAGGTTTGGAGAATTTTCCAGCATGGCGAGTATCAAGCCCAGGATATGACTGCAGCATTTTGCTGTAACTCTCTGCGTTTTAAGAAAGCTTGCTTTATCTAAGTTTTTGTTCCTTCTTTTTTAGTGGTCTCAAGGGTTGTCCTGGGGCTTGGTGTGTAAGGGGCCAGTGGTTTCCAATCGACCAGTGTCCTCAGCATCTCATTTTGTAAGAAGAAGTTGTTCATTGAGCCCATCCTCAAAAATGTGAACATTACAGAACTTATCTCTTAAAAGTAGCCCTGAGGAAGTGTGATGGTGCACACCTGCCACTCCCTCACTGTGGTGAAGGCAAGCCCACCAAAGCGCAAAGGTAGCCTGGGCTACGCAGGGAGCTCCTGCTACACAAAAGAAGCAGGAATGTTAAGATGTAAAAATTTATCTTATACTTAAAAAAATACAACAATAGTAAAACAACCAGATGTGGTGGTTCGGGTCTTTATCCCAGGCAGAGGCTGAAACGCCAGTTCCAGAACTCCTAGGCTACATAGTAAGACTCTGTGGCAAAAAAGAAAAACAAACACACAACCGAACAGGGTGGACGTATCTTTGCAGCAAGTGGGGTTTTTGTTAGTGTTTGTTTACTTGTTTTGAGACGGTGTCTCCTGAAACCCAGACCAGCTTCACTATGGAACCCAGAATAGCTTTTAATTCTCCATTCTCCTCTTGCAACTGCCTATACTTTGGAATTACAGGGTGGCACCATCAGTGTTCCTGCCTTGCCACCTCTGCCACCTCAGGTTAACCAGAACTTAGTAATTACCCAGGCTGGTCTTCAACCCTCAGTCCTTCTGCTTCTACCTCCTGGGGCACTACCATTTTAGTTTAATTTTGTTGCTGTTTTTTTTTGGTGTGTGTGGGGGGGGGGGGGGTGGGGGAGGTGGACACTGAACCCAAGGCCTTGAGCAAGCTGTGAAGTGCTGGACTGTGGCAATTTATGAGCAGGCAGAGAGTTCTTTAGGATGGCAATTAGGAGTTTCAAGAAGGCATTGTCCTGCAGGTTTCATTTGTCCTAGAATTCAGTTCCTGCAGCTGCCCTGCAAAGCAAGAACTGCTTTATCCTTTAGGGGTGAAGGGGGGGAGACAGACTAGACAACAGACAGAGGGGCCCATAATCTACACACCAGCTCCCTCATTTCCCCAGTCTTTCTGCAGTTTACTGAAGATTATTAAAATCAATCCAGTGAAAATGATATTTGTGAAGAATTTTTCAGAAAGTTTGTTGAGTGACAGCCTTTTCCTGGAGAGAAGCAAAAGGTAGGTTCTACTGACCCAGAAAAGGAACCTAGGGAAAACCAAGAACAGCTGTGCCAAAGTTTAGCTTGGGAAACCTTGAATTTTTATTGAGGTTATTAAAATAAGCATGGGCTGTGTGTGATGTCCATGGCATCATGGTGCCCCCAAAGGCCACATGGATGTCCAGGGTCTAGGCTGAATCCTGTGGCCATGTTAGTGTCTGAGGACTATGCTGATGCTGGGGCAATGGTGTCATCTGGGCCAGGGCTTCTGCCTATGATCATGTCTGCACTCACGGCTCTACCACAGCCAAGGTCTGTGTTGATGTCCGTGTCTCCTGATATCATTGAAGCAACGCAGATGCCAGGGTTCTGGGATGCCTCGTGTGGCCATATTGGTGTCCAAAGGCCTTGATGCCACGGGGCCATGTCTACTCAAGTGGCCTGCATAGTCATATAATGCCAGGCCTGGGCTGCTGCTGTGGGCCTTGTCTGGGTCCGTGGGTTTGGGCTGTTGTCCATGGCTCATGTTACCACGGGGAGAGGGGAGCATCGTCATAGGAACCATGTGTGTTGAAATCCCAAGGCTGTGCTGAGCCAGCCCTGGTCCTTACTAGCACTAGGATAGCCGGCTCTGCCTCTTGCTGGACACTGCAGCAGGAGAGCTGGCAACACCCTCCACACACGGGAGAGCTGAGCCCAGAACTCTGGAAAGATGGCCCCACCCTTCATAAGCCCCAATGGCATCGGCCTAGGAGAGTTGGCTCTGCCTCTCACCTGAGGAGGTGGTCCCAATGGCTCAGACCGACCAGCTCAGTTACCATCAAGACTCATCTTGGGCCTTAGCTTGGCCCACCGTAAGCTCTGCCCCATCTATGACCTGCTGGAGTGCTTGCAGGAACGGGTCCTGTGGAACAATAAGGGCAGGATCTCCATGACTCTGGGCAACAACGGGACATCTGAGAAGAGTTTCCACGAGGGCCCAGTGGTGGTGATGGACCAGAAGCCAGAGGCCTTGAACCGGACCAGTGACTCATTACATTGAACATTTGTGGGTGGGGCTAATTGGACAAAAGGGTAGACTGTGAGACACACCGCGGCTCCTGATACCACTGCGAAGAATGAAGAGGTGCTGGAAAGATGGAGGATCGAGGTAGGTCTTTTGCTCAGTTTATTTTGTCTTTAATTTGAGGGGTTCGCACTGCAGGGGCGAGGGCTGGATATAAAGGAACTGGGAGGTGAATTGGATTGGAGTGCATGCGGTGAAAATTTCAAAGACTCAAAGGTTTTTTGTTTTGTTTTGTTTTGTTTTGCATGATGGCATCACAGAAACTCCACCGTGGGTTCTCCACACAGCTTGCAGGCTGTACTTCAGTGGGTCAGCATCTCCTCCCCAAACAGTTGTTTACCCTTTTTTAATACTTCTGGGAATAAATCCTATTTGTTCCCTCAAATGTGTGAAAGTTTCCCTTCTCTCCTGGAAGGAAAGTTTTTATTCAGAAGAAAGTGCTATTCAACAATTAGAATGTTGTTCCTTTTTCTGTTTGACAGCAACCACAGCAACCCAGCAAAAGCCAGGCGCTTCTAATCCTAGCACTAGGGAGGTGGAGGAGAGTGGGCACAGCTGCTCAGATTCCCTGGGCTTGCTGTACAGATTTACCTACGACAAGAATTTCAGGCTAGTGAGAGACCCTGTTTCCAATAAAAAGAAAAAAGAAAAATTCCCTAAAGGCCTGAGAGCCCCCAAGGCTGTCCTCTACTCTCCACACCCAAATGCACAGACAAAACAAATGGGTGCTTATTTTTATTAACATATTCTTATTTGACACATAACTGTAACATATTTACAGGGTATGGTGTGACATACAATATGTACTGATCAGATCAGCGTTATTGCTGTACCTGTGACTGTCTAAGTCTAATTTCTGTTACTATAATATGCGCCTGATTCAAACCAGTATACAAAAAGAAAGGTTTGTTTGGCTCCCAGTTTGGAGCTGTCAATCTGTCATCAAGCATCCCTGTTTCACTGGGCCTGTGGTGAGGCAGTGGGTCATGGTAGAGACTTGTGACTGAGAAGAACCACTCATGTGTAGTGGGAAGGAAAAGAGAAGTACAAACCAGGTCCCATGGTCCCCCAACTGGGCACCCCAGTGGCCTCAAGACCTTTTAGTAGTTTGCTAATTCCCAGCAGTGTAAAGTGGAGACCAGACCTCTAACACATGGGTATTTGGGGACTATTTAAAGTCCAGACTATTGTAGTCAGATTAAACATGAAGAGTCTCTTGCTGGAGATTTCTAAGGTCCTCTCTTTAGGGACTTGAAATAGTTAATTGCTGTCACAGTAGCCTGCTGATGTAGGACATCAGCAGAGAGCCGTGTCTCAAAAAATCCTGCACACCCCCTGGTGGGTTTCTGTAGCCAGGTTTCCTCCCACAGAACTAGCAGGAAGCTTAGCAGTTGAGAAGTGAAAGCAGGCTTGCCATGCAGTTAGTAAAATGCTTGCAAAAGTAAGCCTCACTTTCTGGACCTTCAGTGAAGAGCTCAGAGAAAGAGTGGATTTCTGCACTTAATCACAGGGCTGTGATGACACCCCACGTTAGATAGGACAGGGAGGTGACAATCCCCTACTCACTGCTGGGCTTGTTCCTGGTACAGGAGAGTCATGTGATTCCCAGGGCACAGTGCTGGTGGTCACTTCTAGAGGAACGGGTTTCAGTAAATACACATTTACTAAACAACATATTTACTAGTTAATGTATTAAAATTGCATGTTACTCGTAGACTCATAAGTTTAACAAAAATTACAAATCGTGCACTCTGTGTGTATAATTCCTTGTTTTATTTATTACAGGTGAGGAATGCTGTAATACATGCCTGCTCTGCATAGTGAACACTAACAGCAAGGCCTGAAATTCCGAAGTTCTGCCTTTGTACCAGGTGGGGGCACTCTTGTTTTCTCCCAAAATTTACCTCTTAGAAGTAGGAGACAAAGGGGTAAGGAAGGTGTGTGCATGAGAAATATGATAAAAATGTATTATTTACATGTATGGAAATATAACAGTGAAACAAATTATTGTTAATATATGCTAATAAATAAGAAATTACTTCTCAGTGACAGGAAAATATTACTGTTCTAAGTACCATTAGTTTTCCTTTTCTTGTTTTGTTCTTGAGATTGGTTCTCACTGCATGACCTGGCCTGGAATTCACTAAGTAGACCAGGATGGCCTTGAACCCATGCAGATCCTCCTGTCTCTACTTCCTGGGTGCTGGGACTGAAGGCTTGCACCACCACACCAGCTGATAATCTCTACTATGAATATTTTTTTATTCAATCATATCTATTGATTTATTTTCATCAGAGTTGCCAGCAGTAGTTTTAAAAAAATGTTTAATTCTCAGATGGAGTCCCTAAAATCAATCTTTAAATTTATTGGTCTAGGATACAGCTTGTACAGCAGTAAGGTTTTTTTTTTTTTTTTCCTGTTTGTTTTGAGAAAGGATCCCTGACTTTCTCTCCTGAGTGCTGGGGTTTTAGACACATGCTGCCATCAAACCCAGACCTTTGTGAATGCTAGACGCACAATCTACAAACTGAGTTAGTTCCTCAGCCATATTTTTAGCCTTTTGAACATCCTAGGCTCCGAGTCAGTTTCCTGACTGTGGAGACTATAGGCATGTGCCACCACCATGGGCTCTGGCTTCAGGAGAGAAGAAAAAAAAAAAAAAAAAAAACAACCACTCCAAAGGCTTCTGACAAGTGAACAGAAATAGGAACTACTTCTGGGGCATGGTGTAATTAGGAACAGGTTTTATGGGAGCAAAGCAGCAGATACAGGCTTTCTAACTTAGTGTATAATTCTCTGGAGGATTAAATAAAGTAGTATAAATAATGGTCGTCCCAGAGCTTGCAAAGTCAAGCACAGTAGCTCTTCAGTTCATGCTCATCCCAGCTGTGCTGGGCCTTGGCGCTTTATCTTTGCTCTCTTGCTCCCCATCTTTCTCTGGTTAGTGTCCGTCCTTCCCAGGGACCACTATCCTCTCAGCGCACTTCCACGGTGATAGCCTATGACCGCTGTGTGGTTGCCGGCTCCAGCTGTTGCCTGCATGTTGGCTCCCCGGCATTCCAGAGCCCTTCTGCCTCACCTCCCAACCCTTTATCACCAAGGAGAAGGGGATGATCATCACTGCCTTCCTCCCCTGGCCCGCTGAGGCACTCTCTGCAAGGCCCCTCTGCTGGGTAGAGCAGTCTTTTCCTTATCTGCCCTTTCTCCCCAGCGAGGTCTCCATTGGGAAGGACAGGATGGCTGTGAACAGGAGTTGTGAGGACTCAGAGAGTACCCTCTGTCAGTCAAAGACCCAAGGGTCAAACCTTTCAGAGACCAGGTGGAAAGTATCTGACTCTTGAGATACGCTGGTACCATGAGTGCTGACTCTTTAGTTATGGTTGCCCACAGGTGTGGACATTAGATAGAAGAGTGGGGCAGTGGGAGCAGGTACAGAAATGGGAGGGGCAAACAGTCTAGGCCCAGCTCTACTCTGGATAGAGTGATAGAGTGATTTTTCACAAGTGCAGCAATTACTTTTTGTTAACCTGTAGCAAGGACTATGTCAGACTGGTGGTAATTTGAACAAGAACGGCTCCCATATGTTTGAATGCTTGGTGCTTAAGTGGTGGAACTATTTGGGAAAGATTAGGAGGTGTGGCCCTGTTGGAGGAGTCATTGGGGGTGAGTTCTGAGGTTCCCAATGCCCACAATGTTCTCAGTTCTCTCTCTCTCTCTCTCTCTCTCTCTCTCTCTCTCTCTCTCTCTCTCTCTCTCTGCCTTGTGGCTGCAGATTAGATATGAACTCTCAGCTACTGCTCTAGTGCCTTGCCGTACTCCCTGCCATGACGGTCATGGATTCTAATCATCTGGAACCGTGAGTCACCAATCAAATGCTTTCTTTTATGAGTTGCCTTGGCCCTGATGTTTCTGTCAGGGTAATAGAAACATAACTGAGATCTCCCCAGGACTTTATATGCACCGACACATGTGTGAGTGGCTGCCTCCACTGCAGCTTCTGTGAAAATCAGGCCTAGACACCGAGTTCTGTGGGTCACACAGGCCTGGCCACCCATTTGTCCTCCTTCCTGGACAGCCAGAGCAAACCAAAGCAGTTGCTCACCCCACCCCATGGCTAGCCTCCTTTTCCAGTAGCATGTCCTCTCCTCGGTGTGTTCCCTAATACCTGGTGGATGACAACCGAGTGCATCCTTGTGTGACTCTGAAGGACATCCCATGGCCCAGCAGATCTGCTTCTCTCCAAGGAAATTGTAAAACAATACACCATGAAGCAAGAAAATTGTACCCTTTTGCCATGGAAGTGGGGCATTACATTGCCATTCCTTAAATGGCAATTTTTAGAGTTTAATACTCGGGATGTTAACACAGGAGAATTCAATTGAGGCTAATAAAACTGTGAATGGCAGGGATCTCTTGTGGCACCTTACCCTGACATAGGTCTGGGGTGTTTTTCGTAAGAAGCTGGCTATAGAATTCAGAGTACAAATGTGTGCAGGTCCACCGAGAAATAGAACCAACACTATTAAGATTTTATTTTTTCAGAGTCTTTAGTCCAAGGTTGGTTTCAAACTTTATTTGTAACTGATGATGATTTTGAAGTCCTGATGGGGTCACATACATGTGCCGCTGTATTTATAGTATGCAGTGCTGGGGGTCAAACCCAGGGCTGTGTGCATGCTATCCAAGCCCTGGAACAACTTAGCACTTTCCCCAGCTCCATCATGGCTTTTCAATCAAGAAATCAAACTGCTCTCTCCTGCAGTTTCTGGAACCTTGTTGTACCACAAGATGGCAGTATAGCATCAACCTTTTAAATCAATGACAGGCTCCTGGCCCTTATTTTGAGCCTCCCCAAAATGTTTGCACGACTCTCACAAATTGATCCTGTTCTGCAATTGGTTCTGTGTGATTTCTTCTTAGTTAGACAACCTGATTTCCTCTCCTCAAACGTTGAAGTGTTGCAGGTGCCCACAGCTCAGTCAGTAAGGAGGGTGAGAAATGAGGCTGCCCTGTTTTTCCATTAATTTTCCCACCTCTGTTTACAGCACTTCCAGGTGACCTTTACTACACAGCAAAACCAAAAAGTATTCAGCAAGATTCCTCCCATAAGTGATTCAACAAGTTTTGGCTTCCTGGTGGCGTTAATCACATTAGATTTTTATTTACTTTTATCTTCTGGGCACACAACAACCACATTGCCTACCCTCAGATAGTTGATAAGTCTTAATACTTTTTAAATGTTAAGGACAGGCCTATATACCTTACAGTGGTATCTGGGCAATTACCCTGTCATTTGTCTGATGCACATGGGCCTAGAAGGGTCCTTTACTTTTTCTGCCCTCTCAATCAACTTTGGGTATCATTTGGGTGTTGACAACTTTTGATTCATGTCTCAGCTTTCAAAGCCCAGGGGTTCAGTGCCAGCCCTGAACCCAGTCAGTCTGCTGATCACAGCAGCAGGCCTTTTCCACTGAACGTCCCCAGAGTGGAAGCAGTGCTTTTTCTTGATTCATAAGTTTGTTAAGTTGTGCACATTTAACGGCAATCTTGTGAAAGTTATCACTTATGGCATTTTATGAGTATATATGGAAAACAAATGAGCTAAGAGCTTCAAAGTATGACAACTCCCCAAAGTCATAGTTGAAAATCATCACCAAGAACACCATTATGTCAGAAAAATCAGCAAGTTAACCAACAATGTTTAGCTCTTTTCTTTTCTACAGATAAAGCCCTGCCCCCAACTTTGACCTTATTACTGAATTTGCAGAGTTCATGTATGTAAATTTGCCAGTTTACATACACACAGCCCCCAAGTCAGTGAGTTAGATGGGAGTGCATTTAGGTACCTAGGCCACAAAACAGCAATTATTTAATGTATAAAACTGCTGGCAAGGTGCCCAATTTTTCAAATTAAGATGGGCATGACAGCTGAAGCTTGTATTCACATTACATATCTAATTTAAAAAATCCAGTTAACACAAATAGTGACTTTGGAAGGGAATAGAAAATTAAAAAATAAAACACCAATACTTCTTCAATGAAGGTCCATAAAATAAGTAGTCTTCTTCTTATGAATTCAGAATTTAGTCACTAAAGGAAAACCAAACTGCTAAGAAGGGCACCCAGGGCCCCTCCCCATCCACAATGCTGGACTCCAGTTATTAGCAGGGTAGCTGCCAGTTTATCTTGATTGACAGGTTAATAGGAGACCTGGGGCTATCTTTTCAATATGAACATATAACCTTACCAATTACTTTTAAATTATTGCTAATCTTCCAGAAATTAAAAAAGCCTAAAGAAGAAAATTATCTGAAAAATATCTGCTGAAGAAGCATTTCCTGCAAGTGGTTTGAAAGGTCCAGTTCAGAAAATTTGCCAGCATTTAGTCAATAGAATTTACTGAGGAATTTTTTTTTTAAAGAAAAACTTGTAGTTTATAATAGTTCATTGGTTCAATTAGGAGTGAAAAAGAAGGGAGTTTTGTAATGCAATTGTCCAGCAAAGGAAACCGCTTTAAATTGGGGGATTATGTGCACAGACCACCTGTGGGGCATTCAGAGCCTTTTCTACAATGCACAACCCAGGCCTAGCTGCCTGCGGGCTGGCTAACAAAGCCCTGGAAAGCTGCTGAAAAGGCTGCGCGCACTTGCGCCTCTGGTCTTCACTAACTGTTACAAGTCTTCGTCTCCTCTCTCCCTCTCCTTTTTAAAGTAAAAGTCCCACATCCCTTTAATGGACGAGCGGTAAGGCTCTGCGGTGGCCAATTGGTCTGCACCAAGAGGAGCCAGGCAGCAGGGAAAGAAACTTCAGACTACACAGCACATTCGGAGAGGAGAAAAGATCAAAGTTTTTCAAACTCAAAAGACCAAGTTCCCTACAGATTAACCCTATTCATTTAGCTTCTCTTAAAGGAATGATGTGCGGAGCCACTGGGCAGACAGGTAAAAAGTTCAACAATTGCCAGCACATTCTTCTGCTGATTCAACAGCCTTCTGTTCAAATAAATTAGCTTAGTCTTGACAGAGGAACAATAGCTTTTTTCTCCAGGAAAAGCAGCACACTTGGAATACACAAGCACGGAGCGCTATTAAGAAGTTAACCCATTCGTTTAATCTGTTAGCTAGCACCTGCCCTGCTACACCAGATTGTGAAGTGACTTACAGAGTAGAGGTGACCCGTGGCTTCAAATACTAACCTCCAAATTTTAGAGTGTGGCCAGGTCTGTAAAAGGTCGGGACTTTAAAAAATCACAGACAGGAGACACTTACATAGGGCTGCTGTTTCAAATTAAGCGACTTTACACCAGCCAAATAAACAGGCTGGTTGGAATGGCAGTCTTTGCAAACTGTCCATCCACTCACACCACACATGCCAAGGTGAGCTGTCACTCACAGGTCAGCAAAGAGAGACCATGAAAAACACCATCTTTGGGGAAGGTGCAAAAACGCGATTCTGATTTCAATTCAACAATGACATTTACTTTGCTAACAGTTGAAGAACTAGAGATTAACAGGTAATTGTGTCCATGCCTAAAGTCAGTGCACAGAATGGCAAGCCAGAAAATGTCCATTTCCCCCACGTGTCCTCAGCAAGCATAAGGGGGACAGTTCAGAAGACTCGGGGGACAGGGTGGTATTTAAATCATTTATCAAAAGTCATTTTATTGACAAAATAGAATACTTATATTTGTTCTTACAGGGGAAGCCTCTAAACTTTTTACAAATAATGTACACGTTGTATATCTTTGGATATATACATATTTTACACTTTTTCTTTTCTTTTTTTTTTTTTACAATTTAACAAATAATTATATAAATACATCCTCTAATGTAAGAAACCCGTATTTACTTGGGGTGTATAATTAAGACATCTCTTGTTTATTTAAGGCATCTGCCTGGTCATTAAGAATACCCAAACCGTGCAATCCTACAAGGTAGCAGTCGTCCCTCCTCCAGGGTGTGAGGAGTGAATTTATGCAGGCGGGGTTGAGGGTGAAGCGGTCCCTCGGGTGAAGTCTGCAGCTTGACCTCAAGGCTCAGCCAGGGTACCCAGGAGGGTTCCTACTCTCCTAGCAGACTGAAACCATTGCCTGGGGGAGGCGCTCCGGAGCGTCTGAGGGGAGGGGCTGGGTCTGGGAGGCTTCAATGCCAGGTACTTTGTTCTAAGGGAGTCATTTAAGTCCCAGCGGCTAATGGATACCATTAAGAGTTCATTATCATGCTAATAGCAATCAACACGGTGAAGGGGTGGGAACCCCGGCCTGTCTGGGGTCCCTTAGCCGCCCTCGGGCTCCCCATCCCCCACCCATCTCCGCCCCTTCTGGGCGTCCGCTCAGGGTTCAGACCTGGGACAATGGCATCTGTTTAGGGTAAGACATGGAGCTGGCCGTGCCAGATCGCCACGTCAGGCCGGTGCTGACGTCGCTGTAGAGAGATCCCCCGCCTCCGCCGGGCCCCCCACCCCCGCCTGGCCCGGGGCCGCCGCCCCCCGGGCCGCTGCCTCCGGCTCCCGCGCCTACTGCTGCGCCCTTGCTGGCCCAGCAGCAGCGGGTGCACAGCGCGCGCCAGGACTCCAGAGTCTTGCCGGACCAAACCCACACGCCCGACGTGATGCCAACCACCAGACACATGAAGTACTTGAGCATGAAGACCGCATAATCCGGCCTGCGCGCCTGGTCAGGCTGCAGGTCCCGAAGGCATGGGCAGTTGTGAGTGGCCTCCCAGCGAGGACGGTTGTGCTGCTCATAGAAAAGGCAGGCAACAACGACGGCGGCGGGCACCGTGTAGAGCACAGTGAAGAGGCCCAGGCGAATCATGAGCTTCTCTAGCTTGTGCGTCTTGGTTGGGCCTCCTTGCTGCTTGATGACCGAGCGGATTCGGAATAGGGACACGAAACCAGCCAACAGAAACATGGTGCCAATGAAGAGGTAGATGACCAGCGGCGCTAGCACGAAGCCGCGCAGGTTGTCGAGGCTCTGGTTTCCCACGTAGCAGATGCCCGCCACCGGGTCGCCGTCTACGGAGCTGAGCGCCAACACCGCGATGGACTTGACACTGGGCACTAGCCACGCGGCCAGGTGGAAGTACTGTGAGTAGCCCGCGATGGCCTCGTTGCCCCACTTCATGCCAGCCGCCAGGAACCACGTGAGCGACAGGATTACCCACCAGATGGAGCTGGCCATACCAAAGAAATAAACAAGGAGGAAGACCACCGTGCACAACGCGGGGCCGGTGGTCTCATAGCGCACGTGCTGCTCCACTGCTCCCAGCTCCTCGTACTCGCCGCGCGCGCCCGGGCCGCTCGCCCCCGCTCCCGCCGCCCCCGCGCCAGCAGCAGCGGCGCCGCCAGCACCCCCAGCTCCTCCCGCACCCGGAGCGCCACCACTGCAGGCCACTTTCTCGTGCCCTGCCACCAGGCGCACCAGGTAGCCGACCGAAACGAAGAGGTAGCAGGCGGAGAGGAAGATGATGGGCCGTTCAGGGTACTTGAAGCGCTCCATATCGATGAGAAAGGTGGAGACGGTGGCGAAGGTGGAGACGAAGCAGAGCACCGACCACAGGCCGATCCAGAAGACGGTGAAGGCGCGCTCATCCTGACTGAAGAAGGGGTTGTGGCAGGGCAGCGCGCAGTTGGCGATCTGACCCGTTTTGACGCGGTTGTAGAGCGGGTGGCGTTCGTTGGACACGCTCACCATCGGCGCGCGGCACTGGCACCCAGGCTCGCAGGGAGCGGCGCCACCACTAGGGGGCCTCGCCTTCCCGCCGCGCGAGGGGGGCACAGCCGCCGTGTCCCCGCCGCCCCTGCCGCCGCCGCCACGGTGTGGGGGCCTGGCCCCTGGCGGACGGCCGTGGCCGCTGCCTGAGGGCGGCTGCTCGCCGGGCGGCGGCGGCGGCAGGCGGCGCGGTGGGCTGGGCGCGGCCGTGGTGAGGTCGGTGCGGTTGTAGTCCATGCACAGAGTGTCGGGGTTGCCCTGCTCCGGCAGCCGATCGCAGCGCATGCGGTCAGGCCAAGCGAAGCCGTACTGGCGCATGAGCGGCGCGCAGCCGGCCTTGGCGCGTTCGCACACCGAGCGGCAAGGCGGCAGAGGCTTCTTGTAGTCTTCCAGGCAGATGGGTGTGTACATGCTGCACAGAAAGAACTTGAGGTCGGGGGAGCACTGGATCTCCACCAGGGGCCAGAACTGGTGCACTTCCAGGCCCGCCTCATCTTGTGTGTCGTGGTTGAACTGGTTGGGCATGTAGGTGTAGTTGTAACCGATGCCCTTGCACAGCGGCACCGTGATCTCTTGGCATGCCAGCTCCTTGGCCGAAGCGGCGGCGGCGCCGCTCGAGCGCTGCAGCAGCGCCAAGGCGGCTAGCAGCGAGGTCACTTCCAACAGGTAACCCCACTCCATGCTGCGCGCCGCGGCCCCACGTCTTCCTCCTCTAGACGGCGCGCAGAAGGGCCCTAGGGAACCCAGAGAGGAATCGGAGGAAAGGGAAAGCAGGCGACCAGCGGGTCTTGTGCTGCTTCTCCCTGAGGAGCCGAAAATCTGCCAACAATCTAGCTCTTTCTGGACAGCGTTTGTGGCAGCAGGGTCGCAAGCCTAGGCAGAAGTCGTCCGGCCCTCCCCCCCGTGCCTCTCCTGGGGCAAGGGTGACCGCAGGCGCGCCACAGTTCCACAGGGTCTGTCCTACGCCCTCCGGGTCGCACTCAGCCCTCCCGGAGCAAAGTGGTGGCCCCTGGGTTCATCGTCCAGAGCTCACGCAGGTCCTCCTGCACGCCCAGCCACTTCGCGTGGCGCCCAGCAGCGAAGGCTCAGAGGGCGGCGCGCAGCAAGTTTCCTTTCGGGCCGCAGTCAAGATGGCTGTGCCTGGCCGCTCGCCTCTGGGGTCAGACCTGGCGGCCCCTCTCCGGGCCCCGAGGGTTCATGTCCGTCCCAGGCCCCACCGCCACTGCCAGAGTTCCGGGCCCTCCGCTGATCAGGCCGCCGCCGCCTCCTCACTCCCGCGTCGGTCCCAGTCGGTCCTCCTGCATCTGCCGCCAGCGAAAGTCCGCGTCGCGTTCTGGCCACAGTCGGGTAGGGTGTGCAGGCTGTGCCTTCTTGCGAGACCGAAAAACAAATACAGAGCAAAAGGCGGAGGGGACACCTGAGGGCCGTGGTCCGCGCCAGCAGCCGCCTCCACCTCCGCAGGAGCTGCTCCCTTCGCCCAACTTCCCGGCTTTGGTCGGCTAGCGCCTCCAGGCCGGCTCATGAATATTTATACAGCCTGTAGTTGATCTCCGCCCCCTTCTGGAATCACCAATCACTGGGTGACAGGGCGGAGTCTAAGCGCTCTCAAGGTTCTGCCTTCCTTAAGGAAGTCCGTAGTTTGGCAACTGGTTTTCTGGCTTTGGGCGGGTGGAGAGTTTAGTCACCTTGGGACTGACCGCACCAATTGAGCTTTTACCTAGACTGTCTCCACAGAGCTCTGTGCTTCAGAGATCTTGGTCGCATTTTTCCGAGTCTGTACCTGGGTACTGGGACAGTGTTTTGATAGTGAGTTGCACCTCCCGCGACTCTCCGAACCTGTTAAGATCCAGCTAGTCTCGGTCCATGGACAATACTCACTGGTTCTGGAGGGCCTTGGAAGCTCAAGGAGGGCTCCAAGGCTGATCCAGACCCGGAGCTGGGGTATTTGGGGAGGGATGCCCTTTTGGAATTCTCATAACAAGGTCTTTTCAGACTTGGAGAATTGGGAATAGAGCGACTTCTGTTGAAGCTAGATGATCAGGTTTGGTCAAGGGAGTGTTTAGGAGTCCTGCCTCCGTGCAAAGAACTTAAGTGTTCATTGCTGTGTGAGCTGAGGCATCTCAATTCCTTACTTAGAAAGTGGGAGTGATCAAAACAGATGTCATTGGGGAGGTTGATCTTTGGTTGAGACAAAATATATAAATATATGAAGCACGTGGACCAAGTTCCTCCTTTCAAACACAAACTTACTAATAAGACAGACACACTGACAACTACCACTGCATTCCCATTTCGCTTGCTTGCTACTTTTAAGAACATACGCCACCTATCTAAAAACTTAACATGTGTTTGCAAGCGCCTCCTTTTTTGCTGTGAGAGGCGGGGCTGCGCCCTAGCGGGGACGCGGGGACCTTACTGCGCTCAACACCCAGATTCTGAGGAGCATTCAGCAGCCGCCAGCGCTTTCAGCGTCCACCTTAAGAAGGGAGGGGGGTGTGAGGAGCCAGGGCTTGGCAGGTTCATTTACGCTTGTTAGGACATCCCAGGGGGTTGTCTTTCTCCTAGAATGGAGTGTTTATTTTTTAATTGATGTGCTGTTTCATTTAGCGCTTGTATGGAACTCATGCTGCGGCTGTAATTACTGTAATCTCGGGAATAAGCATTTCAGATAGCCAGGAGGGTGGCGGTGGCGGGCGCGCGGGCTCTCTCTCTCTCTCTCTCTCTCTCTCTCTCTCTCTCTCTCTCTCTCTCTCTCTCTCTCTCTCTCTCTCTCTCTCTCTCTCTCCTTCTCTCCTCTCTCTCTCCTTCTCTCTCCTTCTTTCTCCTTCCCTTCCTTCTTCCCCGCCTCCTCCTCTCTTCCCTGTCTTTCTCTTTCCCTCTTCCCCCTTCCTCTTTTTCTTCCTTTCTTTTTGTTTCAGGATTTTTGCCCTTTGTCCGATTTCATACCAGGAACAAGTGGAAATAGAGAACAAAAGTTTCGCAGGAGTAGAGACAGAGGCGGACTGCAGGTCCATTCAAGGCCATGCAGCTTCTTTGGGGGTGAACTTGTGGTGGTAGTGTGTGTGTGGGGGGGGGGCGGGGGGAGATGGCAGTTATCTATATAAAAACAACCTTGTGGCAAAACAAACTTAGCGACCTTGGTGTTTTGTAAGTTAAAGTACTCTGTCTTCCTCTTGTTCTCTGCGGCTCAGTGCAGCAGACTCTAGGAATAGCGCCTTCTGTAGTCTTGCAGAAACACCGCCCCTGCGGTTTCCAGCAGGATTTTGCCCTCAGCATGCAAGACTGCTCGGTTAATAGGTACATCCCACCATCTTTTTTATTTATTTATCATTTTAAAGTTGAAATCTACTTAGCATCTTCACATAGTGAAAGCACATTGCCTACTCATGGAAACAAGAACTATATTCTTCTAGAATCCAGAATTCAAAGTGTCTGCGAAGTTAGCTGATTCAGCAGAAAACGGGCCAGAAGAAAAAGCCAAGCCTTTACGTTGTTATTGTTTACTTTTCAGTCGATCCCTCCCTTCTTTGGAGTTCCAGTACCAGAGTTCTAACGTGGAAAGCCACCTAGACCTGCATTTTCAGGGTGCCCACAGGGTTGCCCCCCACCGTACTGGGCGCAGGCACTACACGGATCTGGGACCCGGGCTCTAAGGCGAAGGCAGCGCCTCTAAAAGACTGCGCAGGCGCAGGAAGCCAGGACACCCTACTCCACCCCCGCGCAAAGACCGCAGGTGGGAGGAGCCAACTTTCCAAAAGCCACACTACTGGCGAAGTTTCTACTGTTTTTCTTCAGTAGAGAAATGTCAAATACTGAAGTTTAGAATTACAGTATATAAATTGAATAGAGTTAGGTAAAACAAACTGACATTTGAAAACTGAGGCTGAAAATCGTTGATTTTGGCTTTCGATTGGCATTTAAATTTTTTTTAGAGACAAAATGAAGCTTGAGGATGTGGAATGTGGAAAGTTTGGGTAGGAATATTAAGTTCACATGAAATAACAAGCAGATAAATGTTCAGACTTTCCAAAACCATGGGCTATTTGAAGACAACTGATTTGAGACATCAAGCCACATGTTAAAAAAATGAATGGAAATTTACTTTTAATTGAGAAAATACAATAATAGCATTTAACAATATTATTAAAGGGCTACTTAGTATTTCAGAGTAAGAAGAGTAGTGTCTGGAGCCAGGTGAACAGGCAGAAACAATCAGAGAAACCAAAATCATTACACACACGTGTGTAAGAAAACAATGATTTTAAAAAGTGCAACAGCTGTATTTTAGGGGTAAGGAATAGTTTTAGGAATGACAGAAAATAAAAAGCTTATGTTCCGTGTCCTCCAGCACAGTAACAAATACATTAGTTTTCCACCATTATTGCTGTAATTGCAGTTTGGGGACAGGGTTTTTAAGTTCCTCAGGTCAATTTCCAGCACTTCAAAACAAAGCAAAAAATGTTTCCATTTAATACATATCAGAGACAGGAGACAGCCCACTTACAGAAGAAAGGGTTCTCTTGTCCCACAGTTTTGCAGGTTTCTGTCCAGGGCTGACCCCAATAACCTGGTGGCGAATCCACATCACACTGCAGGAAGTGTGTGGTAGAACCCATCTCACAGTCGAAATACAAAAGACAGAAAAGAAGGGGCCCTTAATAAATTCCCTTTAACCACATGTTCACAATGAGCTGAGAATCTTTAAGGATGCCAGTTGGGGCATTTTGTATCCCATGATAGCAAAGTTAAAAGGCACACATCTACATCTGGAGAAGAAAGGCTTAGAAAATATGGACCACTTTGGAGACTTCCAAGAGTGTCCGATTGATGTCTAAGCATTTCTGGGGAAAGGATATGAGGATGTTGCTCCATGCTGAAGCACCTGCCTAGCCCTCTCAGCATGCCCTATTCAATCCCTAATGCCATAAAATGAGGGACTGGATGTATATAATTTACTTAGCATGCATGTTGCTCTAGACTCACCAGACCCATAACACTAGACACACTCATGTCTGTAGTCTCAGCGTGGGGGAAGAGGAGTCAGAAGACCAGAAATTCAAAATCACCCTCGACTGTGTTACAAGTTGGAGCTCAGGTCTGGCTACAAGTATCCCCATCTTGAAAACAAAAATAAAACAAAACATGAGCAAATTCTGACATAAGAGAGATCCTAAAATATATGAATAAAATGATATGTTCCAAAGAGTATGTGGAGACTTATTTTATAGCTAACAAAATTTCTCAGGTTATACCTAACATCAATTGTTTTTTTTTTAAAGCTTATTTTCCTTCAGAAGAGTGATCAAGCATTATACTGCTAGAGAATATGAAGAGTGAGGTGCCTTGGTATGTTTAAATTTAGTCTTTCTAAGGACATAAGCAGAAAAAAAGTTGGAATGAACTGGTCTTACTTCCACATACGATTAAATGAACAGACGTGCTGTTGTTTGGTCTTCAGTGTGCCCAGACACCAGCACATTAAAGATTTGGACACTACCATGATGTTACTGACAGGCAATGGTAAAAGGAGGTTAGGTCACCGGGGGTGTGGTATTGAAGGGAGATATTGAGACCCCAGTGTCGTCTTCTCCACTGTGAGGCACTCTGTTCCAGCACATTCTCCATGCAGTTCTGTATAAGTACCGGGTGCTAACCGATTGCACCACTGGAGCATCCTCCATGCAGTTCTATGCAGTCTTGCCATATAGGCCCAACCAGTATGAACTAGAATCTCTGACTCTTAAGTCAAAGTCCATGTGTTGGGGGAGGCTGCACGTTCATTTCCTGGCCTCCCCGACTAAAAATAATCACACAGAAACTATATTATTTGCAGTACTGTTTGGCCAATAGCTTAAACTTATTTTCTAGCTAGCTCTTATATCTTGAACTCATTTCTATTCATCTGTGTATCTCCACATGGCTGTGGCTTACTGGCATGATTCTGGTGTATCTGTCTCCAGTGGCGCTATATGGCTTCTCACTGACTCCACCTACTCTCTCTATCTTTTCCAGCCTGGCTATATTCTGTTATGCCATTGGCCAAAAGCAGCTTCTTTATTAGCCAATAAAAGCAACACATACAGAAAGACTTCCCATATCATCCGTGTTCCCTCTTTTTAAATTGTTGATCGCAGATCCATGTTAGTATGACAAGAAGTGGAGCCCTATCAAAGGCGTTCTTATTTTTTAAACTTTTCTATTTTCATAAGTTCTACTAAGGACTCCTGTAAGAGGAAGGACTCTCACTGTCTCTGGTGTGACAAGGTTCATGTGAAGAGGGTGTCAGTTTCTGGGTGGCACATACACCACTTCAGGTCTGGCATTCACTCTACATCATATACCTGCTATGTTTGAAACAGAGATGGCACTGCCCCCAGCAACCTTACAATCACTCTAGGATGTGTGTGTGTGTGTGTGTGTGTGTGTGTGTGTGTTTTAATTTTCAAGAGGGTTTCTCTGTAGCTTTTGGTTCCTGTCCTGGAACTAGCTCTTGTAGACCAGGCTGGTCTCGAACTCACAGAGATCCGCCTGCCTCTGCCTCCCGAGCGCTGGGATTAAAGGCGTGCGCCACCACCGCCCGGCTAAATGATTCTTTTTGTCACTCACAGTAGATTGGCCAGATGCATCTTATGAGATGCACCATGCATTAATTTGGGAGATTTGAGGTATTGTAAAGACCTAAGAAAACTGGCTTTGGCCAAGAGACAGTTCAGATTTCAGTAAACCCAGAAGGAGAAATCTCAGTATTGGCTCCTTAAGTCCTTCACAGATGTCAGGCCTGCCACCCAGCTTGTTGGCTTCCCATGGAGTTTATTGTCAAACTTCAGATACATCAACCAGAATAAGAGTTGTAACAAGTGCTTGCACTGGAGTCCCTATCTCCTTAGAAAGAAAAGTCTGCTGTGAAACCAGAACTGCTTCTCCTTAGAGTACCCTACTCTTAGTGTGTCAATGCCAATCTTAGCTGCAAGAGAGGGTTGAAGTGACACTGGGATCTGGTGACAAAGAAGGAGAAAGGGGAACACTAATAGTGTCGGCTATACATTTGATATATTAAAATATGAGATTTGAAAGGTAGGGAGATGGCTCAGTTGGTACAGTACCTCCTACACAAACATTAAAATCTGAGTACTATTCCCAGGCACCCAGATAAAAGCTAGGCAGGGGCAGCAGAGAGCAGAGATGGGTGGATCCCTGAAGGTACTGGCCAACCAACTCAGCTAAACTGATGAACTCCAGGTGGGAGACATTGTCTCAAAATGTAAGGTGGAGAGACATTGAGGAGATACTCAATATTGAACTCCACACATATATGCACGCATGGCAGCAAGTACATACAGAACACACTTGCAGACACACACACACACCACACACCCGAGCATGTATGCTCACTTTCTGCCTCTACTCCAACACACAAAGAAATGAACTTCTAAGCATCATCACTGGCCAGTAGCCCTAGTTGTCCAGGATATCTTCCTTAGGGTCATGAATTAAGAATGGCATAAGTTGCTGGGTGCTGATGGCACTCGGTTTCAATCCCAGCACTCGGGAGGCAGAGGCAGGTGAATCTCTGAATTTGAGGCCAGCCTGGTCTACAGAGGGAGTTCCAGGACAGCCAGGGTTACACAGAGAAACCCTGTCTTAAAAAAATAAAACAAAATGTTGTAGAAAACTTTGATACCAATGAGCTTCTATTTTTGAGGTTTACTGAAAATAGATGATTGGTCAGTTGTGGGCTCTGTATTAACTGCCACCTACTGCAAACAGTGGTGCACCTTGGTGCAGAGAAGAAAAGACTATGAAGTGCTCATCTCTAAACATCTATTTAATAGCTGATCTATTCAATGCTCAGGGATTATCCCAGAAGAGTGGGCAGAACAATCACAAGAGTCAGAGGTAGCTGAGAACTTCTGGGAGACAGTACCTTCTGGTCATGGCAAGGATGGTGCACACATGCACTCATAGTGGGTGTGACTGTGTGCACAAGAACTACATAAGAGCCAGCCACCCAAAATCCCACCACAGGTGGGGGATGTCTGCATGAAATCTTACCTATAGCTGAGGAGCTATGGGTTAGCTGTTAGGGAGAGTTGCGACCTCTGACAGGCTGCTGTCTGTGTTCCTGTGGATGTCCTGCAGCCACGGATGTACTGACAGCACTGTTTCAAATGAGTGTGTGATGATGGGTGGGAGATTCAGACAAGTTGGACGGGAGAGTATGGGAAGAGGATTTGGGTAAAACATACCGGATCCATATATGAAATTCTCAAACAACACATTTTGCAAGTTGAAAAATATAACAAGCTAAATTTTGTCCTTGGAAAAATTCCCTTATGTTGGATGTTGCCACGTGCCTTTAACCTCAATGACTGGAAACAGGGACAGGGAGATCACAGGGGCTCATTGGACAGCCAGTCTAGGCAAAATACTGAGATTCTGGTTTAGTGAAAAAGATCCTAGCTCATCAAATAAAAGGAAAAGAAAAAGGTATTCTGATATCAATCTCTGGCCTCCACCATGTGTGTAAACAAGGGCACACACCTGCACACATGTAGATACATTCACACACACACACTTTGTGAAATTTAGTTTAAAATGTATTACATTTGTTTGTGCTTTGGAATATGTGTTTAATGATACAAAGATGTGCTGCATTCTTTTATGATGCATTTGTTTAACTCTGTAAAGCTGTGTTACTTTGCCTGCCTAAAACACTTGATTGGTCAAATAAATAGCTGACCTGCCACGAGCAAGGCAGGAGAGGGATAGGTGGGGCTTGCAGGCAGAGAGACGAAAGAGGAGGAGGGCAAATCTAGGCTCCAGAGATGGGACAGAGAAAAGCTAGGACCGAGAAAAAGAGGAGTATGCAAGGAGCCAGTCACCCAGTCACACAACCTGCCACAGAGTAAGAAGGCAAGAAAGACATAGAGAATAAAGAAAGGAAAAAAGACCAGAGGCAAAACAGAAGAGGAAACAGGTAATTTATGTTCAAAAAGCTGGCTAGAAACAAGCTAAGCTATGGCTGGGCATACAGAAGTAAGAATAAATCTCCATGTAGTTATTTGGAAGCTGGGTGCTGGGCCCCCAAAGAATAAACACACACACACACACACACACACACACACACACACACACACACACCAGAGGAAAAAATTACCTTGCTAACATCTAATGTGTGTTATTTTGTATATTTTTATTTTTCACATTGAGAGAAAGAAATTACCAAAGGGCAGATTATGGCTTAGCTACCTTCCCCTTCATGTGTTATCAGAGATTACTCAGGTATTTTGGCTGCTCCACTTCCTGGTTTATGTCTTTCTCTTTGATTGTGATGACCAAACCCACTGCCCCACAGTGTCCTTCTGATTGAGCACCTGTGGTTTTTGCCAAAAAGAAGGGCTGGGAAAGGAGGATAAGGTTTTGCTTGCAGTTTGGAGGCCACAGAACTAACCTTAAAACTCATCAAGTATCCTTGATGGAACAGTCTTCTGTTTTTTTTCTAAGCTGCCCATTCACTGCCTGTGACATTAGGTCACCCCTGATATTGCATGTTGACACAAAAGTATTAAACTAGTTACAAGCTAAGGAAAGGTGACTGAAGAAGGCCATGTGTGATGTAGGGAAGACAATGTACAGGCCAGACAATCCCAGAAGAGGCTAGACATGTGGCCAAATCTATTTGCATTAATTATTTTTTCTGTTGCTGTGATGAAACACCATGACTAAGGGCAGAAGCAAAGGTTTATTTGCCTTATGGTCCCAGAGGGGTAAGAGTCCTTCGTGGCAGGAAAGTAAGACTGCAAGCATCAGACATGGCAGCCGGAGGAGAAGCAGGAAACAATAAACCTAAGCGTTCCCAAACAGTGCCTCCAACTCAGTCTCAGGCTGGTGCTAAGTGTCACGTGGTTGTGACGTTTTCTTTTATATGGAACTCATGTGCGATGACTGTAGCTATTCAGCCACAAAGCTG
This sequence comes from Chionomys nivalis, assembly GCF_950005125.1. Lineage (NCBI taxonomy): Eukaryota > Metazoa > Chordata > Mammalia > Rodentia > Cricetidae > Chionomys > Chionomys nivalis. The sequence continues at coordinate 820,030 of NC_080106.1, read as the reverse complement.
TTGGGTAGCCATTCAACATAGGAAAGATGATAGGAGATAGGTAAATGTTCCTAGAGGCTGAACCAGGGTCAAATCAGTCATCGAGGGAGAAGAGGCCCAGGTGTGTGTGTGGGGGGGGGAGGAGTAGCTGAAGATAAACTGGCTTTATCTAGGGTGCTTGTATGATAGTTGTGGTTTTTCCTGGACAGAAGCACTGCTTGTGTTTGCACCTGGCTGAGTCTGTGCCCTTGGTTGAGTTGCCTCAGTGAGGAGCTGCCTTGCACAGGAAGACTTGTCTCACCAATGTGTGTTTTAGGAGGATCTGTTGTTTTGAGGGCTAAAAAGAAAGAATTCAAAGTGTCACCTTTTTGGGTCACCTTATTGATTCTTAGTCATTCTGTTTCCCATTGGAATCCTTGTGATCTCTAGGCTCTTGTCATGAAGTATGCCTTTTTCATGGCTGGGGAGACAGCTCAGGCTATAAAGTCAGGATCTTTATAGACTGAGTTCTATCCATCAACACACACACACACACACGTTTTGACTTGGTAGTTTACATTTGTAATTTCAGAACTTAGGAGGTGGAGATACACGGATCCCTGGGCCTCGCTGGCCAGCCAGCTTACACTAACTGGTGAGCTCCTGGTCAGTGAGAGAAACCTGCCTCAAAAAGCAAGGTGGATGGCTCCTGTCTAAGGTAGAGTGGCCTCTACATTCATACACACACACATGGTGCTCACTCCCGCCAAAACTTGCTTCTTGTTATACTTACTGTGACACAATTGCCACTCTGATTACAATAGTCTCAAACCTAGCAACATTGTTTCAGATGGCATTTGCTGATAGGTGTGATGCCATGCAGGGTGTAAACCATGGAGGCTGTGTATTTGCAACTAAGACTGCAGACCCCTCCTATAGATGTGTCATATGCCAGGGCTGCTGAAACAGCTCAGATTCATTATGTGTTGAATTTTGGATTAATTTTATGGTTGTGTAATCAGAAGCCTTAGAATGTTGTCAAATTTTGGCAACTCTGACATTCAGTGACCCCCTTTGATAAAAGCCACTGGCACTTTGGGAAGCTAGCTTTAGACCACAGTGCTTACACCCAGCAGGACTTCATTTTTTAGTGAAACCCTGAAGGTCAAACAAACACATATACACAAAACAACAAAGTTTAAGTTCAAATTAGGAGACAAATCTCAGAAACCATGGTGGAGCTATTCTGATGGCACAGACCTTTGAACACATCAGCCTGGATGGCATCCATACGCTTCTTGGGTCAGAAAGACTGTTTTTGCTCTGTATGCTTCCTCTTGGAGGTCTCAGAAAACACTCAGCTATCCACAGGCATGGCATAGCTGTTTTATTTGGAAGAATCCCTGCAAATGCCGATCTCTCACCACAAGCCAATCCTGAGGGTTCTGGTTTAGCACAGGGTACATAATTTTGGAGTGCCTCCACCCATCTTCTAGAAGAAACATCTCCACTGGCATGAGCTCCTGGCAGCTCCCAGCTCTGCTGGTATGGTAGCCTGGGTAGGCTGTGGTTTAGGGAGGAGCTGTTGGTAGTGCATTGGCCTGCTCTGCTCTTCTTCTGGGAGTTCTGTTTGCTCAGAACCAGACACAGCACTACCAGTGGCCAAGGATAGGTCTGCTCAGTTCTGCAGTCAGAATGAGGGACTGCACAACCCGCAAATCAAAGCCACATTTTCTAATATTAGCTTTATTGGTTCAAAAAGCTTTTAGTTTTAACAAAAAGTCTATCAGATGCCTTGTATCTTGTTTTACAACCTGGGGTTTATAAAGTCCCTGTTTGTCCTTGCCCTACTCTGTCACAGATTCAAAAATACAAGATTAATGGCATCTAAAGTGGAATTATACCTGAGGTTTATCTTTGGTCACATACCTACTCTCATAGTCATATTTAAGCTGTAAATATTTTGACATGGTTGTTTCATATTCATCTTCCTTAACATAAAACTTCACAAGTATGACCAATATCCTGCAATCCTACCCCTCACTCATTTCCAGACATACGTTTTATCTCAAATACCTTTGGACCTTTGGGTAATTTTGAATATTTATTTGTACATAAACTCTATTCTTGTTTTTATTATTTTATTTTATTTTATTTTATTTTTTTGCTTTTTCGAGACAGGGTTTCTCTGTGGTTTTGGAGCCTGTCCTGGAACTAGCTCTTGTAGACCAGGCTGGTCTCGAACTCACAGAAATCTGCCTGCCTCTGCCTCCCGAGTGCTGGGATTAAAGACGTGCGCCACCACTGCCCGGCTTTGTTTTTCTTTTTTAAAATGATGTAAAAATTATGTGTATTTATGTTTCTCTGTATGTCCACATATGTACAAGTGTTCACAGAGGTCAAAAGAGGTCATTACAACCCCTGGATCTAAAGATACAAGCTGTTGTGAGTCACCTGTCCTGGGTGCTGGGGACCTATTGGGTCCTCTGAAAAAAGCAGCAAGCTCTATTAACTGTGGAGCATCTCTCCAGCCTCCCTGTTCTTGGTTCTTTTGTTGATTTGAGAATGGATCCCAGAGCTTCAGGTGTGCTAGGTTAGGCAAGTGTTCTATCTTTCTGCTCTAAGTGATATTGTTTGAAAAGATTTTGAAACATTTACAGGGGATCTCATACCTCTCATTTAATGGACAGCTTTATAAACTCAATATTAATGTGGATAAAAGCTTACATTGTCATGGTATTCCACACCCAATCCTCTGTTCCACGACTGAGGAGGAGTTTCTTCACCCACCCACGCAGACAGGGTGGCAGGGACCCTGTGAATAGACCACCATCCCGAGCTTCAGGAGTGTCCCTAAGGAGATACCTAGAGAAAGGATGACTGCAGTATAGTGCGTACTCACCCTGAAACTCACCAAGTGCTGCCTGGCTGCTCTTCAAGGTGACTGAATCAAATCCCAAGGCTTCCTAAAGATGTCTCAGTGCCTAAGGGACTGTCCCGACAATTTCTGACAGTTCTAAAACCCAAGCTCACTATTGCAAGTTGCCCTCCTTCCGTTCCTCTCTCTCTTCTTCCCAACCTCTCTTCCTTCTTTCCTCCTTCCCATCCCTTTCTCCTTTCTTTTCTTTCTGAGACAGAATCTGCTGTAGCCCAGGATGACCTCAAAACTGACAATAACCTTAAACTCTTACATCTCCCTTTAGAGTGCTGGGATTACAGGCCCAGATTTACTGGATGTTTTGTGTTAGGAATGTTTTAGATTTAACATTTTCGTTGACTGGTGAGTCTGTTTCTTCTACTGTATCTTCAATGCCTGAGATTCTTCCATCTCGTGTACTCTGTTGTTGATGCTTGCATCTGTAGTTCATGTTTTCTTCTCTAGATTTTCCATTTCCACATTTCCTCAGTTTGTTTTTCTCTTTATTGCTTCTATTTCCATTTTCGGGTCTTGAACCATTTCTTTCACCTTTTTTTCGTTGTTTGTTTGTTTCTTCATGTTTGTTTTTTCTTGGCATTCTTTAAGGGATTTGTTGACTTCCTCCAATTTTTTGTTTGTTTTTTCCTCAGTTTCTTTGAGAGATTTTGAGTTCTGGTGTTGATATATTACCCTTTCTTTTATTGTGTTCTTACGCTGCTGTTTAGGCATCTGGATTTGGGGTGATTATAGATCTAGGTATTGATTCCTGCGTTTGCCTTTGTTGGATGGGTTTTTTGTTCCTTAGTTTTGGTTTCCTCTCTGATCTTCTGGCTTAAGTGCCCAAGAGTTCTGGTGGCAGGCAATTAGGATCCAGTAGGATGTCTCTTGGTGGTTTCAGGAGCCTTGGGTTCCTTGATTTGGTTTTGCGTCCAGTAAAGCTGAAGTCTTCTTGGATCTCTAGATATAGCCTGGCCTCCAGTAAAGCCCAAGTCTTCTTCTGGGGTACTAGGACTAGCCTGACCTCTGTAAAGCTTCTGGGGGCTGTTCTCTCAACTGTTGTGAACTGTACCTGGGTCTATGGAGTCTCCTAGAGATGTGGGGAAGGGCTGCCTGAGGGGAGGGTGATGGGGTGGGAGGCTTTGGAGGAGCAGAATTCAGGGGTTGTAGGCAGTCCAGCTGGCAGGCGAGTCACTCATCAGCTTGTCACAGGTAAGGGCTGTATCAGAGCAGTGGGGTACCTCAGGAGTTGGGGGCAGGGCCCAGCAGTGGTGCTGGAACTGAGATGGGAGGCAGTGGGACAAGACAAGAGGGTCACTAACTGGTTCTGGCTGGTTTGGGCTGTGCCTCAGTGGTTGAAGTCCTCTGGGGTTGGGAACAGGGCCCAGCAGCCAGGCCAGGGACTAGCTGGGATGGTGTGGGCCTAGAAAAGGGTTATGAGGGCCAGAATCTAGGGGCAGGTATTTTAAAAAATATTTTCCATTGAATTTGATCATATTTGTGTGAGCGTTTTGTCTACATATATGTAGCATGTGCATGGTGCCCATGGAGGTCTGAAGTGGGAATCAGATTCCCTGGAACTGGGGTTAAGTATGGTTGTGAATGACCACACAGGTTCTGAGAATGAAACCCTGGTCCTCTGTAAGAACAACAAGCGCTCCTAACTCCCAAATCATATCTCCAGCCCATGAGGTGAGAGTGGGCTTTGAGTTCCCCAAGACCCTATTTTGAGCTCGTTCTCTCTGCTTCCTGTGTGCAGTTTGTGATGATGTGAGCTCTCACCTGTGTCTATTGCCATAACTTTGCTGTGTGGTTATGAACTCTCACTCCTGGAACTTCTTAAAGGCTTTTTTTTATAAGTTGCCTGGGTCGTGGTGTTTTATTGAAGCATTAAAAATGTAACTAAGGAAAAATGAAACAAAAGAACAAAAAAAAAAAAACCCACATCCTGGAGAGATGGCTTAGTGGTTAGGAACATTGACTACTCTTCCAAAGGACTTGGGTTCAATTCTGAGCACCCACATGGCAACTTACTACTGTCTGTAACTCCAGTTCCAGGGGACCCAACACCCTCACACAGACATACATGCAGGCAAAACGTTAATGCTCATAAAAAGAAAAGTAACAAAGACATCAAATTCTTACTGGATTTGAGGCC